>NC_134402.1:75488593-75808093 GCF_038048845.1 Mixophyes fleayi
TTCTTCCGTCTGAGGTGCAACCAGGTTAATGCAGGGTAAAAGTGTTGCCTTCACAAATTCTCCTCACACACCTCATAACAGGGGAGGGCTGGCAAATTTTAGCCCAGGGGACGAGACTGGCTCAGCAGCCTATTAGGAACATTTTAAAAGAAAAAATATGCAGGTAGCCCAGTGACCCAGCTCGAGATAGCCCACTATGGGGACGGCCCAGGGGGCAGATGACCCCGTACCACACCCCAGCCCAGCCTGTGCCTCATAACCACGCACACACAAAGTAAGATTCACACACACAAAGATTATGCAGGATTATCATTACAGAAATGTTTAATGCCAACAGTGCGCCTCATTTACAAAACACAAGAGACCAAGGTACAGTGCCAAATACTTCTGAATATTTAAGGAGGAGATACTTCTTAGGCCAGTTTACTGATTGTAACCAGCCTGGCACTAGCACTCCTTGTGCTGGTCACATGATAACAGGGGAGCCCTACACTGCAGGTTTCTTCAACAAGTGATTGGCTGTCCAGGCGGGGGGCAGGTTGTGAGGGTTGTTAGTGCCTTAGAAAAGGATGGGGTATTTCTAGCCTTTTTTTTGCTGCCTGGTAAAGCGTGAAATTATATCCTCTATACCAGTAATATGCAAAAAAAAATTGAAAATTTTATTGAAATGGTGGCCAATAAATAACAGGACCAATCAGTCTTCAGCCATATCCATAAACCATAAACTTTGAACTAAATATTGGGACACTTCTAGCCGGTGGAGCCCAGCTCTACCCCATTTTGGCTCATTAACTGAGGTCCACTCAACCAAGCGGTGTCCCATAACTCTCCCAAGGGGTAGTCTAACTAATTGCCCATCCCTGTTAGAGGAGAATGCCAACACACCACTCCAATGTTGCAGGAAGAAAAGCAGAGCAACAAACACAGCAGACAGATAAAACAACAAAGGGCCTGGGTGGGCGGGGAACTTTCCAGAAGGCAAGAGAAAGCCAACTACCACTGACTGAATTTATAAGCCTTCGCCAGAGTAGCCCCTGCCTAAGCCCTAAACCCGATTGGCTAATAAATATTAATCTCTCAATGTTAAGTTAAACCTTGCTATGCTAAATACGTTTTCTTCAATATAACAAACCTCTGCATTTATGCTACTTTGGGAAATTCCTACCCTCTGCTATCCTACTAGTAGTACCCAGTAAAATGCACAGTAGTAGTATTGTCCAATAATATGCCAGTAGTAATGTGTATATACCAGTAATATGCCAGTAGTAATAATATCTATATGCAGATAATATGCCAGTAGTAATAATATGTATATGCCAGTAAAATGCCAGTAGTAATAATAGTAGTACCAAGTAATATGCCAGTAGTAATGTGTATATGCCAGTAATATGCCAGTATTAATACCAAGTAATATGCACAGTAGTTAGATTGTCCAGTAATATGCCAGTAGTAATATGTATTTGCTGGTAATATACGAGTAATAATACTAGTAGTACCCAGTAAAATGCACAGTACTAGTATTGTCCAATAATATGCCAGTAGTAATATCTATATGCCGGTAATATGCCAGCAGTAATAATATGTATATGCCGGTGATATGCCAGTAGTAATACTAGTAGTATCAAGTAATATGCCAGTAGTAAGGTGTATATACCAGTAATATGCCAGTAGTAATATGTATATACCAGTAATATGCCAGTAGTAATATGTATATGCCAGTAAAATGCCAGTAGTAATACTAGTAGAACCAAGTAATATGCCAGAAGTAATATGTATATACCAGTAATATGCCAGTAGTAATATGTATTTGTCGGTAATATGCCAGTAGTAATACTAGTAATACCAAGTAATATGCCAGAAGTAATATGTATATACCAGTAATATGCCAGTAGTAATGTGTATATGCCAGTAATATGCCAGTAGTAATACTAATAGTACCAAGTAATATGCACAGTAGTAATATGTATATACCAGTAATATGCCAGTAGTAATATGTATATACCAGTAATATGCCAGTAGTAATGTGTATATACCAGTAATGTGTATAAACCAGTAATATGCCAGTAGTAATGTATATATACCAGTGATATGCCAGTAGTAATATGGGCTGGGCTTACTTGCCATCGTCCCCTTTCGATATTCCAAATACGCCCCTTCTGCCGCAGTAGGAGGAGACTCATGCCACCACTGGACTCCTTTATGGCGTCCAGAACCACGTTCCTTCTGGGTAACTGTCACTGCTAGTGTACTCCCATGCTGGTACACTTGGGCTGGTACCCCTGACCGCTTACTATGGATCAGGGTGCGGTGGATGGATCCCCACTGGCCTATCACACTGGCCAGAGCTGCTGGGTACCGGGCAGAGCGGTGGTACTAGGAGCTGGGTCCAAACTTCAGAACAGCCGGAGGACGGATTAGATTTAGGGTCTAATCTGTAGGTCACAGGAAAACAGCAATATTGAAGAAGTTGTCAAGCAGAGAAGCAGAGAGTGATGTTTATTTTGCTCAAGTATCCTGACAAGGACAGTTCCAGTGATTAAAGGTATCAGTGGTCAGGTCAGATGGAAAATCCGATTGATACATTTCAGTGTACAAGGACTCTCTTTTTATACAGTTTTATTTAGACACAGCCTCACATGCTACTTTTAGATTCAGGATGCAATTTGTTTGCCCAAACATGGATTTACATGCAATGCAAAGCTAACAATAGTTACGCTTATCAGTGATATCCTAAAACATTGCTGTGATTTACTGCTTCTTATTTTGGACACAGTGGACATCTGACAGCAAGTCTAATTACCCCTTCCTTTCCCTTTAGGGGTATTGGACACTCACATCAAAGGTCTAATTAACATGATATTAGCATGGGTGCTTTCTTCCAACAGTTGCAGAATACACATTTCCTCAAAAAAAAAGAATTCCCCAAGAAAAGTTGCAAAACCCCAAACAAGGCATTTCCTTACACCAAGATACACAAAAGACTTCCTAAACAAAGGCTTATTTTATGAGATATATACATCAGAAATAATGCATTTCCTCTAGCATGGTTAAAACAAACAGGTTTCTTCCCTGGTTTAGAAATAAAGATTTCCCTTACCAAAATATACACAATATAAAAAAGTAAGTGCATTTGCAATTATATAAATAAGCGCCCTGCGCTATTTCCTTTAAATAAATTTATACCATAAGTTACTTATAAGTGATCCAGTCACATCCAGTAATATGCCAATAGTAATATGTATATACCAGTAATATGCCAGTAGTAATATGTATTTGTTGGTAATATGCCAGTAGTAATACTAATAGTACCAAGTACTATGCACAGTAGTAGTAATGTCCAGTAATATGCCTGTAGTAATATGTATATACCAGTAATATGTCAGTAATAATATGTATATGCTAGTAATATGCCAGTAGTAATGTGTATATACCAGTAATATGCCAGTAGTCATACTAGTAGTACCAAGTAATATGCCAGTAGTAATATGTATATACCAGTAATATGCCAGTAGTAATGTGTATATACCCGTAATATGCCAGTAGTAATATGTATTTGCCGGTAATATGCCAGTAATAATACTAGTAGTACCAAGTAATATGCACAGTAGTAATATTGTCCAGTAATGTGCCAGTAGTAATATGTATTTGCCGGTAATATGCCAGTAATAATACTAGTAGTACCAAGTAATATGCACAGTAGTAATATTGTCCAGTAATATGCCAGTAGTAATATGTATATGGCGGTAGTATGCCAGTAGTAATATGTATGTTCCGGTAATATGCCAGTAGTAATATTAGTACTACCAAGTAATATGCCAGTAGTAATATGTATATACCAGTAATATGCCACTAGTAATATGTATATACCAGTAATATGCCACTAGTAATATGTATATGCTTTTAGTATGCCAGTAGTAATACTAGTAGTACCAAGTAATATGTGTTTAGTAATATGTTTATACCGGTAATATGCCAGTAATAATATGTATATACCAGTAGTATGCCAGTATTAATACTAGTAGTACAAAGTAATATGCCAGTAGTAATATGTATATACCAGTAATATGCAAGTAGTAATACTAGTAGTACCCAGTAATATGCACATTAGTAGAAATGCCCAGTAATATGCCAGTAGTAATATGTATATACCAGTAATATGCCAGTAGTAATATGTATATACCAGTAATATGCCAGTAGTAATATGTATATACCAGTAATATGCAAGTAGTAATACTAGTAGTGCCCAGTAATATGCACATTAGTAGAAATACCAGTATTATGCCAGCAGTAATATGTATGTGGCAGTAATTTTCCAGTAGTAATATGTATATTAGATTGTAAGCTTAATTGGGCAGGGCCATTTTTACCTTCTGTTTCATGTCATTGTACATTATTTGTTTGTCATCAAAATCTCCTCAATGTACAGCTCTGCGTAATATTTCAGCTGTGTATAAATAAAAGATAATAATAATAACAATATTAATAATAACAATAATAATAATGCCTGCAGCAGATGTAATGTTCACTCACATGCCAGCAGTTGTAGTTACCAGCAGCAGTTGTCCAGTAATATGTAAAATATCCAGTAAATAGGTACTCAATAGATCAAAAAAAGTAAACTTGCAACGCGTTTCGTCTGACAAAGCAGACTTGATACTGCTTGATAAAGTCTGCTTTGTCAGACGAAACGCGTCGCAAGTTTACTTTTTTTGATCTATTGAGTACCTATTTCATCTTAGCCTCATTGATTGTGAAGACCGTTATAATCTTTGTCTCCAGAGGCTCTACTAATACCTTGTTTCAAAGAGGAACTTTCTTCAGACTGAGTTTCAGTCCAGACAGATTTGCTGGTGCACACCACACAGAGATACAGCCTGGATTCAAGAGCCGCTCGTGCGGTAAGACAGGTGATTTGAGTTCAGTTCCCTCGAGGCGGGTAAGCTTCTTATGCTTTATACTTCATCGCTGGCTAAACAATAACATTAGCCGCTACAGTGGATTTTAACCTAATTCTATACTCGCTATATGGAAGAAATGTCATTTGAATGAAATGACTTAGATCGCTAAATTAGAGCCCTACTCTTCATGTCCAAAATAACACATGAGTGACCTCCACTGTCTGTCACAGATATATCTAAACCTGTGGAATCACTTGGATTTTCTGATTGTATGGAAGTATCCATTGGATGTTGCTCACTTATATGTCTCTACTAATCTCTGGGAAAGCCACGCATGAGACCATTAGTATTAACTTGGTTATCTTTAAAGAGTGTTTTTAATCATATGTTTATTTGCAGTAAAGTATAAGATTTATTAAGAAAACTGAGGTTTTTTTCTTTTTATTATTTTAGGCATGTTTAATCTCTCAATTTATGGGCATCTCCTACGCAAGTCTGCTTTTTATGTATCTCCTGTATGTTTATTAGAGGGTTTGCACTACCTCTACTGAGTTGCTGCATTTGATGTCCAGTTTATATATGTTGTTTAATTACCTATAAGCGCTGGAGATTACATAGTATACCAGGGGAGGGCTGACAAAATTTAGCCAGGGGGACAAGACTCGACTAAGTAGCCTATTAGGAACATTTTAAAGGAAATAAATGTGGGTGGCCCAGTGATCCAGTCCAAGGTAGCCCACTATGGGAGCGGCCCAGGTGGCAGATGGCCCCCAGCCCAGGCTGCCCCTGCCTGTCACATAAACAGATAATAAACTTCCATATATTTGTCCTTAGAACAAAAAATAGGAAATAAGGATATATATTCCCACGTAACAAATTGGTGGGGACTAATTGCTGCAATGTGCTCCAAAGCTGCATAGGCGTTGGTTGAAAATAGTTTTATCGCTGTATTTCATAAGATCACGGCAGGCTTGTTCATATGGTCAGTGGGTATGAGGTTATCCACAAGCAGTCAGAAATAGTCACTGAACGGATTTCGTTTTGAATTAAAAAAACTCTATCAAAGGCCCTTTCGGCATCTAGTGACACCACCAGAGCGGGAGTAGAATATTTGTTAGCTGTCAGGGGCTGGCTGGAAAGCTTTAGTGTCGAGAGTCGGCTCAGCAGCCTATTAAGAGACCGGCCCGGGGGGCATACAGCCAGCCCCTGTTCTTCATAAGAACAGACTAGTTTAGATGTACCCCTGTTCTGGAAGCAGCTGTAAGGCCACCATCTCCTTGGCTTGGTCTTAAGTGAGTATGAGGTTGTCATCAAGCAGCCAGGAATAGCCAGTGAACGGAACACAATGCTTTGGTATACCCACCAACCATAACAAAATCTTAGCCACCCACAAGACCCCAGGTTCAGGACCTTAATTTGGTAAACCAGCTGACCCAGTTGAATTTGGTCACAGAGGAGCTGAAGACACTGAACATCACTCAGAGAAAACGTAACCTGCTTGGTCTCACTGCTCCACATGTGAGGAAAGAATAAACGGGGCTGTGGAAGTATTTCAGACTGTAGTATCTGTTTCATTGCTGGCTGCAGCCAGTACACACTGAAGGGACAGCCATACAGCATCTGTGTTCCATAGAATGATTATTTGGCCCTGGCTGTAGTGTACAAGGATATCTTGGGAATCATGAATTGCATTAGGGCAGGGGTGGCCAACCAGTCAGGGACCAAGAGACAAAAAATGTCTATAGGTACTGGAAAGAGCCAACTTTACCTTTTATATGTGTGTGCATATACATATACCCAGTATAAAAATGCATACATACCGTACACACATACATTGAAAATATAACATAATTTACAATGACTTTGTAAGCAAAAAAAAAATATCCAACACATTGCCATAATGTTCAGAGTAATCATAAAATCCTTCCCACGTGCCAATAGATCTCACCACATGCCCTTTAAATGCCATCAGACCACCCCATGTGCCGTCACATTTACCAAAATTCCTCATACATACCATCACACATGCCTCATATTTACCCATCAACCTCCCCACTTGCCATCAGATCTATTCAAATTCTCCATACATGCCATCATACCTTCCTATATACTCCATACATGCCAATCAACCCCCCTCCCACATGCCTACAGACCTCCTCACATGCCATCAGATCTCCTTACATGCCCATCAGCCTCTTCACATGCCCCTTACTTGGCTACACAGAGGAATTAGGAAGAGTACACAACACTCTTTCCTCCTCCTTCCCTGATTGGGTTGTCTATGACACTGTGGCCTCTCTGCATTGTTCAGAGGAGGTTGCAAAATTCGGCTGCTCTCAGTCAGTCCAGCAGCTGAATGTTTTCCATTCTACCCCTGTCAGCACCTGGACAACTATACTTTGTTGATGCTCCCAGCCAGAAGTCACATTCAAAAACTCAAAGTGCCACTTGTGGCTCTTGTGCCACAGGTTGGCCACTGCTGCATTAGGGGATTCAGTTTGAAATGGATAATTAGATGCTGGACTATGTACTAATAATGAGGAGGTTGATGATGAAGGCGTTGATGTGAAGATTGCATGAGGTGTTTATCCATTCGGCTGCTAGCTGATGCTGAGCTGCTTACTACTATACACATCTTTTGAAAAATGACTTGAAAGAACTCAAATCACAGGGAGTACCAATAGGTAACATATACACTAGGGATGAGCGGACTCGGATTCTCGCAATCCGAGCCCACCTGAACAGTGCGGATCCGAGACCGATTCGAGCACTGTTCGGGAACTTCCGGGCGGCAAACGGAGCCAAACCGAGGCTATGACATCCAAGTCTCTCCTCAGGAAAGGACAAGAAGAAGAGAATTCAATCTATGTCTGTATTGTGCCAGTCCAAAGCATTTCTTGGCAGAGTGCTCGATTCGAAGAAGAACCCCGCGGTCTTCAGGAAACTTCCAGGCACCAACTCTGTAAAGAGGGGGGATCGGGGTCAAACTTTTTACCCTCTTACAAACAATCAGCTTAATTTCATCAAAACTATTCCCCACTGTTATATATCTCTTCAATTTGAATTAATCTTCAGGGATAAACACATCAAGACTGTGGCCTTAGTTGACTCTGGCTCTATGGAAAACTATATGGATGGAACATTCCCACTCAGACCAAATCCATCACTATACCCTTGGAAACTATTGATGGAACTCCTATTGTTTCAGGCCCTGTTGATAAAGAAACAGTGCCCATACACCTCAAAGCTAACCAAAAACATCAGGAAATCTTAACCTTAGATATCGTTCAGTCCCCTACATTTCCTGTGATTCTGGGAATGCCATGGTTAACCAAACATAATCCTAAGATTATCTGGTCTAAAAAGGAACTGATATTTCCTTTTCAACTCTGCACCTCTCAGTGCCTCACTGTTCAAACGAGCGTCCCCATTGAGTTGCCCAACAGCCAGAGATCCCTGATCCATACCTGGAATTTTGTGATGTCTTTGACAAAAAACATGCTGAAGTCTTGCTCCCTCATCGACCCTATGACTGCCCAATAGACTTGGTTCCAAGGGCTCCACTACCCTTTGGCCGCATTTACTACTTGTCTGAGCTGGAGCTGAGTACCTTGAAGAATTATATTGATGAAAGCCATCAAAGGGGGTTTATCCGTCTCTCCACGTCACAGTCAAGCGCCGTCCCCGCTGATCCCCTGTCAGTCGGCTCTGGCGCCATTAGGGTGCCAGAGTAACAGGTTTCTAACCTAGTGTTCCTGGTTCTTCTGCTCCTAGTTTCCTATTGGTACTCCCTGTGATTTGCTCTCCCGTTGTGACCCGGCTTGGCGACCATCCCTTCATCTGTGTGACCCATATTGTTCCCGCGACCTCGGCTTGTTGACCATTCCTCTGGATTCTCCCTGGTACCTTGCATTCCCGATTGGCTCGATCCGGACCGTCTGACTCTTCTACACTACACCGGCAACTGGCTAGTAGGAAAGCGACCTGCATACCCTGTGCAGCGAAGTCCAAACCTCCTTGCGTGGGTCCCTAGCGAATACCAGGGGTATGTTAGACTCCGCGCCTGCTGGTTCAGTAGTGCTAATACCGGTTAGTGTCCTGCTCTCTGTAGTCCTCAATAGGTCTATTTGCAATTTATTACAAGCACTTTATTAAAAAAAATTCTAAGATCAGTCAAGCCGATTCCTCTCTGACCAAGAAAAATACTCCTTTTCAGTGGACTTGCCCAGGAGGCTTTTGATCAGTTAAAGAAATCTTTTCAAACAGCTCCCATTTTGGCCCATCCTGATCCGGCAAGAGTATTTATCCTTGAAGTTGATGCTTCTGACACTGCAGTGGGCCCAGTACTATCACAGCGGCAAGGAACAAAAAATGTATTACACCCTTGTGCCTTCTACTCCAGGAAACTAACCCCTGCTGAACAAAATTATTTTACAGAGGATAAGGAATTACTTGCCATTCTCTTAGCCTTAAAAGAATGGCATCACCTTTGTGAAGGGGCCAACATTCCTATCACCATTTATACCGACCACAGGAATCTTGAATACCTTAAAACTGTCAAGAGGCTCAATTGTCGACAAGCTCGCTGGTCCCTGTTCTTCACATGGTTTAATTTTATAGTAACATATACACTAGGGATGAGCGGACTCGGATTCTCGCAATCCGAGCCCACCTGAACAGTGCGGATCCGAGGCCGATTCGAGCACTGTTCGGGAACTTCCGGGCGGCAAACGGAGCCAAACCGAGGCTATGACATCCAAGTCTCGCGTCGGATCTCGCAAGACTCGGATGTCATAAATACTCACCTTGCGGGCGCCATCTTCATTCTGGCTGTGATCACTCGTGAGGGAGGTTGTAGTTAGGGAGCTCCTGATCAGTTTAGTTGTTCTTTGTGCTTTGTCCAGTGCTCTGTCCTGCTGAGTCAAGTGGTGTTTTGTCCAGTGCTCTGTCCTGCTGAGTCCAGTGGTGCTTTTGTCCTGTGCTCTGTCCTGCTGAATCCAGTGGTGCTGTGTCCTGTGCTCTGTCCTGCTGAGTCCAGTGGTGCTGTCTGTGTCCTGTGCTCTGTTCTGCTAAGGGCATAGTTATTTCAAATTTATTCCAAAGTTATAAAAAATTAAAAAAATAATTATAAAAAACTTATACAATTTTTTTTTTTAAAAAAAATATAAACATTTTTTAAAAAAATTATACAAAAATAATTGAAAAAAAACATAAAAAAATTAGTTTAAAAATACTAGGTACTGATATTTCAAAGACAAACTACGTTCACTGTTGCTGCTGTACCAAAAAATAATAGGTACTGCTATTTAAAAGTCAAACTACGTTCTCTGTTGCTGCTGTACCCAAAAATAATAGGTACTGCTATTTAAAAGTCAAACTACGTTCTCTGTTGCTGCTGTACCCAAAAATAATAGGTACTGCTATTTAAAAGTCAAACTACGTTCTCTGTTGCTGCTGTACCCAAAAATACTAGGTACTGCTATTTAAAAGTCAAACTACGTTCACTGTTGCTGCTGTACCAAAAAATACTAGGTACTGCTATTTAAAAGTCAAACTATGTTCACTGTTGCTGCTGTACCCAAAAATAACTGCGGCCTTAACAGCTATGTTGGTGTTAGACGTGCATCCGGTGTCCGCCATTTGTGCAGTGGAATTCAGACCAGTTGGAGGAGGTTGGAGCAGACATCTGTGCAGTGGAATTCAGACCAGTTGGAGGAGGTATTGTGGCCCCGGTACCAAATTGGGTACCGGGGCCACTCCACTACGCAGTCCAGATAGCTGCGTATCAGATATTAAACTACATTCAGTGTTGGGGCCAAATCCAAAAATAATTAAAATGCACTGTCATGATCGAAAACAAGAGGTATTGACGCGCTCGAACTCCACCCTCTATATGCTGCAGAGGATGGAGGAGCAGCCATATGTGCAGTGGAATTTAGAACAGTTGAGGGAGGTATTGTGGCCCCGGTACCAAATTGGGTACCGTGCCCACTCCACTACGCAGTCCAGAAAGCTACCTCGGTGCAACGTTTTGGACTAAAAACAATATTGTGAGGTGTAAGGTGTTCAGAATAGACTGGAAATTAGTGGAAATGATTGTTATTGAATGTCATTGAGGTTAATAATAGCGTAGGAGTGAAAAGAAACCAAAAAACTGGATTTTAGCACTTTTTATGCTTTTTTAAAAATAAATCAGAACCCAAAACCCTAAATCAGAACCAAAACCTTTCGTCAGGTGTTTTGGCAAAACAAATCAGAACCCAAAACCTCAAGCTAATTAGAACCCAAAACACTAAAAGTGGCCAGTGCACACCCCTAATATACACCAGGAGCTCATAACGGAAAAGCTGATGCCCTGTCTAGGATGTATGAAAACCTTCAGAACATGCACAAGGGGGACTTACCTGTCCTACCCCTAGAAAATATTCTAGCTGTCATTTCCCCTCAGTCTCTAAAGAAAAGAATCACCATGGCAACCAAAAGGTTACAAAATCAGAATCCTGCACACCGAATTACAAGAACATCCCAATGGGTACCTGATGCAATCTCTTAAAGTCTTTGTACCAACCTCTGTTTTACGCTTAGAAACTGTGTCATGATTCTAAGTTGTTCTTGTTTCTAGATATTTTTGGTGGCCTCAAGTTTCTAAAGACATCAAACTTCATGTTACTGCCTGTACAACATGCACCAGACACAAGACCCATCTTTTACCACCCACTGGTTTACTCCAACCGTTGACCATACCCGCAGGTCCCTGGAAAAGACATATCAATGGACTTTATCACAGAGAGTTGTGGTTGACTGATTTAATAAATTAGCGCATTTTGTTCCTCTCACCAAACTGCCATCGGCTCCACAAACCGCTTGAATATTTGTCAAACATATTTTCAAATTACATGGTTGCCCTGATTCTATTGTGTCAGATAGAGGGACGCAGTTTACATCTCGTTTCTGGAGAGCCTTCTGCAACTCATTACACATTCGCCTGGACTTGTCTTCAGGTTACCATCCACAAACCAATGGACAAACAGAAAGAGTTAACCAGTGTCTAGAACAATACTTACGGATTTTCACTAGTTTCCAGCAGAATGGCTGGGCTGAGCTCCTGCCAATGGCTGAATTCACTTACAACAACGCAATTCATTCCTCAACTCAAACAAGTCCATTTTCCACTAATTATGGATACCATCCGCAACTCATTCCTAAAATTGACACTAGAGATGACGTTCCCATGGTTAAAGACTTGCATCAAAAGCTACGCAACTTATGGAACCAATTGGCAACCAACATTGCACAAGCGCAAAGAAAATATAAGTATCATGCTGATCAGCAGAGGTGACCTGCTCCGCCCCTCCTAGTAGAGGAAAAGGTTTGGCTGATCACAAAGAATTTAAATTTAGGAAGGCCATCACAGAAGTTGGCTGACCAGTACATTGGACCCTTTGTACTACTAGCAAAACCCTCGCTTTCCATTGTTAAATTACAGTTACCTAGTACTATGCATAAAATTCATTCGGTTTTCCACATCTCACAGGTTAAGCCAGCAAAATCTCCTCCATCCAGAATATTCACTCCACCACCTGTAAAAGTTCATGGACACAACAAATATATAGTACAGCGTGCAGCAGAGAAAGGGTTAACTGCCGACAATAGGCACCAGGAGTGTAAAAATGTGTGAAATGTTCAAATGTGTAATGTGTAGGCGCTATAGCGCCAGTTGTTAAACTGCGTGCAGCGCTGAAGTGGTAAACTAGGTGCCGGGAACATAACAAGTGTGTGTAAATAAGAGAAAATGTATAATAAATAAAAATCCACTTACCTGTCCCTGGTGGTCCAGCAGGGGCTCCAGGGGCAGCCCTGGATCCTTCACCCCCCCTGGCAGCCAGCCTTTAGTGGCTGCCGGAGGGACTTACCAACTAGCCTCTTGGAATCAAATAGATCCAGGAGGCTAAGACGCATGCTGGAGCTCAAAGAGTTTCAGCTAGCAGCATGACAGGGGCTGCTGCCTCGGGATCTGGTCTCTCTCTCTCTCTCTGGTACATTTGCGGCCAGGGGGGAGAGCAAGATCCCGGAGCAGGGTCCTTGGAGGTAGTTTTAGGCGGGAGATTTAAAAGATAAATCTCCCGCCTCAGACAGTCTGGCACCAGAGGAGGGGAGTGGGCTGAGCCACCCTCTTCCTGAAGCTGGTGGACAGTGGGGGGAAGTACACTTCCCCCTGCCACTAGCTTCAATGATAAAATGTGTTAACCCCTCTGGGCTGATTCACATGCAGGATGAATGAATCAGTCCAGGCTGGATTACTTCCTGCCAAGCTAGTCTCCAAAACTGTATAAAAAGAGGCCTGTATTACACTGAAATGTTTATACCATCTATACTTTCTGGATACCACTAGTACCTCAAACTAGTGTAACTGTCCTTTTCAGGACTTCCTGAGCTAAGAAACATCATTGCATAAGGAACCCGCCTACTTTCCTGTTATAATTCCTGTGATCTGCAGATTACACCAAATCTAATCCGTTATCTGGCTGTTCTGAGGTTGGGACCCAGCATTCCAGTGCCAACGGTTTGCCCGCTACCTGCAGCTCTGGCCAGTGTGATAGGCCAGTGGGAACCATCAATAGCAGTCCTGATCTGAAGGCAAGAGGTCAGGGGTATCAGCCCAGGTGTACCAGAAAGGAGGTATACTAGCAGCGAGAGTTACCCAAAAGTACACGGGTCTTGACGCCGCAAAGGAGTACAGTGGTGGCAGCAGCATAAGCCCTGCCTACTGCTGTTAGAGGGCGAATTTGAAGACGGTGGCAAGGCAATCCCAACTGGTCCCCAGCAACTCAACAGACATGGTGGCGTAGGCAGTCCATTCTGTCACAGTACTAATTATGTCATTTGTGACCTGGAAAACCTGCACTGTTAGGGGTCCTGAGGACTGGACTTTGGAAACCCTGGTAGAGTTGATAACTATTCCACAAGCAGTATTACATGTATTACAGAAGTTACAATAGTTCCCGTTTCTTCAATTGGAAACTTTAACTTAATAGTTATTTTCCCATAATTTTCTCCTGATTAATTGAGATTGACAGAACAAGTGGGAATAGGATTCTATAACTGTTTTACCTTTTTTGGGACCTAAAAGGCACTAAAAACATAATGATATACAGGGCATGTGTTGATATAAATTTAACATGCTATGGAAATCTATACATCAACCCACAAGGGGTTGGTTTTGAAGAGAGAAAAGAGTCAGGTGGACAGGAATCTGAAAGATGAACTCTCCCTCCAAAAGCGGGTCATTTCCTTATAAAAAAAAGATCTACAAACACCTTGAATACAAAAGTGGCTAGCACAGCATACACTATTATTATTATTGTTGACCTGTAAGGCACCACAGAGCTACACTGCGCTGGACCGTGGGGAAAATAGGACATACATAAAACAGAGACATACAAGGTAGATGAGATAAATGCAGACATGAAAACAAATGGTAGAGAGGGCCCTGCCCATGAGAGAGGTTACAATCTAACTGTAAGAGGGCACAGCTGAAACAAGATGGGCGAATGTGGGGATTTGTGAAGGTGTATTAGTGTGGGTATTATAGGTGGGAGTAGGGTAAGCGCTAATAAATGGATGGGTTTTCAGAGAGCACAGAGAACACACGTTGCTCTAGTCAGGGCTGCCAAGAGGAATTCAGGGCCCTGGTACAACAAATTCATGGGGCCCCCCCTTATATTTGAGTAAGCAAAAAAATTTTGCGCCGCCGTATTCATGTGTATAGTAGCACAATTGGGGGCGTGGCAATGCGCCGTTGGGGCGTGGCTAGCACAATAAAATCAATAGGTCCTGAATTCCGCGGAGCGTGACATTTGTCCAAGCATTCCTGACTTACAGGACATCTAGCACCCTTGTGTAGTATAGGAAGAATGCAGTGTGCACACAAAGAGTTCAGTCTTGGCCTGCGCCCACTGGACTCACCAAACATTGACATTGGTACTACTAGAATCACAACATTTCACACACTATGCTGCTCTGTCCTACCTGTTCTTCTCACTTTTACCACATGTGCCTGCAGATTTCTTTAGTTGCGGCTTGTCTGGATCATGGAATGTTGGAGGACCTATTTGGAAAAAAAATGGCTACATTTAGAAAATTACAGCCAGCCCCACCGTTAAATCAATAACATCCATTATTAATAATTAGGCCTTCCTCCAGCCCCAACATTAAAATAGTATTCCCATTACCCCGCAAACAAAATAGCAGCCATTAATTAGCCACCATCTACCTCCAACACACTACATTGCCAAAAGCTCCGTGCCATCACACACACATTACTGTGCCCCGTTATCATCAAAACGCTTTGCCCCCTTATGATCACACTGCGCCCTCCATGCTGCCTTTGCCCCTTTCTTTAACCCCCTGTGCCATGCTGCTTGTCCTTTTCTTTAACCCCCTGTGCCATGCTGCTTGTCCCTCCTTTCTTTAACCCCTTTGAGTCATGCTGCTATTGTCCCTCTTTTTTTAACCCCTCTGTGTCATACTGCTATTGTCCCTCCTTTCTTTAACCCCTTTGTGTCATGCTGCTATTGTCCCTCTTTTTTAACCCCTCTGTGTCATACTGCTATTGTCCCTCCTTTCTTTAACCCCTTTGTGTCATGCTGCTATTGTCCCTCTTTTTTTAACCCCTCTGTGTCATACTGCTATTGTCCCTCCTTTCTTTAACTCCTTTGTGTCATGCTGCTATTGTCCCTCTTATTTTAACCCCTGTGTCATACTGCTATTGTCCCTCCTTTCTTTAACCCCTTTGTGTCATGCTACCCCCCCCCCCCCCCGTTTTCCTCCCTTCACTTACCTTTACTTCTCTATTCCTTCTTGTCTTCTCTGCTGCTCTGTGTTCCATTGCTCCAGACTGACTGAATGCTGGGCTTGACATGATGATGTCACACCAGGCATTCAGTCAGCCTGGAGCAATAGAGCACAGA
Source organism: Mixophyes fleayi (assembly GCF_038048845.1). Taxonomy (NCBI): domain Eukaryota; kingdom Metazoa; phylum Chordata; class Amphibia; order Anura; family Limnodynastidae; genus Mixophyes; species Mixophyes fleayi. The sequence continues at coordinate 75,504,462 of NC_134402.1, forward strand.
GCAGCATAGAGGAGGGACGCCGGCGCCGCAATCACGTGAGTATGGTTTTGTTTTTTTTACTACCCTGCTCCCCCCACTAACGACCGAGCCCCCCCGCCGAAAAAAAGAAAAAAAAAAAAAAAGAAAAAAAAATAGTTTTTAAAAATAAATAAATAAATAAATCGTCGGCGCGAGGGCCCGGGCCCCCTGACAGGCCCGGGCCTGGGTAATTAGTACCCGCTCCCCCCCCCTCTCGGCAGCCCTGGCTCTAGTAATACATAGGCAAAGGGGAGATTAGAAACCTTGATCTTGGTTACTAGAGAAAATGAACTGAGGGTTCAAGAAAGATGAAAAGGATGAAATTATAGTGGAGGAATTCAGCTTTGGAGTAACATTTCCTCCAATGGCACTCAGCAAGGAGGGAGCACATTTGCAGGTGGCTGGTCTGTGATCATTGGAGACTATATGTGGTAGCTTTATTGTAAAAAGAAGCAGCCTGATTGGGGCAGGACAGTGTAGTTAATAGAGAGAGGGTAGGCTGATTTGGAAGATTTAGTGATCACTGAGCAGAAGCGGAAGAATCAATGTCCATAACAGTGGGTGGGAGATGATATCCGCTGAAAAAGTCCAACGGAAAAAGTAATAAAAAAAACTTACATGGCAGCAGAGACAGGTGGATTGTCAATGGGAATATTGAAATCACCTAGTATAAGGAAAGGCAGGTCCAAGGAAAAGAAATAAGTGAGCCAGGCCGCAAAGTTGTCAAGAGTTTTGGGAAACTGGGCCTGGGAGGCAATAAATGATAACAACATGAAAGTGGAGAGGATACAGTAGACGGATAATGTGCCCTTAAAACGAAGAGATGAAGAGGGAGGGTTTTAGGATTTGACTCAGAAGATGCAGTATAGAGAAAGTAGAATGCATACTACACCAACTTGTCTGTTTCCAGGTCTGGAAGCTTTGGGAGTGTGTCTGTAGAAGAGACACTCCCTTTACATACTGTTACAGGATGGACCTCCTATGCAGACAGGCTGGGCTTGCCTTGCCACCGTCCCCTTTCTTTCTCCCAAATGCGACCTTCCTGTCGCAGTAGGAGGAGCCTACTGCCACCACTAGGCTCCTACACCAGTGGCTAGAACCGCTTCTTTCTGGGTAACTCTCGCTGCTAGGGTACCCCCTTGCTGGGCACCTGGGCTATATCTGACCTCTTGCCTTCAGATCAGGGTTTCTGTCTATAGTTCCCCCTGGCATATCACACTGGCCAGAGGGGTATGTATTGGCGATGACTACAATAATGAAGGACACCGACATAAAAATCACAATGAGCATCAAGGCGACAGTCGCTAAATATCTACATACCATTATTTAGATTAACTGTCTCTCCGGCAGCCGTTATACCCATCAGGTGTAAATTGGGAATAGAGAAAATCTGGCCACTGCTAATCCTTCATTTAACACTGGTCACAGTGCAATTGGTGCTTTTAAGGCGGAAATGAGTGGACCCAGTGCTAAAATACATTATAGAGGCGTCGGGTCCACCCATTGCCACCTTAAAAGCGTTAATCGCACTGTGACCAGTGTAAATGACGAAGTTAGCTGTGGCCGGATTTTCTCTATTCGCAATTTACAGCTGACAGGTATATTGGGAGTGTCCTTCTTGTCGTTATTGTAGTCATAGTGAAACTGACTACCACAGGGCCAGAGCTGCAGGGTAGCGGGCAGAGCATTGGTACTAAACGCTGGGTTCCAACCTCAAAACAGCTGGATAACAGATTAGATTTGGTCTAATCTGCAGGTCCCAGGAATTACAGCAGGAAAGTAGTCGTCAAAGTAGAATCTTGAAGCAATGATGTTTTATTAGCTCAAGTGTCCCAATCAGGGCCGATTTACCATTAGGCAACCTAGGCAATTGCCTAGGGCCCAGCGATCCCCAGAGGGCCCTCCCAGGGCTGGAGGTGAGACCACCCTTTAAAAGTGGGCAGCTACTTATGGGCCAGTGCTATGTGCTTGCCCCCCCCCGGGCTAAAGTCTTCCAGCCAGCCCCTGAATAGGGGTATATGTTATGCTAAAAAACTATAGTGCAATAGATTTTTTCAGGGAGGGGGCCGCAAACCAGTATCTTGCCTAGGGCCCCATGTGGTCTAAATCTGGCTCTGGTCCCAATAAGGACAATTACACTAGTTTGTGGCACTAGTGATCTTCAGAAAGGTACAGATAGAATAATACAATCAGACCTCCCTTCATGCCCCTAACATGCCAATCAAACCACCCTACATGCATTTAGACCTCCCACAGGCTCCTTATATGCCCCCAGACCTCCCCACATGCCCCTTATATGCCCTTCAGGCCTCCCCACAAGCCTCTTTTCTGTCCCTCAGACCTCCACACATGCTCCTACATGCCCCCTTAGTCATTCCCATATACTCTTTAAATGTCATCAGACCACCCCACATGCCACTACATGCTTCCTTAGTCATTCCCATATACCCTTTAAATGCCATCAGACATCGTCACATGCCATCAGGTCTCCGCACATATGCCCATTAGACCTCCCTCCATTCCCCTCAGACCTTGTCACATGCAGCTTACATGCCTAACAGACCTCCCAAAATGCCCCGTACATGCCCTTCAGACCTCCCCAAATGCCCCTTACATGCCCATCCGATTGTTTGTTAACAGCCACGTACAGATCCTGGAGATGACAAGATAAGTGATGCTGCCTCCTCCATTGAGTGTGCAACAGCAGGAAAATGAGATTGTGAAGTCACCAGACATCACATGATCTCCCCTGTAACTACTGTTAATCCTGGTACCTTATAACCATAGCCCTTGTACCCTGCTGATGGCGGCCCTGCACCCATGACACTTTGGGGGAGATCTAGTAAAGTTGATTTCTCAATTTTTTTTAATTTTAACAAAATTGTTAGAAATCTTCCAAAATAAAACTGAGATTGTTTTGTCCCAACTCCCTAATCTATGAAGAAGAATTTTTTAGCAATTTCCATCAATTTAAAAATGGAGAATTCAACAGCAATGTTTAAAAACCTCAGTGCTTTTCCAATTAATTTTAATGAGCCCATTTATTTAAATGGGGTTTCCAACATGTGCGCTCCACGTAGAAACCGTATTTAAATTAATGGGAAAAGCTCTATCTGTGGAGTTTTCCGTTCCTACCCAAACGACGTAGTTACGGAACACTCTGACATATGGACAGCAGGCTGCAGGTGTCAGATGCATTCATGTTTGTTAGTGTGTTTGTGCCTGTAGTTCCCAGCAGGGTTAATTGGCTTTTTATCACATCATCATTATAGATTCGGAAGTCTTTAATGGAGTGGTCATGTGTTAACAATCTGTGATTATACTGAATATTTAAAACTCCCACTGCAATTACATTAATTAAGTAGTAAGCTCTAAATATTGAACATAAAGTGATAACTACTTAATTAAAGTCTTAAATATCTCTATTGATGCGAGGAAAAAAATCAAGTAATGCTTTAGTACATGAAAACACACAAAAAAGATAGATAAACTAAAAATACTTTTCAATAGTAATAAAATAAATGATAAACGTAAATCATTATAAAGATATATAAAATCAGCTCTGCAGATACATTATACAGTGTGAAGAGCAACATTCTGCAGATTGGATATGCAGCTTATTTTGTGGCTGTTTATTACAGTTTATTTTATCAATTACATTTTGCTTATATGTTCTACTGAGCATACTGTATATAAAACAATGAGGTAACCGTAAACCGAATCTGACACAAAACGTAACAAGTATTTTTTCCAGCAATTATACTACAAGGATTAACTTTGTCATCTGTGTTGCTTTTTCCCCCAAATCCTCCCAATATGTCTTTACACATGTCCTAACGCCCCTTTCCATGTTCTATATTTGCTCTTTTTGTAAAGGAGAATAGCAGTAAAATGTTGACATAGGGTTTTTCCCTGAATAATAGACGGCCAGTGTTTGAATAGTAGTTGTATGTTTTACTTAGCAAAAAGAAAGAAAAAGAACAGCATTTCATTGACCAAGTTTATGTAAAAACTAACATATATGCCCACTTTACCCAGATAGTTTAATTTGCAGCTGGTTCTCTCAAATGCGGTTTCAAAAATCATATGTGAGCCTCATATTAAGACACACGCTTTGCGGAGGAATTAAATCATCTTCTGCCAGACCTCCATAAGTAACCTTTGTGTGGTCCAATGTCAGATAGGCATCAATCCCTGAGGTTGTCAGTGATGTGTTGTTGTTCTTATTTAAAGACACAAAATGTGTGTGGGAACTTGCAGGAAGCAAATCCAGTCTTAGGTCCAGATTTTTGTTCCTTCTATACATAGAGGAGAAAAGTGACATTATAGATGCTACTAAAGTTAGTTCTACGCAAGCTTGGCATGGACAAAAGACCAGTGTTGTTTGTGGGATGCATCCCCAACTTATATATTCTTCCCATGTCAGTATAATCACTACTGGGAGGTAGCTCGATTAAGGATTACCATATCATTAATAGTATCCATGACTTTTGTTCAAAGGCTACTTGTGTAATGTTGCCTTGTGGATGAAGCACTTTAATCCTCTCAGCCGCAGCTGTAGAAAAGGGTCTTCCTTAGCGCTCCCCACACTGACTTTCCCTGTCCCCTTGGATCACTTGTAAAAAACAGACAGAAACAACCGTCAGCTGAAAGTAACAATCGTCCTACATTTCCACATTCATCCCCGGCTTCAATCCCTGCCAATGTTTTCTATTCTTCTTCCTTTTCCTAATAACCAGATCACCACTCGGATGGTGGCCAGATTAGGCGAAGAACAATGCCATTTTAAATGTTAAGTTTGCATCTCATTTTTATCACCTTGCATGAGAAGAAAGACAAAATTTTTCTAATGCGTCAGCACAATGCTCACAGCCAGGGTTTATATCTCCTTAGATACTCCAGAAAAAAAATCTTCGGCTTCTACCACATACTGGGCAATATTTGGCTTATCTTGGCGTTCCATATAAACACAGAGGTTGTAGAGACACATACACGAAGCTCAAGTGATAAATTCCTTTCTGTTGATTCAGCAAAAAATGAAATAAAAAACATTGATTGATAAAAAAATTTGCTTCAAACAAGACTGCATACTATGCCAACCTCCTAAAGAGAAGGGGCTCTTTAATCTTTGCAGAGTCGTAATTTGCTAGAGCATGAGTCTATCCAATGATGCCAGTTAGGTAGGATCTTTTATTGACAAAACAGGCAGTATGGGTCTAAACATCTAAATCAGAAGACATCAAACATATCCACAATGGCAGAAATGTAATTTAATATAATCCACATATGTATTTGCTGCCTCTGATCAATTAAAGAAAATAAAAACCTTCCAACAGTCATATATGGTATGGTATTCATCACCTTTCCTTCTTCAAATTGCACACATGACAATGGGCCTGATTCATTAAGGAACTTCGGCAATAATTTGAGTAAGTTTACTTACTTAAGTTTTCTGGACAAAACCATGTTGCAATGCAAGGGGTGCAAATTAGTTTATTATTTTGCACCTAAGTTAAATACTGGCTGTTTTGTCCTATAAGGGTCACTATTTATTGGGTATATAATATAGCTATGGGTGTCCATTCCTTTTAAATCCTGTCAGACTGGACCTTGGCATATCTCTTGACCATGAAGCATGGTCGCTCATTCACCAACACGTTGCAAAATACTTACAAAATATACACCAGATGGTACATGGTTACATCCAATCTATGTACGTAGATGCAAGTGTGGGCAACATTCTCACATGACTGACCTGGGGATGACGTACTAGACTTGATTACTCAGGTTACTGATATTCAATTACCCAAAGACCCTCTTATTATAATACTCTGTCAACACCTCAAGTCTTCTAATAAATTAATTCAGCACATTTGCAACAGAACTGTACTTCAAATTACAAGTCCTTGGAAGAACCGTCCAGAAAAGCGGTCAATAATAGAATTTAGTATTCAGCCTCTATATAACTAGTACTATAGCTAGTCTCCTCCATACAAGGTTACAAACTTACTGGGACTCTTGGTACCGCTATAACAATAGTAACCCTCCAGACACATCATAACTTCTCCAAGTTATTTCACTGTTAAGTGCCCAACATATTGGTTACTTGGAGTGTTTCATCTGACACCTGTGTGTGATGTCACTAACACCCTTCCCCTTCCATATTTCTGACACTTCTCTCCCACTTGTGTGCCCTTCTGTCTGGTTCCGTCTTCCATGGCCATAGACCCCCCAGTCTTTTATCATGCTACCTGCACTTTTTGGAGACACTATAGAAGTTCTTTTTTTGCTCCCAAGGTCCCAGAGACTGGCCCTGGGACTTTGGATGTATATATGTCCTTTACATCATTCTAGTCATTTGTGGACCATTATTTAAAACTAACATTGACCCAAGCTTACACAGGGTTATACAACACTGTATACGGTTCATTGTCTTTCATGGGCAGATTCACAGAAATTTAGCTAAAAATCACACAACTCTAAGTGTAATTTTCCTGCAATCCACAACTAGTGCTCTTAATCACTGAACCCTTCGTTCCAAATAATGCACAGGTAAGCGTTATACCTACACTGTCTAGATCCATAACCCGTGGTAGACTTAGGCTCTCATTAATATTTGTGTAGGGACCGGGCAAGAGCTCATTCGAGTTAGCTTTATTTCACTCAGTCTACCCACTGGACTTCTTGTGTGGAAAATGATCAATCAGAGATCCAAGTTATTTTCTTAGCCTATTAGTTTACTGTTACAAACAATATGTCCGTAACTCTGGCAGCCTGCCAGGAAGAGCACTAATGTTTCAGATACACTCAGTCATTAGCACTAATCCTCAGTGTCCTAAAAGAGACTCATTTAAACCGGCGGAGTCAACTTTGTATCGAGCTATTGCATACATTGCAAAGACAGCAAATATTTTTCATTGCATCGGCCTCAGTTTGAGTGTTGTTTGTTAGCTCTTCACCTCGTGCTTGTTGTGTTTTATGTGTTTTATAATAGATATGTATCTAATTAATATTTTTTATATACTGTGGTCCTATGGTCATGAAAATCCAATGCAGCAACCACTAAATATGGACATTTTGATGATGCCGCTGTCAGTGTTTTTGTAAATCTATTGACGAGCTTATCAATGATACCAGATTCAGAAAAGCTGGATGCAAAAAGAAAACAAGTAGCAAATCTTTTGCTTCAAAGTCTTCTAAACTTTGAAATGATATTGACAGCATTTAGTTATTTGTATATATTTGAAACTACAGCCCTGTTATTTACAGACAAGTGGTTTAGATATGTTTACTGCATGGAGTTTAGTAGATTCACCTACAACAAAGTTAAAGGAACATTTGAAAACCGTTCACAGCAATTTTTTGGACTTTGTAAAAAAATTGTAATGACAAGATTTCACAGTTGAATATGGATGGAAATCAAACATTGTAAATTGACAATTTGGAAACAACATTGTCAGTTAAGAGGCATAGGAAGAAGAAAAGACTGAAAGATGAGTTTATAGATGATGAAGGAAATTCCTCAGATTCTATAGCTGATTTGCCAGTAAATGTGTTTAACCTTATAATGGACCTCATTGTCCAGTCACTAGATTCATGCGTTGTACAACACAAAAAGTTGTATAAAGATTTATCCTGCTTGGACCTAACAAAGTTTAAAACTATTGCAAAGAGTGGCCTTGAAGATGAAGCATTGGAAGGTACTATTAAGCTGTCTCTACAAATACAAACGTACAGCAAAGATCAAGTAATATTGGAATTGTTTTCTTTTGCTTCGAACTTTGATTTATTAAAGCTATTGCTTAATAATGGATTCCAGCTGCAACAAGTGTAAAATTTGTAGCACTTGAACACATTGGACCTCATTTAGAGTCGGATGCAATGTCTGTTTTAGGCGCAAGTGTCCAAGATGCAGGCGGATTTGGTGCTTTCTGCACATGCATGACAGTGTTTTTTTGTTGGATGCGCCTAAAACGGACTTTGCGTCCAACTCTAAATGAGGTCCAATGTGTACTAAAAATTCTGGCATCCATCAGACTTCATGACAAGGCATATGATAACCTTTGTGAGTTTAGTAGAGTCATCTGCACACTATCAGTTACTCAAGTCCAATGTGAGAGGACATTTCTTTAGACCTAGTCTGCCACTCTGGAGCGGTACAAAGACTTACCTCCTTCTGTGCTTCGGGGCCCCTAATTGCCAGTTCAGGGACGCTCAGATTCACCTCTGTTTATGTACTAAGATTCTAAACACTGGTACTGTATACTGTGTCCATTATTATTATTATTATTATTACCATTTATTTATATAGCGCTACTAATTCCGCAGCGCTGTACAGAGAATTCACTCACATCAGTCCCTGCCCCATTGGGGCTTACAGTCTAAATTCCCTAACATACACAGACACACAGACTAGGGTCAATTTGTTAGCATGTACTTCTAGTCTACTGACTAGAAGTACATTCTGTAGAGCCAGATGTGTATATGTTATCCATTTCTGTTATTAAACAATTACCAAACTGAAAAACTAATAATAGCTTTTATGGCAGACAATTGTTGTCATTCATGGTAGTCCCCTGTTAAGGAATGTCTGATAATAATAATAATAATAATAATAATAATAATAATAGTTGATTCATAATCTTAACCTGTTATATGTTGTACATGTTTATTCAAGAATTAGCCTTTTATCATTTATCTGCACATTGAAAAAAATATTATTATATTATTGACCATTGTCGGCCTTAAGCAGCAGCACTAAGCTTTGTGAGGAAATCATCTCAGTATCAATTTCAGGCTCATCCTGTGTCCTGTTGAGTTCTTGTGTTGATTGTCGCCCAGGGTCACATGCTACATGGAATCCCCACTGAGACTCTGCCTCAGGTCAACATCAGAATACTCTTTCCCTGTGCGTTCACTGCCAGAGTCATCTTCTGTACACAAAGCTGGCTTGTAGCAGCATCGCAATGTAGTCAAACTAGCGGATATGTTGTTTTTGTGGTATATCCATGCGCTACATGAACAATTGGTGAGCTCAAACATTATACGTCCTTCAAATCTTTATTGTTTGACTCTTCTTAATTACAGGGTGCACTATTTCCTGTGAACTGTGCACTCTAGTAATGAGACGTTCAAAAACTGGACTGGAAAGTCTGTTGGGTTGCACTGAACATCAGATTCTAATTGTAGCCCTTAAGGATTGGGGATCTCTGAATAACCTTTTAACTCTTTAATTGACAGAGAGCATCTCAATTGGTGGACAGTGCAGAAGCACGTTTTCATGTTTACCTCCAGGAAGCAATATATTAAAAATGAAATATCCTCATATTGCAATTGATTTTAATTCTTCACTAAGATTGAGTGTGACTCCTTCATCTTATTACACCCACAGCTTGAGATGGATAACTACAAAAACAGCTATTTAATTAATAGCATAATTCTTTCCAATGGCAATTGTCATAAATAGGAACTTCTGACCTAGACATTTTGCAGTGATTTTTAATATATATGGATTAACATTAATGTAATTAACCGCACCTAATGTGTGGATGGAACCTGTCTTGAATTATTCAATACCTGTCATGACAAGCCCCTCCCCCCACACAGTATTTGAGTACTGTTGAAATCCCACTTGTAGGACTAGAGGTGTTAAACTGATGTTAAAAGTGAAATTTTAACACATCAAATACTATAATAAAAGTAATTACAGTTTTATCAAGTAAAATATAATTTTTTGTTTATGAACAGAAATAACTGTCTCAAGGAACAAAAATAACAATTATTAAAAAATGTATAAAAAAATTATTATTTTGTAAAAAGAAGAAGAAAATCCAACTTAAAAAAAAGTGTAATAAATTAGAGATGAGCGCACTCGGATTTCTGAAATCCGAGCCCACCCGAACGTTGCGGATCCGAACCGGATCCGAGACAGATCCGGGTATTCCCGCCAATTGTAAAACTGAAAGCGAGGCTCTGAGTCATAATCCTGCTGTCGGATCTTGCGATACTCGGATCCTATAAATTCCCCGCTAGTCGCCGCCATCTTCACTCGGGCATTGATCAGGGTAGAGGGAGAGTGTGTTAGGTGGTCCTCTGTCCTGCTATATCTCGTGCTGTTCAGTTCTGTGCTGTGCTGTGCTGTGCTGTGCTGTGTTCTGTGTCCTGTTCAGTCCAGTGGTGCTGTGTCCTGTGCTCTGTCCTTCTGAGTTCAGTAGTGCTGCTAGGTCCTGTGCTGTGTCCTGTTCAGTCCAGTGGTGCTGTGTCCTGTGCTCTGTCCTTTTGAGTTCAGTGGTGCTGCTGGGTCCTGTGCTGTGTCCTGTTCAGTCCAGTGGTGCTGTGTCCTGTGCTCTGTCCTTCTGAGTTCAGTGGTGCTGCTGGGTCCTGTGCTGTGTCCTGTTCAGTCCAGTGGTGCTGTGTCCTGTGCTCTGTCCTTCTAAGTTCATTGTTATTTCCCCATTATTCCCAAATTATAAAAAATTTCAAAAATAGTTATAAAAAAATTACAAAATAAGTAATTATAAAAAAAATAAAAAAATATCCCAAAACAATCCTGCAGTATAAGTCCATTGGAACTGCTATATTACAAAGTTTACTGATTCAGCAGTATAAGTCTAGTGGTACTGCTATATTACAAAGTTCACTCATTCTACAGTATAAGTCCATTGGTACTGCAATATTACAAAGTTCACTCATTCTGCAGTATAAGTCCATTGGTATTGCAATATTACAAAGTTCACTCATTCTGCAGTATAAGTCCAGTGGTACTGCAATATTACAAAGTTCACTGATTTTGCAGTATAAGTCCATTGTTACTGCCATATTACAAATTTCACTGATTCTGCAGTATAAGTCCAGTGGTACTGCAATATTACAAAGTTTACTGATTCAGCAGTATAAGTCCATTGTTGTTACTGCCATATTACAAATTTCACTGATTCTGCAGTATAAGTCCAGTGGTACTGCTGTATAACTCCAGTCCAGTGGTACTCTCCTGTGCCGCATATAATTTTTAAAGGCTTTGCTGAGTGTGTGTGGCTTAGGGGTACATATAATGCAGAACAAAAATTTGGAGGATAAAGTAGGAAAGATCAAGACCCACTTCCTCCTAATGCTGAAGCTGCTGCCACTAGTCATGACATAGACGATGAAATGCCATCAACGTCGTCTGGCAAGCCCGATGCCCAATCTCCTAGTAGAGGGCATGTAAAATCCAAAAAGCCCAAGTTCAGTAAAAGTAGCAAAAAGAGAAACTTAAAATCATCTGAGGAGAAACGTAAAGTTGCCAATATGCCATTTACGACACGGAGTGGCAAGGAACGGCTTAGGCCCTGGCCCGTGTTCATGACTAGTGGTTCAGCTTCACCCAAGGATCTTAGCCCTCCTCCTCCTCCCTTCCCTACAAAAAATTGAAGAGAGTTATGCTGTCAGCAACAAAACAGGAAACAACTCTGCCTTCTAAAGAGAAATTATCACAAATCCCCAAGGCAAGTCCGAGGGTGTTGGTGGTTGTCAAGCCTGACCTTCCCATCACTGTACGGGAAGAGGTGGCTCGGGAGGAGGCTATTGATGTAGCTGGCGATGTTGAGGAACTTAATGATGAGGATGCTGATGTGGTTATTGTAAATGAGGCACCAGGGGGAGAAACAGCTGATGTCCATGGGATTAAAAAGCCCATTGTCATGCCTGGTCAGAATACCAAAAAATGCACCTCTTCGGTCTGGAGTTATTTTTATCCAAATCCGGCCAACCAATGTATGGCCATATGTAGCTTATGTAAAGCTCAAATAAGCTGGGGTAAGGATCTTGCCCACCTAGGGACATCCTCCCTTATACGTCACCTGAATAACCTTCATAGTTCAGTGGTTAGTTCAGGAACTGGGGCTAGGACCGTCATCAGTACAGGGACACCTAAATCCCTTGGTCCTGTTGGATACACACCAGCAACACCCTCCTCGTCAACTTCCTCCACGATCTCCATCAGATTCAGTCCTGCAGCCAAAGTCACCAGCCAGACTGAGTCCTCTTCAATAAGGGATTCATCCGAGGAATCCTGCAGCGGTACGCCTACTACTGCCACTGCTGCTGTTGCTGCTGTTAGTCGGTCATCTTCCAAGAGGGGAAGTCGTAAGACCGCTACGTCTTACACAAAACAATTGACCGTCCAACAGTCGTTTGCCATGAGCACAAAGTAAAACAAAATTAAAACCAATTAAACAAATTAAACCAAAAGCTAAATGCCCAGTCATAATAAAAAAAAGAGGTATTGACGTCCTCGAACTACTGTACTGTTTATAACTTAGAAACACTACACTGGAAAGCTTGAGCCTTTAAATAAAAAAGTCACTCTTCATTGCACGAATATTTGCAACAGGGACAGTTTTTTAGTTAACAAAGTCAACAAATAACACTTCGACCCTGTCTGTCTTTCACATACTTGATGGGATCTCAATGATGAATGCTCAGTACCATGGTTGTCTAAAACAAGAGGTATTGACGTGCTCGAACTACTGTAGGGTTTATAACTTAGAAACACTACACTTGAAAGTCGGAGGAGGTATTGTGGCCCCGGTACTAAATTGGGTACCGGGACCACTCCACTATGCAGTCCAGAAAGCTACCTCGGTGAAACGTTTTGGACTAAAAACAATATTGTGAGGTGTTCAGAATAGACTGGAAATTAGTGGAAATGATTGTTATTGAATGTTATTGAGGTTAATAATAGCGTAGGAGTGAAAGTAAACAAAAAAAACTTGATTTTAACACTTTTAATGTTTTTTTCAAAATAAATCCGAATCCAAAACCTTAAATCCGAACCAAAACCTTTCGTCAGGTGTTTTGTGAAACAAATCCGAACCCAAAACCTCAAGCAAATCCGAACCCAAAACACAAAACACGAGACACCAAAAGTGGCCGGTGCACATCCCTATAATAAATGCAGTACAGGTATTGTTTTGTGACATCATGCACCATACTTCTGTGCCATTGTACCTGGTCTTACAGGAAAGAGCATGAACTTGTGGGCCAAGATGGTTTCATGTGCAGAGGTGCAAGTAGTTTTCTCTGGTTGGTTGGAGGAGCTGGGCGGATTAAGCGCAGTGCCGTGTAGAAACAAGATTTAATTTTGCAGGACTGGATTATTTAAATTAGATAAAGGGGACGTAAAGGGCACATTTTCCTTGGCATTCTCTCCTTTATGCAGTATTTTCCTCCCAGCACAAGGACTTGAATTCTCCACTACTTCTGATCAGGTCTTGTTCTATGCTTATAATGAGAAACAGTTTACATATTCTATTTGCAGGGAGTCTCATTGGTCACACTTTGACCAATGTAAGAAAAGCTTCAAATACAAAAAGTACACGTAAATAAGACTTGGCGTCACCTCATTTCCACACTGTATGTTTTATAGATCCGACAACCCTCAAATGTAGGAGCAAACTGATTTCCGGCTGCACACATTGCTGGCTAATACAGTGCTAAAATCTCCGCTCATTGTGCCTCGCATGTCTGCGGGATGTAAGGGAAAATGAGCAGACATTGAAAGAAGGAGAGCCAGACACGTCAGAGTTTATAAAGACACCAGAGATTAGGGGGTGCTTATAGAGACATTAGATAGGGGGTGTTTCAGTGACACTACTGTTAAAGAGACACCAGGGTTGAGTGTGTTTTTACAGACACCAGAGAAGTATGTCTCTAGCAACACCAGAAGGTGGAGGGACACTAGATTTGGGGAAGGGGGGATAAGATGTGGGGAACGCTTTCTCCTAGTGATGGAAGTCACATGAACTTCTGCTTATTGTGAGAGACTGCCAAATACATTTATGGAAACTTGTGCACAGAAAACCTGATGTTTCCCACAGGTAGCGTGACATGCAGTCACTGGGCCCCGTAGATTAATTTGAAGGGGTCCAGCGATACATGCCCATCCGCTCACGAGTCAGGGCACACTCACTGTTCACTAAAAGCCCATATGGATGTTCACTGCGAATGCACTGGCCCATGTGGGTGCTCAGAAGAGGAGAGCAAAAACTGGTCTTACTTCAAGTGTGGTTCCATAATCTAAATGTTTTCAATTATCATAGATGTCACATGGGGAGGAGCTTGTCATGACAGGTATTGTATAATTCAGAACGGGCCAGTCTCCACATCAGGTGCAGGTAATTACATTGATGTTGATCTTTATATAGTAAAAATCACTGGCAAAAGTGGGTGGAGTGGATGGGCACACTTATACTTGTAGCTGCTGGTGGTATCTAATCACTGATTTCTGTTCATGTCTCAAAAGTAACAAATATTTTACCACTGTTCCATACCTGGTTTACCCAGGTGTGTAAACCATTTCCCTAGAAAATCACAGGGATATGTTGGCAACACTGAGGCAGATTCAATAGTTTCTTAAGTTCTGGTTGTAGAGTCTTCATAAGTCCTACTATACTAATAGTTGTTAGTCTTGTCTCCAATCCTTAATATATGCAAAAACCTTTTAAAATATTTTCTTTTTCAATGAAAATAAAATGTTGAATTCCAAACAGAAAAGTTTGATGTATTAGAAGTGAAGCCTGTGTCTTCTGTCTGTATACCTGGTAATAACAAATGTATACGATTGTTCTTACTAAATGGAATAATTTGCAAACAAACACCTTGAGCCGACCAACTATGGACAAGGAGCATCTGGAAATGTCAAACCCTAGGTAAATAAAGTTGCATACACTTTGTGAGTCCTGACTGCGTCATAAGACATACAAAGCAATAATAGTGCAAATATATAAAATATGCTAATATTGTATGAGAAAATCCTGTTTATAGGATTAATTATGTTACATAAAAAAGCAAATTCATTATTTAGCTCCATGTAATGACATAAAATAACGAAGGCTCCTGTCCTATACAATAGGGCTGTCCATCTGGAGGTACATGGGGCAGAAGTGGCCCACCAAAGGCTTTGTGGTGGTCCATCCCTGGCTACCTCAATATACTGCGTTACTTTACATGGTTTTAACATAATTTGGCCCGTGGCCACTTCGTTATAACATCATGGTGCCCACACCTGTCTACATGTAAATGCTTGGACAGTACAGCCATTCAATATAAGCTGGAGTCATCTTTTGGCTTTGTCAGAAAATCCTGCTTAATAATACAGCTGTTTAGATTTTCCATATGGATTCTCACGCCAGACAGTTAGAACCTGTGATACTAACAGCAATCATATGCACGGTAATGGACTGTGGCTGACTATCACTTGACTCCAATTAAAATGGTTATTCTTCAGAAATCATTAATTAGACGCTGTAACCTTTTCTCATGAAGAAATCTATGGGCAATAAAAAGCTACATTTCAGTGGATACTTTTCCATACGTTAAATCACATAGGGATTATTCTTGTATTGACATAAGCATTCACTTGCTAATTTGCTGGACACTGAGCAGCTAATACCATAATGGCCTCTCCACCCAACAGTCTTAACTAAGACCCCAGTTCCTGCATATTTTTTTTTACAACCTTTTTTTATTTCCACATGCTTCATAAATGCCAATGTTTTGATCGCCTTAAGGAAAAGAATGAGTTAAATGGACCAACATTTTAGCCCTGGCTCTAAAACCGCCTCTTTTCAGAGTCCCCTCAGCACCTGCAGGATATTTGCACATACATAAATAAATAAATTAACAATGAATAAATAATTTTAATCCTGCCACCTTAAAGATTTGATCCTTTGGCACCGCATGTGTGTTTGTCAATTCCTAATTCTTTTTTATACAGTCCTCAGATACTTGGTGTCTGTCAGGCAAATTTGGGGCATTGTTTTTTCGCTTGATTAGTTCTGTATGACACAAGGTCGCCCTTAAAATCCACATCACTCTTCAGAACTTGGAAAGGCCTCCTTGCTTTTTAAAGGGATGCAAAGTGCCTGCCATTCCTCCGGACAAAAGCCTGGGAGGTTTGTAGCATTTGGCCTTCTCAATGCGTCCGTTTTGCTCATTGAAGCGGAGATAAAACTCATTAGGTTACACTGTTATTTCTTCTCCAGAGCTGTACAGTACTTGTGCTGTTGACTGTTGACGGACAATGATTGCGCTGTACAGGTCCACAGCTAAGGCAAGTCTGGTACTGCAGGCTGTTTGGCAAGTGTTGTGTGACCTGAAAGCTTGTAAGGAGTAGACAGTATTGTTTTTATTTATAGCAATTATTACACTAGTGCTATGACAGGTTATGGACGTAATTATAGTAAAATATTTTTCCCTTCACAGTCAGGGGGTGCCGAGTCTCTTTGATGAAAGGTCTATGGGAAGCTCTGCATTTGATGAAGATTTGGAGCATGAACCTGGGAGAACATCAGAGCAAGTAAATATTAACAGTGTGGCTTATTTTTTGGGGGAGTGGGGTGGAGTTGATTTGTATGCAATATTAGTCCAGTGACACCAAGCTCCAGGAATGACCCTAATAGCATCAGGTGGTATATTTTGTAAATTGTACCCATGCTGGCAGCAGATATGACCACTGAGGAGCTCATGTAGAGTTGGACGCAAACTACATTTTCAGTGTATAATACACATATGCCCACAAAGCTTTAGTTACTTTTGTGACTATATGTAGATTTGAGGAACATCTTGCGCTTATGGATGCTTGCGACCCCTTACATTTGAAGAGGCAATGGGGGGAAGGAGGGGGCATGTAAGGGCTTGTTGGAGCAAATTTATGTAGACTGGGACTCAGACGCGGGTGGGTACATATTCCCAACAACTACAATTTCTACATAAGTTTAAACAACTCCAAAATGCCGATGGTTACAATCTACATATGTTCTAAACACGGAGGGCCTGATTCATTAAGGATCTTAAATTAAGAAGTTTCTTATTTAAGTCTCCTGGACAAAACCATGTTACAATGCAAGGGGTGCAAATTAGTTTTCTGTTTTGCACATAAGTTAAATACTGACTGTTTTTTCATGTAACACACAAATACTTGATAGCTTATTTGCACACTGAAATTTAAAGTTGATATTTGTGTGCTACATGAAAAAACAGTCAGTATTTAACTTATGTGCAAAACAGAAAACTATTTTGCACCCCTTGCATTGTAACATGGTTTTGTCCAGGAGACTTAAATAAGAAACTTCTAAATTTAAGATCCTTAATGAATCAGGCCCAGAGTTACCAGAAAAAAGACAGCTCACAAATCTGACTGCAGTGCTAACATGTGTGACAGGTGAAAATGCTGCCACTGAAGATTCCCGTCACTTAACAGAGCAACAGAGAGAGATTGCCGGTTTTAAAGCGGCAATGTCTGGACCCGGCGAATAAAAAAGCGTTTTTTAGATTATCTATCCGCCGGGTGCTGGAATTGCTGCTTTAAAACTGGCAATCTCTCTGTCGCTATGTTAAGTGAGGTTTATAAAGGCAGCAGCACCAGTCAGAACTGCAGGATGATTATATGTATGAGTGTGGTAGGTGATTTCACACCTGAGGCTGCCAGACTGAGAGCTGAATGAAGCTTGTAACTAGTTACCAACCAGCTGAATCGGTGAACTGCAGGAATGATCCTGCACATAGTAGTAACAGTAATTGCACAGATGATAGATCAAACAATCAGGAGAACTCTGCACCCTCCACATCTCTTTCTGAGGAATGAAATCTTATTATTGCACTGCTTCACAAACATACGTGCACTACTGCATATACTCAGTATTTAGCAAAGAATGCCCTCGCTCTGCCCAACTCCTCCATTGGCCTCAAGTTTGCACTTCCACAAATGCTTGTTACATGACCAAAAAGGCTTTTCTGCTGTTCTTCTGTATTCTTGTGCATTGTAAATAACATTCACTGTACACTTTTGGGTTTCAATTTTCCTCTTGTGTGTGTCAACTATATACTACTCTCCAAAAACTCTAACTCTCTCCAGAGCAACAAAACCTCTTATTCGCCATGTATTGTACTTCACTCCAACCCCTGAATATAGCCCTTATTGACCTTTACATCCATCTAATACGCAGCCCATTTACTTCCTGAAATTAACCTATCAAATAGATTGCCGTACTAAGATATTAAGGAAATAATTTTCATGAGTCATCTTTGTGTAATGAAAATTCCTTTTATGTGAAAAATGTAAAAAATTTACCCACACCAACGTTACTACTCCTTACTGGTCCTTCTGTGTGTGTGTGTGGTGGTGGGGGGGGCTTTTCTGAGACTACCATTTCTTGTACTGTAACAGTCCCTGAAAAAATTGGGCTTAACTAGACCGAATATAGAGCCCCATGACGGCCCGCCTTCTATCTCTATCATTGGACCACTTTGAGCTGCCCACGCAGTAGTCCCGGCCAGACAATGAGTACTGTTGGGAGCATCTGTGGCTGCTACAACTTGACGTCTACTCCTTCAAGGTTTACCTAGAATATTTCCTCTAAGTAATTATGATTTATTTCTTCATATTAAGCTTCTTGCACCAAAGTACCAGACCGCCATTGTCTATATCACCTGTGAGCCTAACACATATAGGTGTATATAATGACCTTGATTGTTAAAGAATTACTTCCTATACATTTAAAATGAGACCTTCTTAAAGCGACGTGATATTTCAATCAGTGACCGGCACCATTTATAATAGATGATATTCTCCTGGTTTCTTGAAGCTGTTCAAGATTATAAAGAGTCTGATTCATAAGAACTACGCTGTGGTGGAGAAGGAATTTGAAGATCTGGATGAAATGAATTCAAGACGCCTCACTCAGGAGACAATGTACTTCCTCCTAAAGCGGTATGTGTGATAGATATATGTATACTGTAAGTTACCATTACAGGCGCATATTATGTTATCATAGCGCCATTAAAATGTGATAATACCGTCCAATTAGGTTACAATTATTATAACTTTTTACTGTTTGAATCAAATGAGTTTAAAAAAATACAACTTTACAATATTGGCTTTATTTTTTATAGGTGTGTGAAAAATATTTTTTTTAATGATACTGTCCATTAATCAGTGATGGGTGAAAAACACATGTCCACACAAGCGCAGGTGGCTGCTGACATTACACCCATTTACCACCACTATACTGAAAACACAAGTTGTCTTAGATGAGGTAACATTAAAAAATATTTAAGTAGGAGTTTCAGAATCTTGGGCCTGATTCATTAAGGATCTTAACTTGAGAAACTTCTTATTTCAGTCTCCTGGACAAAACCATGTTACAATGCAAGGGGTGCAAATTAGTTTTCTGTTTTGCACATATGTTAAATACTGACTGTTTTCATGTAGCACACAAATACTTGATAGCTTATTTGTACACTGAAATTTAAAGTTGATATTTGTTTCTCAAGTTAAGATCCTTAATGAATCAGGCTCTTTATCAGAACTGAAGATATTTGAGATAATGTTATGATGGGGGGATATTTTCCCCCACACAGCAGTCTGTCATCCCATTGGACACTGCAGTCAGTCTTTTTTAGTCACTCTTCGCATGGTTGATAACAGAGATAACTTCACAGCAAATGTAAATACAACGATACTGGCTGGCAGTAGTGTGAGTGCATCTGCGCATGCGTGACCCTAGATTACACGTTGCATATGTTTTGAGATTTGTGCAAATAAAATTACAGCCAGAGAAAAGTAAGTGCACAGATGCATTTTTGCATTCACACAACAGTCACATTTTGATGTCCAAATCTAAAGGACGTTCTGTATTTGTCGATGTCAGTATATGAATATACATTGCTGGCAGAGTCATGTGACAAGTAACAAGCAAAGCAATAGAAATAAACAACACTATGCATATGAATCCTCACTTGGTTACTGGAAATCGTATATGTGGTGACAGAATCTGCAGATGTACTAGAACAATGTGAGTTTGGGTAACATGCAGTTATTACTTTGACATGTTTTATTGTTTTCTGAAGATTTGATATCCAGCCTGGAGTTTCTCGAGGAGAGATACGCAGACTTTGGAGCACATTCATCACCAACCAGAACAACACTTTGGACTACTTGCAATTTGTGAGGCATTTTGGTTACTCCCCCAAATCTGCCTGTTATCCCAATGCAAAGATCAGTCCCCCAAAGAAAGGAGATGGAGATTTTAAGATCCGATCTAAAAAGCTGAATTGTGACTCTGATATACTTATAGATAACGTCCGTGCAAAGGTAATGACACCTCAACATAAGTGCTGCAAATATGGGTAACATATGCCTATCTGTCCAAGGAGGTGATGTTTAAGTCACACAACCCATGGGGGTAGATATATCATACCCCGGTTTCTTCAACTCGCGGGAGTTCGGCGTCTTTGCAGCTTAAATTTAAAGCGGCGCTGCCTTGTAAAAGGAAGTTTCCCTTTACAAGGCAGCGCTGCTTTAAATTTAAGCTGCGAAGTTGAAGAAACCGGGGTATGATACATTTACCCCCTGGTGTCCAGTTAGCGTTTGTAACTAGCATTTTCACTAATGTTTGGAGATCATTGTTCCCCAATGCCTTTGCCATGGCAAATGCAAAAATAGTACATAATGCATTCCAAAAACTGGTACGCAAATGGAGCACTAGTAAAACTGCAAGTGTGCATAGTGAGATTAGAAATACTGATTCATAGAAACAGTCCCATATGGTCATTTTTATTGTGTCCTCTTTTATTGTAATTCTTCTTACTGTGCTAGTTTTATGCAACAAACATGCTTCATTTTGTAACTGGAAAACTGTAATGGAAACGGTTTGAAACCAAAATAAATTTCACTATCCAGGAGAACATTTATGTAGCACATTTTTAATAAACGGTAAATGTTTTTTTTCAGGTGCATTATGGTAGAACATTTGCATTTATCACAATAAGGGGTAAATGTATCAAGCTGCGAGTTTTTGGTGGGTTTGAAAAGTGGAGATGTTGCCTTTAACAACCAAACAGATTCTCGCTATCATTTTGTCGAATGTACTAATTAAATGATAACTAGAATCTGATTGGTTGCTATAGGCAGCATCTCCACTTTTCAAACCGCTGAAAACTTGCAGCTTGATAAGTTTAATCCCAAATGTTTTCCTTGAGTATTTCATAGGCTGCCAGTCCAGCCTATTTTCATTCCTAAAGTTTTATTCAGCCATGTTTGGCTCTCTAAAATAGCTGTGGATTGATAAAGGGACATCAGTCTTTTAGACTGTAACATGGAAATGATGGTGCTTGTATTTCAGCTGGATTGTTTCCATATTTTAGGTGGAGTACTTGTGGGATGACCTCCGGAGAGAATTTGAAGACCTTGACCCTTATAGCACAGGATTTGTCAGCAAAGAGGAGTTTAAGGATCTATTAACTGAACTTTGTATACAGTTGAATGAATATGAACGAGAAATGTTAGCAAAGAAGTTTGAATCTAAAGGTGATGGCCGGTGAGTTAGCTGCTAGTCATATTAACTTGTGTAAATGCTGGAGAATAGCTGTATCTTACTAAATATAGTAAAGTTTCCTTTCAAACTTATCAAACAGAGGGCGTCCAATAAAATATAACTATAGTATTATATTCCGATGTGAATAAGTATAGTACAGGAGGTACAGACACTTCCATTATAGTCTCTCATGAATTGTGCTAATCCAATAGATTGTGTGTATTATATATATATGCTTCATATTGTGTTTTGGCTGGCCTTAATATAGGTCTATCAACATCTACTTTTTATATGTATGTTTTCACCATTTTATTATTATATGAGTATGTTTTAATGTTATTAATAGTGATTACTTGATCTTGCAATAAGGTAACCTAGTATGCCATGTTCTAGTTATGTGATCTGCACATAACACTTCCTTACTTAACGTACAAGCTTCCACTTATGACCACGGATCGTGGAATTTCTGGTAACTACAGCTGCTCTCAAAATACCTCCCTAAATAGTGGTGGTCACCACGGAGGCTTCCAGGCTAAATGTAATGAGCAAGGAGAGCACCAGATTGTTTATGTTCTTGTCCTTCTTGCACTAAGTATCCCACTAGAAGATGGGTATATATAGAACCCATGCCCACTAAGACTGTTGTCAACCCTATTGCTATGCCACACAAAACCCCAGAAACATACCAATCATTCTTGTAAAAAATATTTTTTGCCAATGCCTCCTAGTTGTTCTGTTGATTTCATATGCTTTTATAGTGATACATTATGGGCTTGAATTAGAGTTACATGTAATTGTATTTGTGTAATGTGAAGATTGAAGCACTGCTCATACGCTGGGCTTGCACCCATATTTAGAGTTGCATGTATCTTGCATTACTGCCCACTTGGGCTTGAAGAGGGTGTGCACACTAGTACACAAGTTAATGTGCACCCTGTGAGATTATTTGGAGTTATACAGATCTTGAAGAACAATAACTACGAGACAGTCACTTGACTGTCACTACATAAACCAGGTGCATATTTTGTAGTTGATAATGATGGACACTTATTTTCTCTGGACATCAATAGATATCTTCAGATATAAGCATGTATCTCAAAATACAGATGTGGAAACACAAATGTGCAGATGCATCCAATTTTTCTGAATTACTTAAGTGAACATCTTTGTATTTTAAAACCAACACCACTAATATTCTTTTAGAACACCACCACACTTCAGTCATGGTCTATGTAGAACGGAGTGCAACATACTGTGGGGTTCCTACCTATATAACTGTTTAGGCACGTGTATGCCTGTGTTGTCATTACTTATGTGCCTCTCATGGTTTGGTATTCTGGACTCTTGGATCCGCCCAACAGATGTTACCCCTAGCAGGGCGCGGAGTCTAACCGGCGAATGGTTTTCACCAGTGGTCACCGCAAGGTGACTTGGATTTAGCGGCGTTCGCCCGCAGGTCGCGGCCCCTACTAGGGGTGTTGGGCAGGGTCCCAGGGGAGCGATAGTGACTGGTGTAACATAGGCACACTGGTTGTAAGTTCTACACTCAGACAGCGGATAGCAAACAGATTGCAGAATAAAAGTACAATCAGTGATTTAATGATGACTGGATGATCAACAGAACAGTCTCAGTATTTTGATACAAGGAACGTAGGAACAGGGTGAGCAGTGCCACCGGCAATATCGTATGAATGAATACAATTAGTGATATAATCGGTGTATTCAAATATAGCAATAGCATGAACAGTCCAGCAACAGAGTAGAGATGGTAATGCAGCAGGTATATGGAACTACAATAAGGCAGCACAACATTGGAGGTACAAGTAACAGTCCAGGGAGCAATGTAGTCACAGTAGATGTGAGATACCCTGTTATGCCATTATATGCATAGATGAAATAGGAACAGTTCAGCCAGCAGGAGTAGATAAGTACAAGCAGCTTAGATGATACCACCTGTAATGCCACTGAGCCACAGAGGCAAATGCGGAATAAATGAACCAGGCAGCACGACAAATAGGAGTTGGAGCGGTTTGAACAGAGACACCTGGGAACTGTAATTCAGCGGAGATAGATGAAGCTTGAATGGTGCAGTCCATGGAGCAGTAACACAATAGGGTCAGATGTAACTTGAGCAGCACGGCCCGTGTAGTAGCAGCACAATGAAGACAAGTGTAGCAGATTCAGGTTGCAGCTTGAGTAGTGTAGCCGGTGGAACAGCAACACAGCGGAGACAGGTGCAGCTTGAGCAGTATAGCCCGTGGAACAGCAACACAGCGGAGACAGGTGCAGCTTGAGCAGTATAGCCCGTGGAACAGCAACACAGCGGAGACAGGTGCAGCTTGAGCAGTATAGCTTGTGGAACAGCAACACACAGCAGAGGCACTGTTGATCCAGGTGGAGGCTCACAGAATAGAAAGGAACCTAATCAGACAGGTAGCTTGGTCAACAGGCCCAGAGGAAAGGGAGGAGGTGCCTTTTCAAGTTTAGAGCCAGAACCAGGAACCAATAGGAATCTTGCCAGAACAGACAGGGACTCGGTCTGCACATGTGCAGATCAACACTAAGAGTTTGAGGTCTGCTTAATGAGGCACAGGTGAGTGTCTTAGTCTTCGGTTGTGGAAGCCGAATGAGTGTGACAGTGCCTCATCGAATATTCCATCTACGTAGCCGTAAATTTGCTGACATGTGCGTCTATCTGATGCTTGGTAATAAGACCTGTTTGTGCACATTCATAGGCGCACGACACCTATTTACTAAGCTTTCCCACAGTAACAGTGTTACCTGGCCGCTTGTATCTCTTTTGTTTATCTGTGTACCGACCGTGCTTCTTCTTGGCCTGCCTTTACATGCTGATTTTGTAATGTCTGATCTGATTCCTGACCTTGTCTATTGCCTCCATTTGTCAATACTCTTGTCCCAAATTGTGAACACCAATTACTATGGGAGGAACAGGAGGGCATAGGCATAGTTAAAACATGTTCAGTGGTTGTTGTTTACAGAAAGGGTTAAATGAAGGCTGACATTACACAGATTCTGCCCACAACACTACTATTACACTGGGAATTTTGGGATGGTAAAATGACTGGGAGAGTGTAGTGAAGAGCAGACGAGATAAAGATGCTCCTTTCAAGAAAGCCATGGTCCTAAAACTGACTTGTCAATATAGACCTTTAATTCTAAGTAATATTTAAGGCTAATTAAAACCTTTTAATCCTTATTTTTTTAAATGTAAACCCCACCCCCGGACCTAAAATGTGGGAGTACAAAAGCCCGTTTGCTGCACTGTTAAGATCCCTGATGCAATTGAGGGATGGACTTGATTTCTGAGTAGACCGCAGCAGATCCTCTGTTAGCTTCACCTTGCACAATCATAAAGCTTTTTGGAGCATTCAAAGTCTTAGTAACAATGAGTTACTGCACTGTAACTGTGAAAGGTAATTGTGTCAGCAGCCTGAAGCTGCATGATAACGTGGCCAGAGGTGGGGCTGTCATATCCATGTACTCCAACAATGCAGAGAAAGGGGATCCAAGGGGGAAACCCCCAAATATCTAGTAAGTGGGAGGAAGAGGTTAATAAAGGTTAAAGGTCAAATTAATATGTGATCTTTTGTTCATGTGTATAAAGTTATTTTGTGGTTTGCATTTCATTTTAAGGGTATCCTACATTGAATTTCTACAACCTTTTGTGCCTCGTCGGCAAGCTTTGAAGACTAAAACCAATATGGAGGCTGTTATGCGAAGCTCACAGCAAGAGGTTGATCCATATAAAAATGATGCTGATGGGCTTGGGATGCTGACCTCAAGAATGCGTAAGAAGGTAAAGTCATCTAAACACTTGTACAAAGTCATACAGATCTATGCAGGTTAAAGAACTATTATTTGCTACATATGGTTTGTTACTTTCATTCTGTACGATTTGGAAGTTCTCTTGGTCTTGTGGTCGTTTCACCTGTCTTGGAACATGGTGGAGAGAACTGCTGTCTGAGATTGGCGTTTAAGGTTTATATGTACAATCATGTGAAAAAGAAAGGACACCCTCTTCCAAATTTGCGTTTTTACATATCAGAACATAAACAACAATCAGTTAATCTTCACCAAGTTCTAACATTTCTTAGATCTAATCTCATGTATCAAATTACACTTAACAGATATTACTTTGTCATTAAAGTAAGTATACCCCAAGATTCTGTCGCTTCCGGAATCACATTTAGTAGCAACTGTTTCTGTAGGAATATAACACTCTCTTGTATTCTATTTGAGGAATATTATACACACCTCCCATTACAACACTGCTTCACTTTATTCACTAGCTTATGCACAGCTCTCTTCAGATCCCACCACAGCATCTCAATGGGGTTGAGGACTAGATTTTCACTTGGCCATTCAAAATTCTTGAATCTTTTCTTTGTTGGGTGTAGATTGGCCGGTGTGCTGATGATTGGACAGATAGCCTTACATTTTCTATGACTGAAGCGTCCAGGCCCTGTGACTACAAAACAGCCTCAAATCATCACTCCTCTACCACCGAGCTAGGGGTTTACCTTCCATTAAAGCTGTGCTTTAAGATTTACCGTGATGAGAGAAGCCTGTAGATCCATGCATGTTGCTTTTGGGTTTTTTGTGATTTCTTGGTGCATCACATGGTCTGATGTTTGGGTGATTTTGCTGGGACACTGTCATGTGCCAGACTGCCAGCTTAATACTCATATTGTAGAGCAGTAGTCGACTTTTCATATATAAGTGACCAGCACTCCATATGGGGGTGTTGCTGGGGCATTAAATCACTGGATGAGGGACACTATTCACATTGGTGAATAGGTTCACCTAATGGTAGCACCGGCAATGCCTAGTTCTGCTTCCAAATGCAAAAAAATATGTTTTTGTTTTGTAGGATGAGATATTCTAATGAACTCTATGGGGTGGTGGCTATGCATTTACAGGGCATTATTGTATTAGTGGGCTCCACGGATCCCTTTTGGCAACACAAAATGACCTTATTATTAGGCGATAAGATGTGATTGGTGAGAAACGGGTGTATGCTTTTGCTTTAAATAGGACACCTTCTACAGCATACGGACAAGAATGCTTATACGTGCAAATAAACCAATGTGAATAAACATCAAATTGTACAATTGTAACATTTGATATGAAGAAAACCCTAATGTGCCCTCACTCGCGACTTAATTAAAACCTAAATAAGCCTATACAGAAGCAGATCTTTAGGTGATGATAGGAAACGTTTTAATAAATTGAGGGGAATGATCCACACGTTGCTGTAGACTGGGCTTTGAGGTGACGTTTTTTCTTTTGCCGATATGTGCATTCCTTTCATGGACGGTAAGACAACGATTTTGGACAAAGCATTAAATAGGTGCCTGGTGGACTAGTAGACGTATGTGTGCAAAATAAAATGTGCTGCATCCTCAATTTTCTGCCTTTATAAATGACCCTTATGTACAGTGCATCTGAAACCTTTAATCAGTTTTCAAGACTATAATGAATGTATTTCCTTTCACATTTACTAGTTTTTTTGTAGGTTTAATTAGATTTTTACATCCCTCAGACAGTAAATGAAACATATTAAAAATACAATTCTGGCTGATACTAGTGTTTATTTCTTGTTCCGACCACAGACTATACTGATGTGTTATGTATATATTGGCTGCCTCACCCCTCCTCACCCCTCCACCTGTTCTCAGACCAGACGTTTCTCATCTAGTCCTGGGCAAAGACGCTGCTTTGTTTCTGTGCATAATTATTAAGGGCACTAAACACTTGAAATGGACACCCAATAAATCAGTAAAACCAAAGGCCAGTACCTGCTGCAGAAAACAGACTGCCCTCAATATGGACAGATTAGCTGAGGTTTTGTATTTATAAGAAGAATGACACAGAGGGCAGATATGAGGTCCAGCCAATTTGCATTGGACACCCGCCTATATTATGTGCATGACTAGCCATGCATGAAATGACAAGTAGTGTGTCCTGAAAAGTACTGCATCGTGCATGAATGTAACTCACGCCCCTTATTCAGAGGTTTGGGAATACTAATTTTTCCCTGTTTAACTGCCTCAATTATGGGCACAGCCCTACTTGTTAACTGAACAAACTATGTTCGAAATGGAAAAAGTTATGTACTGTATACTTTACAAGTAATCTCTGCACCTGATCTCTCTGTCTGTCTATCTATCTTATGACTGTTAAACACATACAATGTTTAATACATGAAAAAGTATCTTGGTTTTAGAGAACTTATTCATTCATTATTACTTGTTAATGAATAAAAAACCCCACACAATTAAATATAACAAAACAAGCTATATCTTTGTACCAGTATAATAGTGGCAGACCATGGTATCACTAATTCAACCATTCAGTCAGTTTGATTCTGACTATGTAAATGGCTTGGGGAGACAACTTGTCATTAGGGCTGCTTTACCATCTACTAGATAACATTGACTATCCTACTCTAAGCCACTACATTAAAGTGGTGAACAGAAGTTATTTTCGGGTACTGTGTTACAGAACTGGAGTAGTCCCGGGAATAATGGCCGGATAACTGATGCTGCGAGTGTACCCCTTTACTGGTGTACCTGGGCTGGTACCCCTGACCTATTCCTATAGATCAGGGTTGCTGTGGATGGATCCCCCCCTGGCCTATCACACTGACCAGGGCTGCAGGGTAGCAGCAGTGCCATCTTTTCCATTGGGCTCCATAGACAGGGCTCTTAAGTAAAATAAATAATCCTGCAAAAAAAAAAAAAAATCCTGCAATCTATCTATCTATATCTATATATCTATATTTATCTCTCTCTCTCTCTCTCTCTCTCTCTCTCTCTGTATATATATATATATATATATATATATCTATATATATGATACACATATATAGAGGTAGGGGCCCCGCTACACTGCTCTGCCCAGGGGCCCATAATGTTGTTAAGGTAGCCCTGGGTAGCAGGCAGAGCGGTGGTATCGGAAAAGCTTGGTCTAACCTCAGAAACAGTTGGAGAACGGATTAGATTTAGGGTCTAATCTGCAGGTCACAGGAATACAGCAATATTGAAGATGTTTTCAAGCAGGTCTTTGAAGCAAGTGATGTCTATTTGCTCTCACACTGGCTGAAGGTGCCAGTGCTAAGGTCAGATGTAATTTGAAGAAAAACTTTTCAATACAAGCCAGTGCCTTTTATACAGTTTGGACACAGGCTATTTTTAGAATCAGGAAGCAATGTGTTTACACAAACATGGATTTACATGCATTGCAAAGCCAACAATATTTACACTAATCTATGAAATTCTAGAGACTCTGTGATGCCCTGCATTATATGCTGTTTATAATGTTCAGAAAGGTTTGAACACTCTGACTAAAAAAGGCCACACAGTAACGACTCTCTGCTGGGCCTTTGGCCACAGCAGGCTTTTGACACTTCATCATAAAACTTAGTTAGCAATTCCTGCTATCAGACTCCCTCCCCATATGCCTAATTGGAGGTTTCCACTAGCAACCTTACAAACACCAAACAATGACACTTCCATACAAAACACATCCCAATACACAAAAGACCTCTATCCACAAAGTCTCATTGTATAAGAAATATGCATCAGAAATAAGGCATTTCCTTTAGAAAGGTTAAAACAGAAAAATCAATTTTCTACGCTGGTCTCAGAAATAACAATTTCCTATCTCAAAATATACACAATATAAAAAATAAGTGCAAGTGCAATTATATAAATAAGCACCCTGCGCTATTTCCTTTAAATAAATTAATACCAGAAGTTATATTCAAATCATTTCATATATATCTCTGTAGGCCAACTAAACATCCAAAACTTCATAGCACAGATACAGTCAAAGATATAGAGCAATATATACAGTTATTATCCTGACTGAATTTGAACATATATAATGGGCCTGAATTAGAGTTAGGAGTAAGTCCACCTAGGATGTTGCTCTACAGGAGAGCAAATTTCGAATGTGTGAACAGATGTAGAAGCAAAGCAGATAGCACTTATCCTGCTTGCATTTGCACATGTAGCTGAAGCGTGGCTATTATTTTAGACAGTGCTTGGCTGCTCACCAACTCTTCCTATCCTCATAATATACATGGGCAATGCTGCGTGCACCACTGTTAGGTGCACGCAGCTCTCCCTTTTCAAGCAGAGCTGTGTGGAGTGGGAGCAGGGTCCAGGCACCTCAATTATACAGTGCCCCAGGGTTGGAGGGAGTTTCCAGGCACTAGGAAACCCCCCACCCTCGGTTTGCCTATGCTCCCAACTGTCCTTGCAGTCAGACCAAATCCTGACTAAGTGAGACAGTCACCCAAATTCAGGATTGTCCCCTTCAGATTCAGGACAGTTGGCAGACTGTCCTGCTCTCTCCTACCTGTCTTGGTCATTTTCACCGCCTGTAGCTGCTAGCTTCTTTAGCTCAGTTCATGCTTGTCTTGATCCTGGAATATTGGATGCCCTATTTTGAAAAAATATGGGTACATGAGATTTAGAAAACTCCAACCAGCCCCCGTGTTAAAACAATAGCACTCACGTTTTATAATCAGGCCTCCCTCCAGAATATTAATATTCACTTTTAATAAGTAGATCTATATCCCTCCAACCAGCCCCAACATTAAATTAACAATATACCCATTTACTCAAAACATATTTCCCTCCCTTCAAACAGTCCCAGCAATAAATTAAATAGCATTAAAGTTTAATAAATATAGCCATTTTCCACAGCCATCCATGGCAATAAATAATTCATATGCACATTTAATAAAATAGCCCTCCTCCCCAAAATCAGCCCCATATTCAAATGATAGCTCTAAACCACCACAGCATTAAATTAAAGGTTCCTTCACCTCACCTTAAATCAGCGGTTCCCAAACTGTGTGCCTAGGCTTCCTGGGGTGCCTCGGCAATCTCACAGGGGTGCCTCAGCTAAGGCCAATGATAAGGCAGGGGACAACTTGGAAATTATTTTGGCATAGGGATGCCTTGAAAAAATTATGGAGACCCTAAGGGTGCCTTGAACTGAAAAAGTTTGGGATCCACTGCCTTAAATAATTAGCCCCCACCTACACTCCACCATTAAATAGCCTACACTATATTAAGATCCTCCCTTCCCTCACATATTATATTGAAATACTGCGCATGCGCACAGACACGCACACTATATTTAAAATACTGCGGACACACACACACACTATATGAACATGGCCAAACACACACACGCAGATTATATGAACATGGCCAAACACACACACGCACACTATATGAACATTGCCAAACACACACACGCAGACTATATGAACATGGCCAAACACACACACGCAGACTATATGAACCTGGCCAAACACACACACGCAGACTATATGAACATGGGGCCACACACACACACACACACACTATATTAATATAGCCACACACTATATTAACATGGGGCCACACACACACACACTATATTATCATGGGGCCACACACACACACACCCACACACTATATTAACATGGGGCCACATACACACAGTATATTAACATGGGGCCACACACACACACACACTATATTAACATTGGGCCACACACACACACACACTATAGCAAAAGGGGGCCACACACACACACTATAGCAACATGGGGCCACACACACACACACACACACACACTATAGCAACATGGGGCCACACACTATAGCAACATGGACACACACACACAAACATTATAGCAACATTGGGCCACACACTATAGCAACATGGACACACACACACGCGCACACACACTATAGCAACATGAGCACACACACACACTATAGCAACATGGGGGCACACAGACTTACCTTGTTACATCCAATCCAGCCATCCGCATGCCCGCCCGAGCAGCAGCACACACACACACTATAGCGACACGGGGCCACACACACACACACTATAGTGACACGGGGCCACACACACACACACTATAGTGACACGGGGTCACACACACACACACACACACTATATCAATATGGGGCCACACACACACACTATAGCAACATGGGGCCACACACATTCTAGACCGCACTGAAACCCCTCCCTCCCCATTCTTCTCGGTCTGGCTTTGTAAGGATCTTTATGTAATAAGTCACCATAGAGTCAAAGTACTTTAAATGCAGCTATCACATGCTAGCTGTACAAAAAATTAATTGTTTTTTTAAATAAAACTCACTGAAACAAATTAAAACATAAATGTAACGGTACCATTGTATCACACTGCCCCATCATCACACTGTGCCCTCCATCACAGTTTCTCCTTTATCACACCGTGCCATGGAGCCATCTTTATCACATTGTGCCCCCTTATCACCATCACACGAAATTAATAATATATATATATATATATATATATATATATATATACACACACACACACATACAATATAAAGAGCCTCCTAGTGTCCGCCATACCTTACAGAGAGCATTCCTGTGACCTCCATACCATACAGAGAGCATTCCTATGACCGCCATACTATACAGAGAGCATTCCTATGACCGCCATAATATACAGAGAGCATTCCTATGACCGCCATACTATACAGAGAGCATTCCTATGACCGCCATACTATACAGAGAGCATTCCTTTGACCGCCATACTATAGAGAGAGCATTCCTATGACCGCCATACCATACAGAGAGCATTCCTATGACCGCCATACTATAGAGAGAGCATTCCTATGACCGCCATACTATAGAGAGAGCATTCCTATGACCACCATACTATACAGAGAGCATTCCTTTGACCGCCATACTATAGAGAGAGCATTCCTATGACCGCCATACCATACAGAGAGCATTCCTATGACCGCCATACTATACAGAGAGCATTCCTATGACCACCATACTATACAGAGAGCATTCCTATGACCGCCATACCATACAGAGAGCATTCCTATGACCACCATACTATACAGAGAGCATTCCTATGACCACCATACTATAGAGAGAGCATTCCTATAATCACCATACTATAGAGAGAGCATTCCTATGACCACCATACAATACAGAGAGCATTTTTGTGAATGCAATACACATACACAATACACATACAAATACCTCATCTGAAATTAATAGAGCCCACCATTAAATTAAAAAGCCCCATCAATAATTAAAATTGACCCACCAGCACCCCACAAATAAAATAGTACCCATTAAATAATTACCCCCCACCTAAACGTCACCATTAAATTAATAGCCTACCTCCCACCCATGTACTAAGACACCCAACCTCCCTACCCTCATATCACACATTATATTAATACATCCCCCCCTTCCCTCACACATTATGGCAGCATACCTCACCTTCCCTCATAAAGCATAGCAGCATCCCCCCTCCATATTAGCAAGATGCAGCACACATTCCTCCCCTCCCTAATAGCAGCACACATCCCCCCTCCCTAATAGCAGCATACATCCCCTCCTTCTCTCCATAATAGCAGCTTACATGCCCCCATCCCTCCCTAATAGCAGCTTACATGCCCCCTCCCTCCATAATTGCAGCTTACATCCCCCCCTCCCGCCATAATAGCAGCTTACATCCCCCCTCCCTCCCTCGATAATAGCAGCTTACATCCCCCCCTCCCTCCCTCCATAATAGCAGCTTACATCCCCCTCCCTCCCTCCATAATTGCAGCTTATATCCCCCCCTCCCTCCCCCCATAATTGCAGCTTACATCCCCCAATAATTGCAGCTTACATCCCCCCCTCCCTCCCTCCCTCCATAATTGCAGCTTACATCCCCCCCACCCTCCCTCTCTCCATAATTGCAGCTTACATCCCCCTCCCTCCCTCCATAATAGCAGCTTACATCCCCCTCCCTCCCTCCATAATAGCAGCTTACACCCCCCTCCCTCCCTCTATAATAGCAGCTTACATCCCCCTCCCTCCCTCCCTCCATAATATCAGCTTACATCCTCCCTCCCTCCCTCCATAATAGCAGCTTACATCCTCCCTCCCTCCATAATAGCAACACACATCCCCCTTCCCCTGCTTTGAAGCTTACCTTTTTTGTCTTTATTCCTGACCAGCCGTCGCTGCCTGGCTCCTCTCTGCTCCTCTGCTGCCTAGCAACGTCATGAAATCAGACTGAGGTAGAGGGCAGAGTTCAGAAGGGGGTGGATCAGGGTGCCGGCCGCCATCTTGGATGCGCCGGGCAGCCGGCAGTCTGAATCTGAGGTCTGTTTAATTATTTTTTTTTGTCACTCCTCACACAGATGCAGGTGCAGGCGGCCACTGCACCCCCTTGGGACTGCGCCCTGGGCAGCGGCACCGCCCACACTGACCTCATTACGGCTCTGGGCCACACACTATAGCAACATGGGGACACACACACACATTATAGCAACATGGGGCCACACACACTCTAGCAACATGAACACACACACACACACACACACTATAGCAACATGGGGACACAGGCACACAGACTTACCTTGTTACATCCAATCCAGCCATCCGCATGCCCGCCCGAGCAGCAGCACCTCCTTCCTGCACGCTGCTCACATGGGACGACACCTGTCACGTGGTGCCGTCCCATGTGTTTACTTGCATAGGCGGCACATCACTGAGTCTCCGTCCACCGAGCAGCACGCAGGGAGGTGCTGCTGCTCAGCGGGCATGGGGACCGGCCCAACTAACCATCGGCCCTTCTGGCATTTGCCAGAAGGGCTAGACGGCCAGTCTGGCCCTGTGTACTGCTATGTACCAAAGTGAAAGTAACATTTAGGGGGAAATAGGGGATAAAAGAGTGCATAAGCTCATTCAGACCTAGAATAATTGCCGCGGTGCATGTCATTTAGTAGTGTTAGGTTTTTCTCAGGAGCAAATATTTGACTAGTTTTTCTCACTGTCAATAACTTCAGTGATATCAAGGCTTATGACAATGATGGACAACAGACATCCCTCCAAGCCATCACCTGCGGACCCCAGCTCCTTCCTGCTTTATTGCCACATTTGTTATAGCTTGTAGCACTTGTTTAAAATGCA
Organism: Mixophyes fleayi; assembly: GCF_038048845.1. NCBI lineage: Eukaryota > Metazoa > Chordata > Amphibia > Anura > Limnodynastidae > Mixophyes > Mixophyes fleayi. The sequence goes on from NC_134402.1 coordinate 75,538,844, forward strand.
TGCTGATATGTTATTACAGATGTATATCTCTTTCTTTTATTAAATGTAATGTTTTGGCTTTTTACTGAGATTAAGGGTAAGGTGCGGCCCTAGGAGGTTAGTGTGGCCCCTGATTTCTATCAGGTTCTCTCACTGGTTTCATAAATAGGAAGAGGAAAGGACAGAAGTTTCTTGATTTAGGTGCACCTAAATCAAGAAACTTCTGTCCTTTCCTCTTCCTATTTATGATATTGTATGGTTTCCAGGTAGCACCCCAGCTAAATTGATTTATATGATATATAATTAAATAGTATACATTATTCAAGAACATTTCTCTACCAGACTGGGAAAGAATCCTGAAGTTGGTGCGGTAGAAAAACCCCCTCTCTCACTGGTTTATAAGTGATATTGCATGCGTTTCTCTTTATATAGCTTGCTTATAGCTATGGCCCCACAATTTACATCTTGATACTAAGTATCTATGTACAAATATCAGATATAGAGTGGTTGAGAAAACCATCCCTTAAGAAGAAACAAATGAAGGAAGTTACAGTATTAGACCAGAATATCTAGTTATTTATTATTTAAAGAGGAAGTATCAAAAATAAAAAAAATAGTATATTACAGCAAATTATGCATAATGGTAATTATTAAATATAAAAAAATTAATTAAATGTATAAATCAAAGATTACAATAAAATGTGCAGTTACAACATAAAGGGCATTAGAATTCTGACAAGATAGTTGCTGGTGCCAGATTTTATAAAATCTGACACCAGCAACTGCCTCATCAGAATTCTAAAGCCATCAACATATGTCTCATTTCATCCATCTATCCACTAAAATATATTTGCTTTGTATGAGGTGTTTGTGATGACAGTACACTTGTGAAAGCAGCTTTGGTAATTAAACTGTTTATTTTATTCATGGAGTTGCTATTATTCTATGTTTTTTGTTTGAAATTAATAGAAACATTGGATTATTTTAAGGGTAACAAGTTCCAAAATTGACATAGGGGGGTTTAAACATTCAATTCATCTCTTCTAATGTGCAGCTGCAAGGAGAATGGAAGACTCTTCGAAGGGCATTTAAGAAGCTGGACATGGACAGCAGTGGCTACTTATCTCTGCCTGAGTTTAGATCTGTTTTGAAGCTCTGCAACTTTGTGCTTGACGAAGATGAAATTTATCACATCATGTCCAAATATGACCAGAATTTGGATGGCCGCATCAACTACAAAGATTTTTTAGAGCACACATGTAAGAAGGAAAACCTTTCTACCCCAACCACACCACTCGCAAACACTATGTAACGGTCTCCTTCAAACAGACAACTTTACTTAGACTTTTGTTCAAGCTTAGGAAATCTGTGGCTCTCCTCCTGTTGTGGAATAAAATGTTGGCAAGTTTATGCTGGGACTTGTAGTTCCTTAACAGCTGGAGAGTCACTGGGTTGATATTTTTCTTTGATCAAAGTCTCCAGTATTGACTAAAAGAAATGAAGCCAATCTTGTATGGCACGTCTGTGGATTTACTATGTCACAAAAGTAAACTCTTGATCAATTACCATACACTTTATATGAGTGATGATATCAGTGTAACAACTGAATAAATCCCACAGAATGCCCAGTAAACCACTTTGTCAACATTCCTCTCATTTCTTGCTGTACATTCTGTACATCTGTGATTTTTGTGTGTTAATATATTTCTATTGATCTACACTTAACCTCTGAAATATGCAGATAAGTCTGCACCAAATGTGAAACACTTTTCGAATCTCTCCTCAACACAGTGTTTGTTTTGAAATAATACACAAAGAGTAGAAACATATCTAAAAATATAAAAATAAACTTCTGGCTGTAGCACATTCATGTTGATTCACCTGGAACGTCTTAGAGGCATCCGGACTCTCGAGAACATCTGCAAAAATGTAAATGCGTAGCAAAGAGTGGATATAGGGCAAACTGACGTGTTTGAGAGACTGGAGTGGTTGCAGCATTTTTGGCACAAGTGCCTGATTTTACCAGTAACCAAGAGGTGGCAGCTTTCATGTCTTTGTTTCCTCATTTCTTCATCGGAAATACACTTGCTCATTAAAAGAGCATTAGATAAAGTAAATGTGCAATAACATGCAGATTAACCTGAATATAAAAAAATATAAATATTACACTTTTAGCCCAAATGTCCCTTTACTATCATTTAAAATCTTTATTTGGATAAATATGTTAAAAGTACTAATATTAAAATTGCATTGTGAAATGTAGCATTTATGGTCACACTGTCTGATGAAAGTAAATTTTTATTAGGAGATCTTTCTTTTAGACCAAAATGATACTTTTTACTTTGTCTGCTCAGCTTTGTATTGTGTCGCTTTCATGGTGATGTCTGGGGAATGTATCTACTTTCTGAGTTCTTGATAATCTGCTGACACTATTTGGCTTTATTGTAGACATATTGCAGACATATATCTTTTCATTCAATGTATATGATTATCAATAAATGTTAATAAACAGTATATTTGTTGCATGCATATATAATTGTATACATGTGCATTTCTAATGAAAAGTATAATATCTACTGACATTTTTATACATTTTCTGATGGTGTAATTTAAGGATCACTTACATGCAGTTGGCGAGTGTAACATGTATTACAGTGGGTAAATAAAGTCAGCCAAACACACCATGAAACAGAATCACTGTCCAATTTGGCCAAACATGGGGGCAGTCAAATTGTATGAGATCTGTCCATTACACACTCGAATCAAGAGAGAAGAACACTTAGGGCTAGATTTACTAAGCTGCGGGTTTGAAAAAGTGGGGATGTTGCCTATAGCAACCAATCAGATTCTAGATGTCATTTTGTAGAAAGCACTAAATAAATGAAAGATAGAATCTGATTGGTTGCTATAGGCAACATCCCCACTTTTTCAAACCCGCAGCTTAGTAAATCTAGCCCTTAGATTCTACATGGCAGCTATTAGTGTGGTCAGAAGATGACTGGATAGACAAACCAACAGTCCTACCATTTATTATTGGATAATCATTAGATACCTTGATCTTTTAAGGGCCACACACTACAATATTGAGTTTAACTGTTATTGCCAGTTAGTTGTGTCTTGTGTGAGTTCTATGCAGCTTCAGTTTTTATCCACTTGCATCTGGGATACCCATTCCCCAAATTAAATAACATACTATTATTCTCACTCCTGTTACTGTTGTGAGCAGTCTAGCCTTTTGTTTATCTAATTACAACTGGGTTCTAAGGCTGTAACTTGGACATGCACCATGAAGAGGCCTCAAAAAACACCAAGTTTGGGTAAATGTAAATGCCTGTGCGCTAACATACCTGCTGAAACCCCCAGTGACCCCCTAACTACTCCTTCTTGACTTTTGCATCCCTTTACCTGGTCAGGCCTGAAGGCAACAGTCAAGAGTCTATGCTAATGTCAAAGGCAGTCCGGTACTGTGTCCATCCACCAGTAGCTTCCCTATAGTTACTAGAACCCCATGAAGGGCTCGGAACCCCATTGAACCATTTTGGTTCTCTATCACCAATGTTATCACTGCTTCTCTAGCACACTAAGGCTCTACTTGACCACCTCACAAGCCTCCTGCTACCTAACCTGTATATGCTGCTGACTCCTCCGTCCCCCTGCTCCTGTATCTTTGTACAATGCGCAAAGGACTGATTAGTCACCCATTTTCTCTCCACTTTTAGCCATGCAATGCTCCAGTGACTCTCCTACATTTTTCCCCTCAACTGACAAGCTACCTACCCTCCAGTTATCTTCCCTGGACCCAGCACTACTGTGTTCCTTCCAACATTCCCCTCATATGTCTCTTCTAGTATATTTTTTACATGTACTGTAGTCGCTATTTACCATTATGTTTTCCACTCACTCCTCTTCAGCTTTCTACCTAACAATTGTGCCTTCCATTCAATATACTTCTGCTTCCTGACTAACTACCACCTAGTACTATAACCCAGTTTCACCCATAAGAAGTCTGTCCTCTCCTTTCCCTCTCCTCTACTCCACTTCCATAAGACATTATCTACATGTGCCTTCACCTTTTTTCCCTCACCTCTGATATTCAGTAGTACTAGCTTCTTCCTATCATCACCATTTAACCACCTCCGGTACTTTATCCTCTTCCCCATTTCTCTGCAACATCATCCCACCTAATCTCTGTCCCCTCCCTCTCTTTCTTTTCCTTTGAGACTCACACCATACATCTTATCCCATTTTCACCTCCATTTTGCAGTTATCTACTGCCTTCCGGGCCCAGCCTCACTATTCTGCAACAATTTTGCTGCCTGGATCTCCAACTTTCTTTCCTACAGCCTACCCACCCTCAAACTTGGGGATTTCAAAATCCCTGTTGATAACCCAAATGGTAATTTTACCTCAAAACTCCTCTCCATCCTCTTCACCAATGGTCTCACTCCATAGACCTCTTCTCACACACATTATGATGGACATGCCCTTGATCTTGTGTTTTCTTACTTCTGTGAAATCTCAGAATTCACTAACTCATCATTTTCTGCTTTCTGACCACAATCTTATCTCCTTCCACCTAACCCTACTTCCCACTCCCCCTCTGCATCCAAAACACTGCGGACACTATGCAACTTGCGTGGTCTTGATCCCTCATGCTTCTCTGCCACCTTCTGCCTGCCATTCCTCTCTTCCATCTCCTCCTTGTTCTACCCTAATGCAGCAGTCTCCTTTTACAACTCCACCATCTCCACAGCAATGGTTGAAGCCTCAACTGCCAACACACTTCACCTCTGTCATTATGGACACCTATCTTGGCACACTCACTACTATCAGAGGTACTTCTGTTCTGCTGAGTGCCTCTGTGGATAGTCCCGTTCTGACTTTACCCATTTCAAGTTCATTCTGTCCTCCTATTATTCTGCCATCTCTCTTGCAAAACAGTCCAACTTCAAACCCTTATCTCTTCCCAGTCCAACAACCCTCGTAACCTATTACCCAACACCAACTCCCTTTTCTGAGGATCATCAATTTCACTCTCCATATCCAGTCCTTTTACTCTTTACTCCCTGAATACCACCAAGAGGCGTATTCAATTGTTCCTCCGGCCGCCGGAAAAACGAGCGCTCTAAAACTATTACTGCTTATACGGTAATTACTCGCTGAATTTCATCTCGCCGCTCCCTGAGCGGCGAGATGAAATTCAGAGAGTAAACTACCGTATTAATGGTTTTTGCGTGCAATATTACCGTATAAACGGTAATAGTTTTAACGCGCTCGTTTTTCCGGCGGCCAGAGGAACAATTGAATACCCCCCCAAGAACATCATCCACACTCTTGTCATCTGCTGCTTTATTATTGCATTCTTGTCCTCTCTGGCCTGCCTGTCAAACATCTGCCCCTCCAGAAATCTGTCCTGAATGCGATGTTGCAACTAATCTTCCTCTCCCATGTTCCTCTTCCACTGTGCCTCTCTGTAAAGCCCTCCGTTGTCTCCCCATTCCCTCCAGAAGATAGTCCAAGTTCCTTACTCTAACCTATAAAACTCTCTTTAATACCTCCACCTCCTACATTTTCGATCTTGTCAAGAAATACTCCCCTACTTGCCCACTATGTTCTGTTTGCCATCCTATCCTATCACTAGCTCACACTTCCGTCTTCAGGATCTTGTCTGTGCTGCACCCTGTTCATCCTGTCGGGGTACCAAGGCATGGTGCCCTCATTATCGATCTCTGATAACCTGATTTCCTATATGGTATTTTGCTGTCGACAGCAGAGTGAAGAAGTGAAACACAAACATGGTGTTGCAGTTTCAAAATCAGCTCTGAGGGTCTTTGCAGACTGGCCCTTTATTTATAGCTAGGGTCCATCATTAACTGGTTAACAAGTACATATAAGGAAATCTCTTTAGCTCAGCAAATATTTCTTTGCAACAATAATACATATAAGGCAACATCCTTTGTTCAGCATTACGTGCTTTTGCTGCCGGCCGTTTCCTTCAGTCTGGCATCCTGCTATTGTCTGTTCTATAGGAAATACTTGTTTTTCTTCAAGGCGTTGTCCTGCATCTGTAGTATGTAGTATTTTAAGGCATTTCACACATATATTTGAACATCTTAATAACTATTAATTATTTTATACCCTCACAATCCTGACCAGACTTGGGCCAACCTTGAATCATACAAACACTGAGGAGATCTCGTGAGAGTGAGACTCGCGAAATCTCAGTAAGGAGACTACAGCACGCTGGAGGAGGACTGCTGTGAAAGTGCTCAGCAGCATTGATCGGGCTGGGGGCGCCCCCGACCGATCAATAATGCTGCTGAGCACTTTCAAGGGCCCCCTGGATGCCCGATGCCCCTGGGCTGTAGCTCAGTTAGACCTCGGGTTAATCCGGCCCTGTTTACTTCCCTACTCCTCTTGAATGTTAACTCTGTTTGGCCCTCTCTACCTCATATCTCTTCATCCTTTTTGTAAGATTCCTTTGTTCCAGTTGTGTCTTCTTACGTAGTTCCTTTCTCTATTGTCTCTTCTTTTATTGATTTTTATTATGTTGTTTATTTTGCCCCTTATTTATCTGTATTTTGTCCTGTTTTATATTTGTTGATTGCACGTGCTGCAGATTCTGGGGAAAATGATGTTGATTATGACATTGGGCCAATCATATTGCAGCATGTGTCTGGTTAGGAATCCCTGTTTAGAGACAGAGATAGCCATTTAAAGTGTGACATTTCTAAAAGAAAAAGTGTTTACTATTAGAGATTACTGAGGGCTAATTAATCACATTTGTATTTGACAGGGTGCTGGTTGGCTGGTTGACATTTAATTAATTTAATTAATTTAATTAGAAAAAAGTGAGCGGGCGCTTCGGAGGTAGGGTCGCCCTGGCATTGCTGGGTCTCATAACTGCTGCATCCCATGTACCCACTATAGTTCCACTCCTGTCTATATTTTTTCCCTTCTTTTCCACTTTTACTTTCTTTTCCTTTCTTTTCATCTTCATTGATCTCATGTCATTTGTTCTCCTTTCTTCCATTTTGTTTCCTATTTTAATCTTCCTCTGCTTTTTTTAATTCTTCTCCTTTGTTCTTACATTACCTTTGTTTTCCTTCTTCTCTTCTCTCCTTCGCTTCAATTCATTTTGTCCCCTGCACACCATGGTATTTTGGTTTTCTAATGCAAATGTTTTTAGTAAGTAATTGATTGACAACATATATCACAATTATTTCATCAAAAGTGTAATAACTAACCATTACATCCGTACCCTTCCTATTACTTCCATCTGGTTATTTATTATTTATTACTTTTGCAAGTTTTGCAACATATGCAAACTATAATTGTCCACCAATAACATCTACATATGTTCAACATTTTAATGTTTATTTATGTAGTAGAGTCAGAATGAGGAATCTGTGTGCATCTTATTCATAGTCAAGGTTCCTGGTTCTTGATTACATATATCAACAATATATCCACAAGCATAGCTTACAGATTCAGAAAAAAATCCAATGGCAATACTAGTATCAGACCAAGAGGTGACTTTCAAGATATCACTTGAAATCAGTGTAGGATAATAGTTTTGTAGCATGTGGACATATTGCCTATTCAGCAACTTGTAATATTATTACAGCATGTCACTCTCCACCTCTTTGCTCCAACAGATCTGTGATCCTTCTTTTGGGATGGTTCAGTGCAGTCCTGGGGGTAAATGTATCAAGCTGAGAGTTTTCCAGCGGGTTTTAAAAGTGGGGATGTTGCCTATAGCAACCAATCAGATTCTAGCTGTCATTTTGTAGAATTTACTAAATAAATGATAGCTAGAATCTGATTGTTTTTTCAAACCCGCCGGAAAACTCTCAGCTTGATACATTTACCCCCTGCACTGTATTGTCATGGTTAGTGTTGGAGACATTAGACCTTAGGTGACACTACATTGAGACTGTATTGCTGATATATGTCAATGTTAACACCTGGATCAACATTAGGATGTTCACTTAAGGGAATGCAGTGTATTGCTGGCTTTAACTTGGCTTTGTAAGCAGATAGCGCAGCTTTGCTAACTTTCTGCTACTCCCCATTTTTTTGAACCGGATGTTTTTGGTAATTGGCTACCAAACTGCATAGTTTGGGGGTGGAATTTTATGTAACTGCGTGTGAAATTGGCAGGAACAGCTACATATCACTTGGCATAAGCATAATAATGTGGATGTGCTGGTATTGTGTACCAGCACGTCAACATTGTTAGGCTAATGCAAACGGTAAAAAAGTGGATGTGTTACCTTTATTATTCATAGTGCACATCTGCACAGCATCTGCAATGTGTGTGTATGGGTGTGCAAGAACTTTTTCCATTGAAATCACAGCTTTGAGTCAGGACCAGGAGAAAACGGATTGTTTTTGCACTGGTGAAAAACTTATTATACATGTGGGACTAGGCCATGAATGGTAGGTGCCAGAGGGGGTGTGGCCCACTGTTAATTCATAGTGCCTCTGTAGGGCCTACAGAAATATCCTAATTTTCTGCCATGTTTTTCTATTGGCTGCAACTAAAACTTCGCAGCCATAACCCTTTGTACCAAAAGAAAGCATGTGAATCAAGTTTCCACCTAAAGGTAGAAGCATTATGAACGCCACAGATCTGTACTGATGAACCTATTGAAATGAGATAAGACATTCACTGTTTTTTCTGTCTTCACAACTCAGCGAGCCACTAACTGCAGTAGCTACAATTATTGGGAATTCATTTCTTATCTCCCTGAAAACACTGCACTAGCTGCTGTCTGTACTTCAACAGTATTCTAGTGTAAAACCACCATTATATTAGGAATGTGCAGCGGCCACTTTTAGTGTCTCGTGTTTTGTGTTTTGGATTCGGATTTGCTTGAGGTTTTGGGTTCGGATTTGTTTCGCAAAACACCCGACGAAAGGTTTTGGTTCGGATTTAAGGTTTTGGATTCGGATTTATTTTGAAAAAAACATAAAAAGTGTTAAAATCAAGTTTTTTTGGTTTATTTTCACTCCTACGCTATTATTAACCTCAATAACATTCAATAACAACCATTTCCACTAATTCCCAGTCTATTCTGAACACCTCACAATATTGTTTTTAGTCCAAAACGTTTCACCGAGGTAGCTTTCTGGACTGCATAGTGCAGTGGTCCCGGTACACAATTTGGTACCGGGGCCACAATACCTCCACCTTCAAATGGTCTGAATTCCACTGCACAGCTGCCTGCTCCTACATCCTCTGCAGCATATACAGGGTGTAGTTCGAGCGTGTCAATAACTCTTGTTTTTGACGATGACAGGTCATTTTCATTCATTTATGATTTGGCAGCAACAGTCAACGTTGTTTAATATCTGATACGCATCTATCTGGACTGCATAGTGGAGTGGCCCCGGTACCCAATTTGGTACCGGGGCCACAATACCTCCTCCAACTTTCAAGTGTAGTGTTTATAATTTATAAAAACTACAGTAGTTATAGCACGTCAATAACTCTTGTTTTAGACGACCATGGTACAGAGCATTCATCATTGAGATCCCATCAAGTATGTGAAAGACAGACAGCGTCGAAGTGTTATTTGTAGAGATGAGCGCACTCGGATTTATGAAATCCGAGCCCACCCGAAAGTTGCCGATCCGAGTCGGATCCGAGACAGATCCGGGTATTGGCGCCAAATTCAAATCTGAAACTGAGGCTCTGACTCATAATCCCGTTGTCGGATCTCGCGATACTCGGATCCTATAAATTCCCCGCTAGTCGCCGCCATCTTCACTCGGGCATTGATCAGGGTAGAGGGAGGGTGTGTTAGGTGGTCCTCTGTCCTGCTATATCTCGTGCTGTTCAGTTCAGTGCTGTGCTGTGCTGTGCTGTGCTGTGCTCAGTCCAGTGGTGCTGTGTCCTGTGCTCTGTCCTTCTGAGGTCAGTGGTGCTGCTGGGTCCTGTGCTGTGTCCTGTTCAGTCCAGTGGTGCTGTGTCCTGTGCTCTGTGCTTCTAAGGGCATAGTTATTTCCCCAATATTCCCCTGTGTTTAAAAAAATAAAAAAAAGTTATTTAAAAAAATACCAAAAACTAATTTTTTTTTTTTTAATTACCACAAAATTTGCACAACCAATCCTGCAGTATAAGCCCATTGGTACTGCAATATTACCAAGTTCACACATTCAGCAGTAAAAGTCCAGTGGTACTGCAATATTACCAAGTTCACACATTCTGCAGTATCAGTCCAGTGGTGCTGTGTCCTGTGCTCTGTCCTGCTGAGTTCCGTAGTGCTGCTGGGTCCTGTGCTGTGTCCTGTTCAGTCCAGTGGTGCTGTGTCCTGTGCTCTGTGCTTCTAAGGGCTTAGTTATTTCCCCATTGTTCCCAAGTTTTTAAAAAATAAAAAAAAAGTTATAAAAAAAATTAAAATAAATTTTTTTTAAAAAAAAGTAATTATAATCAAATTTGCAAAACCGATCCAGCAGTATAAGTCCATTGGTACTGCAATATTACCAAGTTCCCACATTCTGCAGTATCTTGTGCTACATATAATAGAGACCAAAAATTTGGAGGATAAAGTAGGGAAAGATCAAGACCCACTTCCTCCTAATGCTGAAGCTGCTTCCACTAGTCATGACATAGATGATGAAATGCCATCAACGTCGTCTGGCAAGCCCGATGCCCAATCTCCTAGTAGAGGGCATGTAAAATCCAAAAAGCCCAAGTTCAGTAAAAGTAGCAAAAAGAGAAACTTAAAATCATCTGAGGAGAAACGTAAAGTTGCCAATATGCCATTTATGACACGGAGTGGCAAGGAACGGCTTAGGCCCTGGCCTGTGTTCATGACTTGTGGTTCAGCTTGACCCACGGATCTTATCCCTCCTCCTCCCCCCCCCCTACAAAAAATTTAAGAGAGTTATGCTGTCAGCAACAAAACAGCAAACAACTCTGCCTTCTAAAGAGAAATTATCACAAATCCTCAAGGCGAGTCCAAGGGTGTTGGTGGTTGTCAAGCCTGACCTTCCCATCACTGTACGGGAAGAGGTGGCTCGGGAGGAGCCTATTGATGATGTAGCTGGCGCTGTGGAGGAACTTGATGATGAGGATGGTGATGTGGTTATTGTAAATGAGGCACCAGGGGGGGAAACAGCTGATGTCCATGGGATGAAAAAGCCCATCGTCATGCCTGGTCAGAAGACCAAAAAATGCACCTCTTCGGTCTGGAGTTATTTTTATCCAAATCCAGACAACCAATGTATGGCCATATGTAGCTTATGTAAAGCTCAAATAAGCTGGGGTAAGGATCTTGCCAACCTAGGAACATCCTCCCTTATACGTCACCTGAATAACCTTCATAGTTCAGTGGTTAGTTCAGGAACTGGGGCTAGGACCCTCATCGGTACAGGGACACCTAAATCCCGTGGTCCAGTTGGATACACACCAGCAACACCCTCCTCGTCAACTTCCTCCACAATCTCCATCAGATTCAGTCCTGCAGCCCAAGTCAGCAGCCAGACTGAGTCCTCCTCAAAACGGGATTCATCCGAGGAATCCTGCAGCGGTACGCCTACTACTGCCACTGCTGCTGTTGCTGCTGTTAGTCGGTCATCTTCCCAGAGGGGAAGTCGTAAGACCGCTAAGTCTTTCACAAAACAATTGACCGTCCAACAGTCGTTTGCCATGATCACAAAATACAATAGTAGTCACCCTATTGCAAAGCGTATAACTGCGGCTGTAACTGCAATGTTGGTGTTAGACGTGCGCCCGGTGTCCGCCATCAGTGGAGTGGGATTTAGAGGGTTGATGGAGGTATTGTGTCCCCGGTACCAAATCCCGTCGAGATTCCACTTCACTAGGCAGGCGATACCAAAAATGTACAGAGAAGTACGATCAAGTGTCCTCAGTGCTCTAAAAAATGCGGTTGTACCCACTGTCCACTTAACCACGGACATGTAGACAAGTGGTTCTGGGCAAACGAAGGACTATATGACTGTGACAGCCCACTGGGTAGATGCATCCCCTTCCGCAGCAACAGCAACAGCTGCAGAGGATGGAGGAGCAGCAAAAGGCCATTCAGGCCTACACAGCCACCTACGACATAGGCAAAGGATTGGGAATGCGCCTCAGTCAAGCGCAGTGGAGACTGATTTCCGTGTTGTGCAAGGTTCTGCAGCCATTTGAACTTGCCACACGAGAAGTCAGTTTCGACACTGCCAGCTTGAGTCAGGTCATTCCCCTGATCAGGCTGTTGCAGAAGCAGCTGGAGAAAGTGAGGGAGGAGCTGGTAAGCCATTGCGATTACACCAAGCATGTAGCTCTTGTGGATGTAGTCCTTCGTACGCTTTGCCAGGATCCGAGGGTGGTCACTCTTTTAAAGTCAGAGGAATACATTCTGGCCACCGTGCTCGATCCTCGGTTTAAAGCGTATGTTGTGTCTCTGTTTCCGGCGGACACAAGTCTACAGCGGTGCAAAGACCTGCTGGTCAGGAGATTGTCCTCTGAAGAGGACCGTGACATGCCAACAGCTCCACCCTCATTTTCTTCCACATCTATGGCTGCGAGGAAAAAGCTCAGTTTTCCCAAAAGAGGCACTGGCGGGGATGCTGATAACATCTGGTCCGGACTTAAGGACCTGCCAACCATTGCAGAAACGTCTACTCTCGCTGCATTGGATGCTGTCACAATAGAAAATATTGTGGATGATTACTTTGCTGACACCATCCAAGTAGACATGTCAAACAGTCCATATTGTTACTGGCAGGAAAAAAAGGCAGTTTGGAAGCCCCTGTACAAACTGGCTCTATTTTACCTGAGTTGTCCCCCCTCCAGTGTGTACTCGGAAAGAGTTTTTAGTGCAGCGGGGAACCTGGTCAGTGAGCGGCGAAAGAGGTTGCTTCCTCATAACATTGAAAAAATGATGTTTATAAAAATGAATAATCAATTCCTCAATGAAGTACAGCACTGCCCTCCAGATAGTACAGAGGGACCTGTGGTTGTGGAGTCCAGCGGGGACGAATTGATAATGTGTGATGAGGAGGAAGTACACACTGTAGGGGGAGAGGAATCAGAGGTTGAGGATGAGGACGACATCTTGCCTCAGTAGAGCCTGTTTAGTCTGTACAGGGAGAGATGAATAGCTTTTTTGGTGTGGGGGCCCAAACAAACCAATCATTTCAGCCAAAGTAGTTTGGTAGGCCCTGTCGCTGAAATGATTGGTTTGTTAAAGTGTGCATGTCCTATTTCAACAACATAAGGGTGGGTGTGAGGGCCCAAGGACAATTCCATCTTGGAACTTTTTTTTTTGCATTATATGACCAATCAACAGTCGTTTGCCATGTTCAAAAAGTAAAACCAAATTTAAACAAATTCAAGAAATTAAACCAAAAGTAAAATGCCCTGTCATAATTTAAAACAAGAGGTATTGACGTGCTCTAAAACTACTGTATTGTTGTTTATATTTTATAAACACTACACTTGAAAGCTTAAGTCTTTCAATGAAAAAGTAACTGTCCATTACAAGAATATTTGCAACAGGGACAATTTTAGGGTTAAGAAAGTTAACTAATAACACTTCGACGCTGTCTGTCTTTATAAACACTACACTTGGAAGTTGGAGAAGGTATTGTGGCCCCGGCACCAAATTTACTACCGGGGCTACACCACTGTGCAGTCCATATTTAGGTGTATCAGATATTAAACAACGGTGACAGTTGATGCCCAATTTTTTAATTATATTGTTGGCGCTGTAAAAAATTGTGTTCCAAGCACACCACACTACGCGGTCCATACCCTTTTTTGGTGGAATTCTGACCCGTGGAGGGTTTTTTAATTATATTGTGGCCTCGGTACCAAATTGTGTATCGGGGCCACCACACTACGCAGTCAAGATAGATAGATGCGTATCATAGATAAAGTACATTCAGTGGTGTGGGGCAAATTGAAAAATATTCAAAATGCACTGATATTATCAAAAACAAGAGGTTTTCACATGCTGAAACTCCAACATGTATATAATGGAGAGGATGGAGGAGCAGCCGTATGTGCAGTGTAATGCAGACCTGTTGAAGGATTTTTTATATATTTTATTGTGGTGCCCAGTGCCCACTACTCTACGCAGTCCAGATACTATTTTTGGGTGTAATTCAGACCTGTTGAAGGTTTTCTATATATTTTTTATTGTGGTGCCCAGTGCCCACTACTCTACGCAGTCCAGATACTATTTTTGGGTGTAATTCAGACCTGTTGAAGGTTTTCTATATATTTTTTATTGTGGTGCCCAGTGCCCACTACTCTACGCAGTCCAGATACTATTTTTGGGTGTAATTCAGACCTGTTGAAGGTTTTCTATATATTTTATTGTGGTGCCCAGTGCCCACTACTCTACGCAGTCCAGATACTATTTTTGGGTGTAATTCAGACCTGTTGAAGGTTTTCTATATATTTTATTGTGGTGCCCAGTGCCCACTACTCTACGCAGTCCAGATACTATTTTTGGGTGTAATTCTGACCTGTTGAAGGTTTTCTATATATTATATTGTGGTGGCCAGTGGCCAGTCCTCTACGCAGTCCAGATACTATTTTTGGGTGTAATGCAGACCTGTTGAAGGTTTTCTATATATTATATTGTGGTGGCCAGTGGCCAGTTCTCTACGCAGTCCAGATACTATTTTTGGGTGTAATGCAGACCTGTTGAAGGTTTTCTATATATCTTATTGTGGTGGCCAGTGGCCAGTCCTCTACGCAGTCCAGATACTATTTTTGGGTGTAATGCAGACCTGTTGAAGGTTTTCTATATATTATATTGTGGTGGCCAGTGGCCAGTTCTCTACGCAGTCCAGATACTATTTTTGGGTGTAATGCAGACCTGTTGAAGGTTTTCTATATATTTTATTGTGGTGGCCAGTGGCCAGTCCTCTACGCAGTCCAGATACTATTTTTGGGTGTAATTCAGACCTGTTGAAGGTTTTCTTTATATTTTTTATTGTGGTGCCCAGTGCCCACTACTCTACGCAGTCCAGATACTATTTTTGGGTGTAATGCAGACCTGTTGAAGATTTTCTATATATTTTATTGTGGTGCCCAGTGCCCACTACTCTACGCAGTCCAGATACTATTTTTGGGTGTAATGCAGACCTGTTGAAGGTTTTCTATATATTTTATTGTGGTGGCCAGTGGCCAGTCCTCTACGCAGTCCAGATACTATTTTTGGGTGTAATGCAGACCTGTTGAAGGTTTTCTATATATTATATTGTGGTGGCCAGTGGCCAGTTCTCTACGCAGTCCAGATACTATTTTTGGGTGTAATGCAGACCTGTTGAAGGTTTTCTATATATTTTATTGTGGTGGCCAGTGGCCAGTCCTCTACGCAGTCCAGATACTATTTTTGGGTGTAATTCAGACCTGTTGAAGGTTTTCTTTATATTTTTTATTGTGGTGCCCAGTGCCCACTACTCTACGCAGTCCAGATACTATTTTTGGGTGTAATGCAGACCTGTTGAAGATTTTCTATATATTTTATTGTGGTGCCCAGTGCCCACTACTCTACGCAGTCCAGATACTATTTTTGGGTGTAATTCTGACCTGTTGAAGGTTTTCTATATATTATATTGTGGTGGCCAGTGGCCAGTCCTCTACACAGTCCAGATACTATTTTTGGGTGTAATTCAGACCTGTTGAAGGTTTTCTATATATTATATTGTGGTGGGCAGTGGCCAATCCTCTACGCAGTCCAGATACTATTTTTGGGTGTAATTCAGACCTGTTGAAGGTTTTCTATATATTTTTTATAGTGGTGCCCAGTGCCCACTACTTTACGCAGTCACAGATACTACTTTTGGGTGTAATTCAGACCTGTTGAAGGTTTTCTATATATTTTATTGTGGTGCCCAGTGCCCACTACTCTACGCAGTCCAGATACTATTTTTGGGTGTTATTCTGACCTGTTGAAGGTTTTCTATATATTATATTGTGGTGGCCAGTGGCCAGTCCTCTACGCAGTCCAGATACTATTTGTGGGTGTAATGCAGACCTCTTGAAGGTTTTCTATATATTATATTGTGGTGGCCAGTGGTCAGTCCTCTACGCAGTCCAGATACTATTTTTGGGTGTAATTCAGACCTGTTGAAGGTTTTCTATATATTTTTTATTGTGGTGCCCAGTGCCCACTACTTTACGCAGTCCAGATACTATTTTTGGGTGTTATTCTGACCTGTTGAAGGTTTTCTATATATTATATTGTGGTGGCCAGTCCTCTACACAGTCCAGATACTATTTTTGGGTGTAATTCAGACCTGTTGAAGGTTTTCTATATATTATATTGTGGTGGCCAGTGGCCAATCCTCTACGCAGTCCAGATACTATTTTTGGGTGTAATTCAGACCTGTTGAAGGTTTTCTATATATTTTTTATAGTGGTGCCCAGTGCCCACTACTTTACGCAGTCACAGATACTACTTTTGGGTGTAATTCAGACCTGTTGAAGGTTTTCTATATATTTTATTGTGGTGCCCAGTGCCCACTACTCTACGCAGTCCAGATACTATTTTTGGGTGTTATTCTGACCTGTTGAAGGTTTTCTATATATTATATTGTGGTGGCCAGTGGCCAGTCCTCTACGCAGTGCAGATACTATTTTTGGGTGTAATGCAGACCTGTTGAAGGTTTTCTATATATTATATTGTGGTGGCCAGTGCCCACTACTCTACGCAGTCCAGATACTTTTTTTGGGTGTAATTCTGACCTGTTGAAGGTTTTCTATATATTATATTGTGGTGGCCAGTGGCCAGTCCTCTACGCAGTCCAGATACTATTTTTGGGTGTAATTCAGACCTGTTGAAGGTTTTCTATATATTTTTTATTGTGGTGCCCAGTGCCCACTACTCTACGCAGTCCAGATACTATTTTTGGGTGTAATTCAGACCTGTTGAAGGTTTTCTATATATTTTATTGTGGTGCCCAGTGCCCACTACTCTACGCAGTCCAGATACTATTTTTGGGTGTAATTCTGACCTGTTAAAGGTTTTCTATATATTATATTGTGGTGGCCAGTGGCCAGTCCTCTACGCAGTCCAGATACTATTTTTGGGTGTAATGCAGACCTGTTGAAGGTTTTCTATATATTATATTGTGGTGGCCAGTGGCCAGTCCTCTACGCAGTCCAGATACTATTTTTGGGTGTAATGCAGACCTGTTGAAGGTTTTCTATATATTATATTGTGGTGGCCAGTGGCCAGTCCTCTACGCAGTCCAGATACTATTTTTGGGTGTAATTCAGACCTGTTGAAGGTTTTCTATATATTATATTGTGGTGGCCAGTGGCCAGTCCTCTACGCAGTCCAGATACTATTTTTGGGTGTAATTCAGACCTGTTGAAGGTTTTCTATATATTTTTTATTGTGGTGCCCAGTGCCCACTACTCTACGCAGTCCATATACTATTTTTGGGTGTAATTCAGACCTGTTGAAGGTTTTCTATATATTTTTTATTGTGGTGCCCAGTGCCCACTACTCTACGCAGTCCAGATACTATTTTTGGGTGTAATTCAGACCTGTTGAAGGTTTTCTATATATTTTATTGTGGTGCCCAGTGCCCACTACTCTACGCAGTCCAGATACTATTTTTGGGTGTAATTCTGACCTGTTAAAGGTTTTCTATATATTATATTGTGGTGGCCAGTGGCCAGTCCTCTACGCAGTCCAGATACTATTTTTGGGTGTAATGCAGACCTGTTGAAGGTTTTCTATATATTATATTGTGGTGGCCAGTGGCCAGTCCTCTACGCAGTCCAGATACTATTTTTGGGTGTAATGCAGACCTGTTGAAGGTTTTCTATATATTATATTGTGGTGGCCAGTGGCCAGTCCTCTACGCAGTCCAGATACTATTTTTGGGTGTAATTCAGACCTGTTGAAGGTTTTCTATATATTATATTGTGGTGACCAGTGGCCAGTCCTCTACGCATTCCAGATACTATTTTTGGGTGTAATTCAGACCAGTTGATGGGTTTTTAATTGTATTGTGGGGAACACTCCTCTATGCAGTCCAGAAAGATACCTCGTTGCAACGTTTTGTACTAAAAAAAAAAAATTATTGTGAGGTATTAGGTGTTCAGAATAGCCTTTAAATTAGTGGAAATTATTGTTATTGAATGTTATTGAGGTTAATAATAGCGTAGGAGTGAAAATAAGCCCAAAAACTTGATTTTTTCACTTTTTAGTTTTTTTTCAAAAAAAATCCGAATCCAAAACCTTAAATCCGAACCAAAACGTTTCGGCAGGTGTTTTGCAAAACAAATCCGAACCCAAAACATCGAGAAAATCCGGATCCTAAAAACACAAAACACGAGACCTCAAAAGTCGCCGGTGCACATCTCTAGTTATTTGTTGACTTTGTTAACAAAAAAACGGTCCCTGTTGCAAATATTCGTGCAATGAAGAGTGACTTTTTCATTTAAAGGCTCAAGCTTTCAAGTGTAGTGTTTATAAGTTATAAACACTACAGTAGTTCAAGCACGTCAATACCTCTTGTTTTAGACGACCATGGTACAGAGCATTCATCATTGAGATCCCATCAAGTATGTGAAAGACAGAGAGGGTCGAAGTGTTATTTGTTGACTTTGTTAACAAAAAAACGGTCCCTGTTGCAAATATTCGTGCAATGAAGAGTGACTTTTTCATTTAAAGGCTCAAGCTTTCAAGTGTAGTGTTTATAAGTTATAAACACTACAGTAGATCAAGCACATCAATACCTCTTGTTTTTGATTATGACTGGGCATTTTACTTTTGGTTTAATTTGTTGAATTTGTTTTCATTTCGTTTTACTTTGTGCTCATGGCAAACGACTGTTGAATGGTCACATAATGGCAAAAAAAGAGTTGCAAGATGGAATTGTCCTTGGGCCCTCCCACCCACCCTTATGTTGTTGAAATAGGACATGCACACTTTAACAAACCAATCATTTCAGCGACAGGGCCTACCAAACAACTGTGGCTGAAATGATTGGTTTATTTGGGCCCCCACACCAAAAAAAGCTATTCATCTCTCCCTGTACAAACTAAACAGGCTCTACTGAGGCAAGATGTCGTCCTCATCCTCAACCTCTGATTCCTCTCCCCCTACAGTGTGTACTTCCTCCTCCTCACACATTATCAATTCATCCCCGCTGGACTCCACAACCACAGGTCCCTCTGTACTATCTGGAGGGCAGTGCTATACTTGATTGAGGAATTGATAATTCATTTTTATGAACAACATATTTTCAACGTTCTGAGGAAGCAACCTCCTTCGCCGCTCACTGACCAGGTTCCCCGCTGCACTAAAAACTCTTTCCGAGTACACACTGGAGAGGGGACAACTCAGGTAAAATAGAGCCAGTTTGTACAGGGGCTTCCAAACTGCCTTTTTTTTCCTGCCAGTAACATAGCAGTACCACTGGACTTATACTGCTGAATCAGTGAACTTTGTAATATTGCAGTACCACTGGACTTATACTGCTGAATCAGTGAACTTTGTAATATAGCAGTACCAATGGACTTATACTGCAGAATCAGTGAACTTTGTAATATTACAGTACCACTGGACTTATACTGCTGAATCAGTGAACTTTGTAATATGGCAGTACCACTGGACTTATACTGCTGAATCAGTGAACTTTGTAATATTGCAGTACCACTGGACTTATACTGCTGAATCAGTGAACTTTGTAATATGGCAGTACCAATGGACTTATACTGCAGAATAAGTGAACTTTGTAATATTGCAGTACCACTGGACTTATACTGCAGAATCAGTGAACTTTGTAATATAGCAGTACCACTGGACTTATACTGCTGAATCAGTGAACTTTGTAATATGGCAGTACCACTGGACTTATACTGCTGAATCAGTGAACTTTGTAATATGGCAGTACCAATGGACTTATACTGCAGAATAAGTGAACTTTGTAATATTGCAGTACCAATGGACTTATACTGCAGAATCAGTGAACTTTGTAATATTGCAGTACCAATGGACTTATACTGCAGGATTGTTTTTGGATATTTTTTTTTAATTTCTTTTTTTTATAATTATTTATTTATTTATTTTTTATAACTTTTTTTAAAAAAATTTATAACTTGGGAATAATGGGGAAATAACAATGCCCTTAGAAGGACAGAGCACAGGACACAGCACCACTGGACTGAACAGGACACAGCACAGGACCCAGCAGCACCACTGAACTCAGAAGGACAGAGCACAGGACACAGCACCACTGGACTGAGCAGAACACAGCACAGCACAGCACAGAACTGAACAGCACAGCACAGCACGAGATATAGCAGGACAGAGGACCACCTAACACAACCTCCCTCTACCCTGATCAATGCCCGAGTGAAGATGGCGGCGGCTAGCGGGGAATTTATAGAATACGAGTATCGCGAGATCCGACAGCGGGATTATGACTCAGAGCCTCGGTTTCAGTTTTGCAATTGGCGGGAATACCCGGATCTGTCTCGGATCCGGCTTGGATCGGCAACGTTCGGGTGGGCTCGGATTTCAGATATCCGAGCCCGCTCATCTCTACATTATATTTACAATTACACTTCTAACTACTTAACGAGCATACTGCAAACAGCCACATGCTTATTCCGATGCTCAGAATTAATCATGTTAGCGGCTTTGAAGGTTTCATATGCTACCATCAGGTGATTGAAAGGCTTATCTATATAACAAATAGAGAAGAGAGGAAGCAGCAGGTAGTGCCATCCTAACAACATTATAGGCCCCCAGGCAAAGCAGTGTACTGGGGTCCTACCTACACAACCACTCACAGGAATAAAAATGTAAATTATCAATAAAATGGAGCTCATATTTTTGGTACCTCCACCAAAATCAGTATTTATACATTAAAAAAAACATGCTGTACAGCAGAGATTAATCCACCCAAATGCTTGGACAATATAACATGAGGCTTGAAGTTGAAAAACAAGAAATTCAACATAAAAATGGTACTCAGTTGGTAAATCCTACAGACGGAGATGGCACAGTAAGAAATTAATATGAATTACTTATTATTGATCACGTTCAACACAAACATTTGCAAAATTTGCAAGAGAATTGCTTTATAATTGGCTTGAAGTCAATGGAATAATATTCTGAAAAGTTGGCAAGCTTACAGAGCCCCTATGCTCGTGGTGGCCCTGGGCAAATGCCCAACGTGCCCATGCGTTAAGACGGCTCTGGCAGCAGGTAACATTAGCTATAGAGGAGAAGGGTGATTCCAATATAAAAAAGAAGATAAATACATCAAACTATGATACAAATTTAAATGGCTATCATATTTTATTACTGGTATCAATATGATAGTAGAGTGGTACAACACATTTAAATGGTCATTAACATATGTTCCAGGTGTATTTCTTCCCATAGATATTATGTATTTAAACTATGTATATCCATCATTTTATTTTATATTGAATCCCTGCCAAAATCATTCAATTTCTTTACACTTTAAATATAAAATGAATAAATAAAATATGCTTCCATAATTTATAGTGATCATTTGGATTTTCACATAAGTAAATATGCTTTTATGGTAACTGCAATATAGATGACTTAAAAGTAACATCTCCACCAGTATGATTACAAAGTGGATAATACGTAGAGAAATGTCCTCCCCAATTAAACATATATAACTACTAATATACTGAAGTGTTGTTTTAACATTGGTCTTTTACATATAGATTTGAATGTTACAGTTGCACTTCACATAATATGATCTTAGAATACTAGTTAAAGTGGGGAACTCAAGAGAAGTTTTTTTCACCAATGATTCTATTGAATTTGAAGTTATATATAAGTACATAATCTAGAACATAACAAACAGATTATATTGTTGTAAAAATCAATCCAGTATTCTAGGAGTTAATAATGTCTGCATATTTCTAACATATTCTGCTGTCACAAAGGACACATGAACTGGACGCTATATGTATTGACACACATAGTTTTAGGCATCCAATCTTACACCTGTTTACTTGCTCTTGGAGAAGGGTGAGATTAGTACATATTCCTTGCACTGCAGACAGCTGCCAGAGAGGCACCTGCACAGCCCATTCTATAGATGGTCCCAGTGGCTTTGGGATAGACTGTGGTGGTGTGTTTACAGCATGGCGATCTGTTTGTTCAATAACGCTTGGGAGCACAAGTGAGCTCTGTATTAAGGAAAAGGAGGGGAGTCCTGTGCAGACTCAAGACTCCTAGCCTGGTAAAAAAAAAAAAAGGGAATCGTGTAGCTTTGTTCCACAGAACAGTGTAGAACCTTTGATTTCATGGAGATGATTATATTTATTCTTGCCTACTCAAGGGTGAAACCCAAGAAACAAGGGATTGTCCCATTCAGGGCTATTTCAACGAATTAGCTCCAGAAAAAAACCACTGCCAGCTTTTTTCCTTTCTTTCTTTTTTATGTAGGGATTTGATTGGAAATCGGTCCTACACAACTTATTTAAAGAAAGGAGGCAAAAAAAAAGAATACAGACATATTAATTCATGCATTGTGGGAGAAGAGAAAACATGTTTAATCACAATCTGGTTTCAATCAATCTTCCCCTGCTAAGCTAAGCTAACATTTCTAATCTTTTTCTGGAAAGCCTAAACTGTGTCAGGTTCGACTTTTGCCCAAGAATGAGGAATTGAGGTTAGAAGGTGTCTAGAGATGCCAAATAATAACCACATCACAATGCAGGAGTGCAGGACACACAAAGGTTGGTCATACGATTACAATGTGTATTGGAAACGACTATGTATAAATGGTTGTCATGTCCTGTGATTCCGTCACGTTACAATTGTAGGTGTGCTCAGGTTTTTCATTACTTCAGTATCTACTCTGGACTTGGTGACCTATTCTGCTCTTTTGTTTCTAGAAGGGGTTATCTTTATAAAGGCTCTATGTGGATATGAAGAAACTTAGAGTAGATGTGGCACCCATTATAGTAAATTCATAAGACCACGTTTATAAAGAGAATTGATGTAATTGTTTTAAAAGTTGTGTTTTTATTTACGAAAAACCCTCAAAAAATATTCAAGACACATATAGTCCCATATTAAGAGCACTTTTACATAAAGGAATTCTGCTGTCAAAGTACCATAAATAATAATAGTAATAATAATAATAATAATAATAATAATAATAGTGTATTTTAGTTAAGACTGACACAACTGAGTACAGTATAACTATGAAACTTACATCTGTGTCAGTGTGTACAATTATTTATCATAATTTGTCAATTACAAGCCTTATTGCTTTCCTAATAGTCCAAATACTTTTAAAATATTGTTCAGGAAAAGTATGCATCATATTTTGCCCTTTAACTTAAACACCAACCACCAGCAAATCAAAATTATTTTTATTATCTTTTGCTTATATGGTGCCACAAATGGTCTACAGCGCCGTACAAGGTATTTACAGAAGTATACAATAAACAGACTGCAACGATCCGTATCACATTAAATAATACATAGACAAAATAATACAAGGACCAGGCATACTGAATAAACACAGATAACTTGGTAATGCAGATCACGTTATTTACGGGACAGTGAGTGATAGTGATGGTAATGTCTAATGTGAAGTAGGGTATGGGAGATGGCGGGTTGGGAGCAACCCGAGCAAAGTCCTGTAGGGGGAGTGGAAATAAGAAATCAGTAGGGTAGTGAGATGGCGGTCGTTGACAGATTGGAAGGGGCAGCAATGAGCGGGGTAGAGATGATGTTGGATATTAAATTTATATTCTGTAGGTCAAGGGGAGCCAATGTAGCATCTGGCAGAGAGGGACATCAGAGATAGAGTGGCAGGAGACAAAAATAAGGCAGGCTGCATTCAGGATTGACTTGAGAGGGGCAAGGTGGGAGTTGGGCCAGAGAGAAGCAGTGAATTAGAGTTTTGGTGGCTTCCATGGTGAGAAAGGGCCATATCTTGGATATATTCTGGAGGTGGAAGCATCAGGAGGAGGTGGGAGGACTGAATGTAAGATTTGAGGGAGATGGAAGAATCCAGGACGACTCCTATGCAGTGGACTTGAAGGACAGAAAAGAAGATAGTCTTATCAACAGAAAGAGGGGGTCGGGGGACGACGACAATTATTTGAACCTTGTGAAATTTTGAGTTTAAGAAAGAACTGGGACATCCAAGGTGAGATGGCTGAGAGACAGCAAGAAACATGAGACATAAGGAAAGGAGAGAGGTCAGGAGAAGAAAGATAGATTAGGTTGTCACCAGCATACAGGTGGTACTGGATGAGCTGATGAGGTCACCAAAGGAGGAGGTGTAGAGAGAGAGGAGCAGGGGGCCAAGAACGAATGTTTGGGGGACCCCGAAAGAAAAGGGAAGGGGACAGAGGGGGAGTCGGGTGTAGAGACTGAAAAGAAGCGGTTGACAAGGTGAGAAGAAAACCTGGAGAGGACAGTGTCATAGAGGTCTATAGATTGGAGAGTGTACAAAAGGAGGATGTGGTCAACGGTATCAAAGGCAGCAGAGAGGTTGAGAAGGATAAAAAGGGAGAACTGACTCTTAGATTTGGTGAAGATAAGGTCATTATTGACCTTAGTGAAGACTGTTTTGGTGGAGGGAGTGAAATACATATTGGAGTGGGTGAAAGAGCGAGTGAAATAAGAGAAAGTTGAGAAGATAGCAGACAACCTGTTCGAGAAGTTTGGAGGCAAAAGGATGAAGGGAGATAGGGTGGTAATTATAGAGAGAGGAAAGATAAATGGACTTTTTTAGATTATGGTGCAGATGACAGCATGTTTGAAAAAGAAGGGCAAGGTACAAGATGAGAAGGGAAGGTTGAGGTCAGCAAGGTAAGAGCAGGCCGAGAGAGAGAGGGATTGGAGGAGATGAGAAGGGATGGGGTCAAGTGGGCAGATGGAGGGGGCTGAGGACTTCATCTGCAGATACCAGAGTGAAGGAAGTGAATGAAGTGAAGGTAGGTGGGAAAGTGAGTGGGGGTATAACTGCGGAGCCTGAGGAAGAGTGTCTACAGAGGAGGGTGGGATATGGAACATTGTAGGGAGAGGGGAGGGGTTGGGGGCAGGAAGGGACTGATGGGACTCAAATTAAGAAAATAAAGATAAAGACATAAACTGTTTAGTTGCACCTACATTTTTTTCCTTAATTTTGCAGTCAAACGTGAGCATAAACATGAGCATGTATTTTCTTTAACAGGACAAAGCAATTCACCACTGCAGGCAACAGTCCCATTGGGCTAGATTTACTAAACTGCAGGTTTGAAAAAGTGGAGATGCTGCCTATAGCAACCAATCAGATTCTATCTGTCATTTATTTAGTGCATTCTACAAAATGACAGCTAGAATCTGATTGGTTGCTATAGGCAACATCTCCACTTTTTAAATCCGCAGTTTAGTAAATATACCCCATAATCTTTATTACTAAGGGGAGTGATTTACTAGAGGTAAAAGTTTCTCCCAATCCAGCATATTTGTGTTTTCATCCAACCAACCAAGTTTGTTTTTTTAAAATTGTGTTGGTCACTCCTATCTAGCACCTTTCATGTTCACACAATTTCAGTGTACAGTATGACCTGAAAACATTTATTTTATTTTATTTATTTTTAAAATTAATTCAACACTTATAATCCCTAATGCTTATTGTAAAGTGTATTTTATATTATAACTATCTTTTCATGGAACTATGTATCCTGTTGATACTAAAATATATTTGTAAGTAAACATGTTTGTCTTTTTATGGTAAAAATAGAACTTTCTTTTAAATATAATTTAGTAATTTAGTAATTAGGTCAGCAATGACTTTTAGTAAAGTGTAGAAAAATGTATTTGTGTCAAGCACATGAACACAAGTGGACACAATAGAAGCTGATAATTACATACACAGAAAGATAGATTATACACAGAAAGACAGAGTAATATATGTAAAGTATGTATGAAAGGACACCAAAGACAGCTAGCTACCAGTTGACCATATAGGTCTAAACCAGCATAAACTGAACTAACGGCTACAAAAAACAATGGGGAGGCTGAAGGCATAAATACAATGTTAACTCCACAGAGAAAAGAGACCTCATAAAAAGGAAAATAAATACCCAATAAAGGAAATTTGTGTCAGTGTTATTATTGTCCCACATTAAATAATAAAAATAATGCTAAAAAAAGTTATATAACTTTATACTTGTTTTATGGCAGACTGAAATATGTGTATACATTTACATGTGAATTGCATAAAATTATTAATAACACAAACATATGTGGGCAGTATATTATAGCAAATATTGTTACACTTAGATATCTAAAAATGAATAGGCTGCAGTATTTAGGATATATAATAGAGGGAAAAAACAGGCCAGATAGGAGGAGGTTTAGTACCACAGGCAGGACATAATGAGAGAATATATAAGGGTTTTGGTGGCCCAATGTGAGAAAGTGGTGTATTCTGGCAGTGTTTTGAATGAGAAGGCAGCATGAGAGTGCAAAGATCTGGATGTGTGGAGTAGGGCTGAGGGCAGGATCCAGGATGACACCAAGCCATCGCTTAGGTCAGAGGTCAGCTAATAGATACAAATTGCAGGTCAGATCTCTCAATGACCTCTTCCCCCTGTGCTGGCTTGGTGGTTTTTTTTTATCCCTGTCTTAGACAGAATATATACCTAGGAATGATGTTACATTAAACAAATATAAAATGCAACAGGTATTAAAGATTGTTAACTGTAGCTCACTGCTAATTACATTAATAACAGATTATATGTTATTTAAACTAAACTACTGTATATTTGAGTTTACAACTAGCAAACTAGAGAAAATGTTGCATAGTGTGTGATGCTTTCAATTATATTTAAGTTTTGTTTTTTATAATATATGCTCATGGAGAAATTATTGCATAGTGATGCATATGATATAATATTTATAATAATAATAATAATAATAATAAAAAAAGTAATAATAAAAGTAATAATAATAATAATAATGTAACTATGTTTACTTAACTAATTAAAGACATCCTGAAGGACTTGACTTCAAGAATATCAACCATCTCGGATAAACTCCTGCCGCATTGGCTTACATAACATTGCAAGCTTCATATATGTGAATCTTTTTATTACATTTCTCTGATGGTTATATATTTATTCACTAAAGAAATTGCACATAAGATAAAAGCAGTGGATCACAAGATATGCAATAATAATGTTATTCTGCTTCTTATTCTTTATCTTACATGTTCTTAAACCTTGTTCTTTCATTTTGACTTTAATATTTTATCATTATCACCTATTGGCTCAATATTTGTGTTCAGTCCCTGACAGCCTTCCTGAAATTTCCCTCTGTTGTCATTATGGCATCTGAATGTGATAACACTAGAATGTGGGTACATTATAACTTTAATTATATAGCAATACCAATGAACTCATGGTCAGTTTTAGACATTTTAATTTTGACAGTAGGGGTTAAAGTTGAGTAAATGTTAATTTTAGATGCCTCTAACAATGAGACTTTTCAGTAAATGTTTCCAGTAACAAAGTGCAGGTTCACAGTTTTAAACAAATCAGTGAAATTATTACTATGTTTGGAGAACCCAAAAATGAAGTGTAATGATTGGAAGCACTGGTAAACCTCAACAATCTCATATATTGTTATTTGTATCTCTTTGGTGTTCATATGTCATTCTTGCAGATGTTTTTTTAATACTTAATCCCAGCTGTTTATTAGAGATGACAGATTCACCATATAGTCACTTCTATTTTCATACACCACTGACAGAGTGTTAGTTCGTTTTGTAAATTGGTTTGGAATTTACAGAAGTTTCTGCCACTGCTATAACATTTTGAATGCATTTTTTACATCCTCTATTAACATTATTGCTCATAGCTAGTGTAATAATTAAAAAATTAAGACTTTGTTTTATTGTGATATTTGTTTCAGGCCTTAGAATTACAGTCAAAACAGACGTTATCACTATTCGGCTTTATATAGCAGTATTTATATACGGTGCATATGTCATTTTAAGTGTGTATTTAATAAATGACGATGAAGATATAGTAAAAAAAAAAATACAAAATAAATAATATTTGCTCAATGGATCTCATAAAAAAACACAATAATTATTTAATGAATAAAGCATTTTCAACACATTCCATTCCAAAAAATCTACACAAACAACATTCAATAAGTGTATAAATGTTTATTACAAATTTTACAGTATAAATATATCTAACTTTGTACAGACACATAGCATTCACAAAAGAGAAAAGTATAGCATTTTAATAAATTAATGATGACATTACAATTTACATTTATTTACAAAAGAGAAACAAGTGTAAGCTAAGTTCTGTCACATAATTAAGTGTCATTATATTTTAATTTTGTCATTCAGGAAATTTGGAGGTAACTACATATAAATTGTGCACATTGTTGAATGAACCATCTTGACTACGTTCAATCATTTAAGGCATCTAAACAGGGAATAATATTTGGGTAATAATTGTTGCATAACAAGCACTAAAATACAAAATATAAGACCTACAAATGTGTATATATGATGTCTGTTTGTTTCTTAAGACAGATTTCCCTGAAAGTCGTAGATGCACTTGCTGTAACAATGGTAGTCTGACTTCTCTGTCTCATATATAGTTACAGACTACAAATTTTCAGACCGGTGGGCAAGATTCAGCTCAACAGTCTATTAGGAACAGTTTAAAGAAAAAAAAATGCAGGTAGCCCAATGACCCAGTCTAAGGTAGCCCACTATGGGACCTGCCCGGGGGGGCAAATGCCCATCTGCCCACCCAGCCCTTGGTTGTAGATGTAGTTCATAACTCGAGTGGGACAGTATGTGAGATGAAAGGGATTCTTAGTACAGCCCCCAACAGATTAAGAGTTTCCCACAGTACACATTCTGAACGTGGCCTCCTCGCTCAGGTATTATAAGGTGCCGGGTGTGAGTGTCACAGGACAGCAGGATGTTGTACACCATTCATGCCAAAACCATTGGGATGGGAATGCCCCAGTAGATTGAGGTAATGTCTGTCCAGACTCTGCATCTGGGACAAGAAGCTGCTATGTTGGGACTGCTGTGGTGGTGTGCATGCGAGAGGCATGGTGGCTGGACCTGTGAGATAATTTAATGTGGGGCTTCTGGCAGTGCTATGCCAAGAAAACGAACCTCCTGAATTCTGTGTAAAGGTAGAATCTCCGGGGCTTGGGTAATCGGGTGGAGAGGAGTGCAACTGGCAAGACATGTCTACCTCCTGCAGAGAGCTAAAGAGAGGCTCCGTGGTCAGATGCGCTTTAGATTGTAGGAAGGCGACAATCCGAGCGTACTTCGTGTCCTTGGTCTCCATCCTTTCTACTGTGGTCAGGTAGTGAACAAGGTTTTTCATACACTCGTGATAGCCATAGTGGAAATAATTAGCAAACTCAGACAGGAGATCTGTTGGCAGGCAATGATATAAATCAACATCTGACAGAGAAGATAACACTTATTCATCTGGGCAGCTATTTACCAGGATCAGCTACTACACAGAATCTCACTATTCACCCTTAAGATATGCCTGATGAAGGTGTCTCTGTGCTCTGAAAGCTAGCAAATATAATAATATATTTTTTTTGGGCTAGTTAATAAAGGTATCACTCCTATAATACTTTTGTCTTTTTTTGACACAAAAGTATTTAACATCACATAGACCCTTAGGATATAATATGTATGTGTAACCCATCATGAACACCCTAATTAATGACAACCAGTAGAATAATGAGTAGTAATTGTTATAAGTGATCCATATCAAACATTTAAGGGCCATAACAAATATAATTAGCATGGAATATAATAATCCTCAATGACTCACTGTGAAATTAGTACTGGTATATATGGGTGTCATATGATATAATTTAGTAATAAAATGTGTTATTTGTATATTCAAGGATAAAAAGTCTGCTCCTGCAACATTAAATCATAAATAACAGAACATACTATTATAAAACTTCACTGAAAATGTTTACTATCAAGATAATATAATAAGCAGCAAGCAATATCTCACCTTTGTCTCGGCCCCTAGGAAAATCAGCTGCATGTAATGCTCTCAGATATTGGACTGTCATTTCCAAAATTTCAGCTTTTTCTAGCTTACCAGAGTTCTGAAAAAGATTTGTCCTTAGATTACATATTTGTTTTAGGAGGCACTAACAAACATTTGTGTAGTACAAAGTAATGATAAACACTGTACACCATTTAGCTCATTCAGAAACTATATATGATTGCTTTACAAATATATGATAATAATACAAAAGTGTAAAACAATATTATGCTGGTTTTACTGAAACTATTCGCCTAATGTAAAATCTCTGTTATTGCACCAGAATGATGTGACTAATACTGATCTATACAATGTTGCTTAAATATAAAAGAGCACTTTATTCTGAAGTCACCTATTAATAAAATAACATAGTCTAGATGAAATAAGAAGAAAGAGAAGACAGAATAGATAACATAGTAAGGATGAAATAAGACAGTGAGGACGCTATATTACAGTAAGAATTAAATAAATTAGTCATTTAAATAATATAATGTGGATTAAATAAGTAGGCGTGTGGATGAAATAAAACTGTAAGGATTAAATAAAACAGTATGGTTGAAAGAAGTCTGTAAGAATGACAGCTGTGGAAGAAATAAGACTGATGGTATAAAATAAGACAGTTTAGATAAAATAAGTGGATGAAATAAGGCAGGGTGGATGATATAAGACGGTATGGAACAAATAAGACAGTGTGGATGCATTAAGGTTGTAAGAATGACATAAAAAAGTGTGGATTAAGTGAGACTATAAGGATGAAATAAGACTGTATGAAAGAAATAGCACAGTGCAACCGGCAGGCTGGACGCACACAATCTGCGCACTGACCTGTTTGGCTAGTGCCATGGGCACAGTTTTTCCCAGTTCACTGAGGCAGCGATTGATCCTGTCTCGTCTTCTTTTTTCTATCACCTTGTGGGAAACAGGAGTCCTCTGGAAATAAACAAATTACACACATATAAATACTGGTTTAACGGCATCTAGTGAATAAATAATATCTATGTGGAGTGGAATGGGACAGACGTGTCAGTGCGCACGCAGCCACATGATAGTATTGCGCTCTAGAGTCACACTCACTCTTCTCTCCTTGATTTTGGCTGAGCCTCTGAGAGATATCAAGGAAGCTGGTCCCATAACTCCGAAGTCCATGGTGCTGAGCTGTGTGGAAGATCAGATAAAGTGTACTCTTCTCCCACCAGAGCTGGGCTTATAAAGCGATCACTTATCAGCCCTGTGCATTCAGGTTCTGCGGTGGGGATTAGGGCAGAGAGAATGGGGAGGAGGGGTGGTCAGCCAGGCGAGACACTGGTAAAACAACAGAAATCCCTATGTGTGGCTGGGGGCTGGCAGGGGGCAGATCAACTTTGTTAATCCACGTGGCCCTTGAGGGACACGTGATTGTGATCGCAGTAATCAGGCATGTAGAGGTGAGGTCCTGATGTGTGACTGCACCTTGTCCTGATAAGACATCGTTCGTGGAACTATAGCGTGACCAGCTTTGTCAATGTCAAGTGCAACCAGATTGCAATGGGGATTTTTTGTATGGCAATCAACCCCAATGTTTGTGAGTACATATATATTATTGTTTCCCCTTTTTATTATAACGATATCACATTACACAGTCCTGTACAATCAGAGCATATGCAACGGTGCATAGCAGTTCCTGCTCCAGTGGAGCTTGCAATCTAATTTCCTGCCTCAGGCACTCAGTCACACTTGGAGCCTATTTATCAATCACATTTTTTATTTTAAATCCCCCAATAACAACAGTTTTGGGTGTTGGGTGATAGCTGCATATTTAAGTATCCTGGTAATTTATGACTAGGTCATCGCAGCAGATATCAAAGATATCTGCTGCAGTCGCAGGCTCATCGTTCGCAAATCCAGTTCCCATAGGTGTCTATGCACTTTTTATCAAGACCCTGACAGCTAATGCCATCTTCAGTTCTATCCTATGAGGAAAGCATTGCAGTAGAAGGATCATCCTATCCCTCCCTTGCAGGCTTCGTGCTCCTCCTCATTGCGACTTCTGCACAAGCCACTACAACCTGTAAGTAAACTATTCGCCAGGACAGGCTCCCAGAGCTATAACTAGGGCTGTGCGATAGGGGCGACTGCTCAAGGTGCAACGCTGTAGGGGGTGTAGTTTATGAATATACAGGGCTACTCAAAAAGAATGAACCAATTTCATTACGCAATATTTTATTAAGGAAAAGTTTAAATTTTAGCGCCTGGGGTGAGAAAGAAAAATGCCGCCCCCCTAGCACTCAATTTTAACCAAATAATACAGGGCTATTCAAAAAAAATGAACCAATTTCATTATACAATATTTTATTAAGAAACTGTAAAACAATACTTCAGCCAAGTCATAAATATTCTACTCATAGTCAAGTTTTATTTCCTGTATTACAAGTGTTCAATGTGATTTCAGTCTCCCCCCAGGCGCTAAAATTTGAAGTTATGGCTCTGCAGGTTCTTTCCGGAGGTGCTGTTCCGGCTGAACAATGTTAATAAATAGGCACGTTACATCATGTCTTATCAATGCGATAAACAGTGATATCTAATGTCAGGAAAACACAATGGGTCATAAATAGACCTCATAACAGGCTTTTATGGTATGAGCGAACATTGGGGGTCATCTACAACAGCCAGACCCACCAAAGTGCAGCTGTACTACTGCACCTACGTTTGTGTCTATATGTACAAGAAAGTGGCATTCTCGCTGTGCGTGTAGTTATATTATAGCAACATTTCTTATCATAGGACATAGGCTATATGAAACCACAAGTTATCAAAGAAAAGAATACAACAGAACAGAGGTGCACTTAATATCACAGAGCAGTGTATGCATGGAAAAAGGACATTACAACATATTATATATATGACATATATGAAACACAAAATTCCAGAATAACGTACATGTAGAACAG
The DNA here is from genome assembly GCF_038048845.1 of Mixophyes fleayi. Lineage (NCBI taxonomy): Eukaryota > Metazoa > Chordata > Amphibia > Anura > Limnodynastidae > Mixophyes > Mixophyes fleayi. Next base: position 75,571,805 of record NC_134402.1, read on the forward strand.
GCTGTATTACAGAATCTATCTTACTAATTAAAGAGGTTATCATATTTTCCATTACATGAACTTGGTGTAGCTTGGTCATACAGTGACATCTACACGGACATCCACTGCAAAAGGTGCACTAAAGTCTACTCCATCTGCATAATACCGAATCTCAGAAGGGCATTGTCTATGTCTGGGTATGTATATACCTGGATTATTTGATAATGTCTGGGGTTATAACATTAAAGTAGTTAGAAGTCCAAAGCACAATGGGCACCATACATTTTTGTCTTCTAGTTCCCCAGCAGAGAAATGGTTAAAGTTAATCTCCATGAATGTCCTGTGCTTGCCCCTTTGGGCCAATTTAACACAGACATGATTTTCTTAATTATTGAATGATATAGAGAGATTAATAACATGACACATTCATATTAATTAAATAGATTAATTGCCAGGACACATCTGTATTGATTATATGGCATTTTTACGGCACATATTTCACACCTAAAGGGAAATGCTATAGAGAGCGACTTTCCAATATGTTGCCCTGAGAGGTAAGTGGCTCATTCTGAGCTTTGTTCGGTCACATGATGAACTCAGCCTTAAGAACACTTGCAAGAGGGACCATTCATCCTTGTGGGAAACTGCACTCATGTTAAATTCTGTATGGAACATAGTTGCTTCTTGCATTTTACTTGTCATAGTTCATTCCTATGTTCCCTATGGCTGCCATGTTTACTTTTATATAATGTTAAAGCTGCTTTCACCATAGGGCTGCAGTACCTGTGTGTATGCAGATTAGCAATTACACAAAGTTGTAAAAACACTTGGCTCATGGACCAAACCATGTTTGTGCTCCTTTTTGATGTTGGTGCTTTATGATAATATAAGGCCAGAAACTTACATTAGGGCACGATCAGAATAAAGCAAATTAATCATTTGGTGAAAGTTAAATTTTTCTTTTCAATATCATATCACATTCTCATTCCCACTTTGTGACAATTTAATGCAGGCATGTCAAACTCAAAGCCCCAAATGAGCCAAATAATCAAAATCTAACATAGTTTGGGTCACAAGAAAAAGTCTCATATGCAATTTTGTAAGGTATATTTTTAAGAAAAAAAAATAAAGTTTAATGTTTTCTTCGCTATGCTTGACACTGTGCCCTACATGCTGCTTTTGCTCCCCTTCATCTGTCCCCCGTTTCACAATGTGCCCTTCATGCTGTTTTTGCTCCCCTTAATATGTCTCCCCTGTTCCACACTGTGCCCTTCATGCTGCTTTTGCTCCCCTTCATCTGTCCCCCGTTTCACACTGTGCCCTAGATGCTGTTTTTGCCCCTCTTCCCCTACCTTTCTATTGCCTTCTTTCGTCTCTTCCGTTTTCTTTTCTTCTTCCCGTGGCTGTTCTCTGTGCGCTCCTCACTGCAAATGTCAGGCCTGAGGAAGTTACGCCCAACATTCAGGGAGGAAGGGAGGAAGGTGCCGATGCTGCCACGTCAGATATCTGGCATGGTGGCGTCAGATAAGTATTTTTTACTTTTTTTTTTATTTCTATTTTTTCTGTGTCCTGAGGTGGGCTTAAAGGAACCAAAATTCCACCAGTGTAAATAAGAAAAACAGTAACAGCCTTGTTAAAATTGAAGTTATTCATATTCCCCTCCTGTGCTGACTATGCATAATGAAATGCAGGTATTCTAGGACAGCAGTGACATAGTAATACTTTCTGCTTAAAGGGATCGTTACTGTAGTTTATGTACAGTGGGTGGCATTTTGGTTTCTTAAAACCCACCTCACCTTTTGCTTTGTATGGGATTTCTACAAATTCTACACAATATAAGTCATTGTTCCATATCTAGTGCTGATGAACACTATTAAGCTTGAAACATTTTTATGCAAATTGGAATTATGGCTCTACATATCTCAGACAGATTATAGGTGAAGCTACCATGAGCCAGTCAGTGCAGTGTTTACCCATCCTGCACATGAAGGTTTAGTAGCAGGAGCCCACAAATGTCTTACCTTGGTGCCCTCACAAGTCTGCATCCAGCCCTACGTATCTAGCTGTATCTCTGCTATATACTTGCAGATCAGGGTATGTAGATGTATAACTTTAAAGAATATGTTCTTTAGTATGAAGATTGAAGCAAATTCTGCTATGAAGCAGTCATTTTAAAATATATTTTAAATACAAATGTATCACAGTGTTGACCATCAGTACTTTGTCTTTTTATCGCTATATTGATCACACATTCCCTGTCATATAATGTGGCTGTTATGATTTCTTTGAATTTTTCTTAATTGGTTTTTGGATAGAGCCTAACGTTTCCCATGCTAAAGGGCCAATGAACAGAAATAAGTTTTAATGGAGTAAGTTTATTACTTGTAATTGTGGAAACGGTGCATATTGCACAAGTACAGTGGATATAAAAATTATCAGTAGTTTTTCAGATATCATTTTTTTACTTTATGGAATTAAATTAATTTATTTAGAAATTTTTAATTCTGATCAACATAAAATACACGTAATGTTAAATAAAAAGCTAGAACTCTAAAGATTTTTTTATGAATTACAAATTAAAGAATGACAATCATGGATTGCATAAATATTCACATCCTAGTTAAGTTACCCCTAAAAAACCATGGTACAATCAGTTGTCTTCAGATGTCACATAATTTATTGGGATCCACGTGTGCACAATCAGACTGTTTCAAAATAAATGCACATATCTGTGAAAGGATCCAAAGTTGGTTTCTTGCAGTTTTAAACAAGGGCTTCATCATGAAGTTCAAAGAACATCCATAGCAAATCCGAGAAAAGGTTATTGGAAAGAAACCATTCTGCTGTAGAAAATAAGAAGATTTATGGGCAGCATGGTAGCTTAGTGGTTAGCACTTCTGCCTCACATCACTATGGTCACGAGTTCAATACGCAACTATGTGGAGTTTGTATGTTCTCCTCGTGTTTGCATGGGTTTCCTCCCACACTCAAAAGACATGCTAGTAGGTTAATGTGCTGCTATTAAATTGACCTTAGTCTCTCTTGGTCTGTGTGTTAGGGAATTTAGACTATAAGCTCCAATGGGACAGAGACTGATGTGAAAGAATTCTCTGTACAGCGCTGTGGAATTAGTGGCGCTATATAAATTGATGATGATGATGAAAATGCTTTTAATATCCATCAGAGCATTGTCAACTCCATTATACATGGAGATAATCTGGCACGACTGTGAATGCAGATTCTCCTCCAAAGCTGCGCAAGTAGAGCACTTGTTAGGGGGGCTACCTAGCAACTATGACAGAGTTAGTCTTCCATGAAAAAAAGAAGATGCTCCCCATGGGACAATAGCCTGGCCATTTTGCAATTTATTACACTTATTTGACATGTGGGTGACACTCAACAAGCGGAGGAAGATTCTATGATCTGTTGAGGTCAAGAGTGAACTTTTGGCTGTATACATTATGTTTGGCGCAATCCTAACACAAAGCTTCATCCTGAGAACACTGTGTCTAAGGCTTTACTTCAGAGAACAAATGCATCAAACTGCTTCCACAAGCTCCAACAGTATATAGCAGGAAATAAGAAATTCGTCAATAGTGTAAAATCATTTTAGCACTTTTAAAATTGCTTTTAAAAATATATGTACAACCGCAACTTAAAAAAATGGCTTATATGAAACCAGGTGTCCTTCTTACAATGCCCCAATGCATTTCAGCTTTATTTTCAATGACCCTAGTGCTTGTTTGCACCTGGAGAGGCGGGATGGGTGAGGGAATGGTGGTGTAATGTAGGTCGAGTACAGTGTCAGGATACCGAGTTTATGTTTAGTTCATATGCTGCTTAGACCAGTTAGTTTGCCCGCAAGCAGCATTATGTGCTAGCTGGGAACACCTTGTCACCTTCTGGGTCCAGAATTACTTAGCTGAAACAACTGGAAAGATACAAATGTACCGTTATTTTATATAAAAAAAATAGATATATGCATATTTACAAATAACACAGGAATACAGCACAATTAGCAAAAGCCAATGTATTCACTTCACAGGGAGCCCACCACTATTCCATACACTAAAGGGGCTATAATCACCGTTTCCTCTGGAGCACTGTCCTGGTCACCATGGCAAAACGGTTCAGTGCTCTGCCAGCGAGGTACCAAGCTCCATGTCCTTCTACTTTTGGCAGGTCTTCAATGAAGCAAAGTCTGTAGAGACTTCTATAGCCAAAGAAGCTTGATCCAGGACCAGTCCAACACAAGTTGTAACCCAGAGTTAGAATGTCCTAAGTAGAAGGTAGAACAGTGGCCAGGCTGGGAATCCTCTTTTAAGTCTGACTCAGTTTCCACAGTGGAGTAGCCAGTTGGGGGTTGGTTTCAGATAACAGTTCCCTACTGGATTTGATATTGGTATAATGGAGGGAGGTAACTGAGCCTCCCACCACCTTGTGTAGTGGGGCTCTGGGAAATGTGGCTAAAGTTGGAGAAGAACAAAAAGCACTGATTTGTTTGACCTTAAAAGATAACTCACTTAAGTCCCATTCCCAAATGAACCTGTGAGTGGAGGAAGTCCCGCCAAGTTTTGAAGCCAATGGCCAAAGAAACTTCTCAGAATGCATCTGGGTGACTTGGTGACCCCGATAAGCCCAAATGAAGAAGTGTGTGTATGTGTGTTGGGGAATTTAGACTGTAAGCTCTAATGGGGCAGGACTGATGTGAATGAGTTCTCTGTACAGCGCTGCGGAATTAGTGGTGCTTTATAAATAAATGGTGATGATGATGATTCTTTTCTGGGACATGTCGAAACTCTAGTGGTATCTACAGAAGCCACCTCACAACAAGGTGAGTAGTGGGCGAGAGGGGACACCAAGCAGTCTTGACCTTTTTCAATATGCCTAGCCCCCTGCTCTTATGCTGGTAATGTTGTGAATTCAAGCATTTGGTTTATATATTTATGCACAAATATGTAGAATAACCTATTTACTAAACTTAATGAAAAGCCTATTTAAGTTATACTTAATTGGTACATCATTTATTTGCACCACAGTTGTACATACTTTTGTTTTAGTATCTTTCTTTGTTGAGGAAAGAAACAACAGATCTAACAAAATACAATAATATGATCTGAAACAGAGTGTACATACTTTTATGGGTGCACCTCCTTCACTAATCTGGGTTGCCAACCTTCAGTAAATTTACAGACTGTAAAAACGTAGTGAAATTTTAATCTGTCAGTTAGAAATATATAGATTCCGTAAAAAAACACCAGGCTCCTGACACTGCTGTATACATAGAGAAGTACCAAACCAAAGCTTATGATGCACTATTAGCTTAAAAACCTGTCTTACAATTCCTGATCCTCACCTATCTCCTGATATTGATACAACTTTCACTTTTGTAGTAATATTGTTATAACATGATCAGGTCTGGTTAACAAGTGGTGAAAAGCCAAAATGCCAATGTACACGCCAGGGGAGGGCTGGCAAATTTTAGCCCAGGAGGCATACTCGACTCAGCAGCCTATTGGGAACATTTCAAAGGAAAAAAATGTAAGTTGCCCAGCGACCCAGCCCATGGAAGCCCACTTTGGGACCTGCCCCCCAGCCCAACCTGCCCCTGGTAAAAGGCGAAAAAAGGCTTTTTCACCACTTAATCTTATTTTAAGGGTTAACGCTGGAGAAATCAGATTTTTCCAACATCGTAATTATTGTCTCCTACCACTGTTCCCATAGACTTCTATGTGGACAGCAGCACTAGGCAATTTGTAAAGCATTTCGCAGCAACACAATGCCATCTCAGGTCAGTACTACTGATCTTTTTCAGTGGGATGCAGCTGAAAGGGTTATGGGCAGTGTGCACAGTAGTTTAGTGCTAACCAAAGCTGTTTCTGGCTCATGGAACATAACATGACTATGTAACACTATTCGGGGGCTATGACCTGGTTCTGCAGGTAATTGTACTTAACATTTTTTCATTTATAAGTAACAAAGGACACATTATTTGATAAAACAGGTAAACAGATAATATTTCACACAACATATATGAATTATATAAATACAGCATCTAGACAATTCTAAAACAATTGCTTAGAAGTAACCGGAGCATTCCTTTTGCATGTGTACTTTATATTTTATATAAGTACATATTGTATACAAGCTATATAGAAGTATTAAAAATGCTGATTTCATATTTATATATTTACAATTTATAAACTTTTATTTGTGAGGTAAATAAAAGTGTATACACTGTAGCCAGTATATGTAGGCAGTGTTTGTATTTTCAAGTAATACACATGTAAAGCTGTTGGTCCACTGGAATAAATATTTTGTTTTTTCTTTCACTGAGTGATACTTAATAGAGCCAATTGTCAATAATTAGAAGGGTTTCATAAGTCTTTTTGTAGAGGGAAACTCACTTGTTAAGCTGCAGGAAGAATGAATAGGCAGCCAATACATAGCTGTTCCACCAGGGCGCATGACGCACAGAACACTGCCTCTGTAAGCAAGGGGGAGGAAGAGAACAGGGGGACCTGCTTACTCCAAGTTTATTCTCTCCCACGATTGCCTATTTGCAAATTTCCCAACACAAGCTACTCCAAGTCCAGTCCGAGTCCCTTGACTGCATCTTAGAAAGCCTGTCCAGAGTCGTTAAAGCAATTAAGTAAGCCTTTAATAGGCTGTTCCGCCAAGTTCAAGGGAGATCTTTGCGAGACGTTTGTTCTGGGGATTTCTCACACGACTTGGTGACACGTCTATCTTTATGAGAGATGGCAAGCTTTTTGTTTACACTTCTTTATTTGCTCGGACACATCGGCAGGTGTGGGGCTGAGGCTGGCACACGAGGCTTTTTTGCATCACGGCGGCTCCTGCAGTCTTTTGGCACACGAGGCTCCCCGACGCACTCCCCTTTTTTTTTGGAGAGGCTCAATTTGTAGTCTATTATCCTGTAAGAAAATGTCCCATTGAGAAAGTGTGAATAGTTTTATCGGCCTAATTTTTTTTTATAAAGAAAAGAAATAAAGCGGAATGCAGCTGCTCTTAAACGTGTATTATTATTCAGGGTCACCTGCGAGGAGAAGGGGACAGCACGCAGCCACCGCCACCCTAGCCCTCACTATTCATTTGCCTAATTTTGGTCAATTTAACAAACTTCAGGAGAAATTATTCTGCCATTGTTGGAGAGGGTAGAGCTTTCTGATCGAATTAACAGCATGTTTTGATCCGGTAAATGTCATTAAAAGGAATGAAACAATCGTGTTTAAAGATCTCTGGGTAATGCGCCAAGTGAGGACGCCAAAGCGCAAACATGACAAAGGCAACAGTGGATACCTTTGTAAACTTAACATTGCTGCATTCTTTTTTCACTTTGACACAAAAAAGGGTATTATTTCATACTTGAATACGTTTTAATCCAACAATTGTCTAAATTTCTGCAAACATATTTCCACAGCATTGTCATGCTGGATGTCTGTGTGCTGTTGTGCCAAGGAGTTTTATTCCGCCTTCACATGGAGCGCAGGCACCTTCTGCATGTCTGTGCCTGGGAATTGGCGGAAGGGGGATTTTTTAATTGAAGCTGTCTTGTTGGGTTGAAAATGTTATGAAAAGAACAGACACATTTCAGAGAATTAGAAGAAGGGGAAAGCTAAGCGCCCCGGGGCCCCTTATCCAACCCTATGTCTGGAGTGCGTTCAAGGCACGTTTAATGCATTGTAAAAGCCTCTTGAGTGAGGAGGGAAAACTTTTTTTTCACACATAACTCACCAGTTTTGTTATTTAACAAGGTACAAACGCTGTTTTCATGTTGATCACGAGGATTTTGGACATAATCACTTAATGCAGCATGTACAGCTGTTGTGGCATAGGCACGTTTAGCTCAATAGGATTCAATGCCCTTTGCTACAAAAAATATAAGTATCGCTGAAATCAGCATAAATTCATCATGCAGGTATATTTAAAAGCATAATTATCATTTTTATAGTTTATTTCTTTAAAAGTAAAATGTAATTTTGTGCTGTTTGTAGAATGCATTTTAAAAAAAATATGTACTTTAATATTTGATAAATGTATTATTTCATTTATTTTAGTAACCTGAATTATTGAATAGCGTGAGAGTTTATATACAGGTGAACTGATCACTTCTTAAGCTATGACAGGCTGGATATAATATATATAATGGCAAATATTCTCATATATATATATATATATATATATATATATATATATATATATATATATTGTGGTATGTATCATCACATGTCAGGAGCCATTCTGATTTATTAAGCCCATTGCTCAGAAACACTGCAGAAGGGAACGATGTCCAATTTGGCCACACATAGGCAGCAAATTGGATTCGATATAATTGTACTAGAAAAAAAACGTACTATGAGCCTCATTTGGAGTCAGATGCAAAGTCCATTTCAGGTGTATCCTGCACATTTCCACTGACGGGCATGCGCAGTAAGCATGCCTGTCTGCTTTTCAGTTCCCTGCAGTTCCGTCTGCTTTTCAGACGCAGTGCACACTGTGACAGCTTGCATCTCAGTACGATGGAAAGGGTGGAACACGGAGATATGTAGGTATGACCGTGAATAATTCAGATACTATGGGCATCTACCCCCAAAAACTAACCTTGTCGGATCAAGACGCAGGCGGAATACACGTCAAAACAAGCCAGAAAAAGTGCATCAGGAATTAGGTGGCGCAAGTAGTTAGCTAGCTGTGAGAACTGGTCGCAACTTGGTAAGGTATATATATAACTGGGGTTGCATGCCACTTGTAACACCCTACCAAGCTGCGGCACACTCCCAATCCTACTCTTTCATGTACGTCTTAGATGCACTTTGCGTCCGACTCTAAATGAGGCCCTAGGTAATCATTTCATACACCCCCTGTTATATGGACATGTTAATCAATTCACATTCAGGATAAAGATATTATTCACTACCTGAAGGGTGCACCTAAACACATATAAATTGCAAAAGACCAAAAAAGAAAAGAAGTATATAATAGGGCACTCCGGGATGTAATAAAGTTTAAATAGTTGCACATTTTATTGGTATACATTAACAATGATCCCACCTGGTTGAATAAGAAAGTATCGAAATAATGGTTAAAAAAACAAATAAATTTCCTATTGATGTAATTATGTCTCCAAAATAAAAATTGTTAGTCTTCCAATTATTAGACACAAGTAAATCTAAAATAAAGGGTATGGTCCACAATTGTGATATTTGGGTTAATATAATTAATCTATAATAGATAGCCTAAAATGTCCATAAGAGTTTTCTTTTTTGGTCTTTAGCAAATTGGTGTTGACCTGGTCATTTGGCCGGTCTAGGATGAATGGGGTCTATTAGTGTGGCTAGAAAATTATTACATATGCAGGACATTAGCGATAATCTCAGTTATCTCTTACCATTTACCAACATGCCCTATAACGATCCAATTTCTTGAAATCATGTGTAATGTCACAGCCTGTTGTAAAAGCTGGATGTACACTGATACAACAGCTGATTGGATCACTGTGTCACAGTGATCCAATCCGCTGCTGCTTCCAGCACATGTCCTCTGTCGACAATCGTTTGAATCTTACCTACTGGCTCCTCTCCTCGAGAGCCTGAGGAGAGGAGCCATCAGTGATTGCGATGTAAGAGATCGGTTCCTAGGGACTGTTATATAAGGAGGCAGCCTTGTGCGGAAAACACCTTTATTGACTTAAGTTCTCTTCTAATACAACAGAAAGATATGCACAAACATTATGTTCCTTTTAAAATACATTTTTGTTATATAGCATTTTAATACACACCACCATAATAATTAGGGGGTTTGTGACCTCCCACCCACCCACATATGGACTGAAAAATGCCATAGAAATAATTATTTTCTATCGCTGCTCATCACAGCAATAGAAATTTTTCTTTTGTGCAATTTAACAAAAAACTGGCACCGGCTCATCTACACACCCACAGGGGTCTGCAACAGCCTATGTAGGGTCCTTCTGATGGCAGGAATTCCAGTTCCAGATTCCGATAAAAAATAAATAAATTAGAAATTAAAGTTATTAAAAGACAATAGCTGGAGCTGATCTTCAGGGACCAGGCAGATTTGATAAATAGTAAAAATTCCTACTAATGTCTAAAATAGACCACTTAGACTGCCCCTTTTTGGCTTCTTAATGTGATTTCAGACAGGAGGTGGTGTTGCATTGGAAGAATGACTGAGGCTTGTTCACAGGTGTTTGGCTTCATGCGAGTGCCCATATGGAAACACCATCGCTCCCTATTGATCATAAATTCCATATTGTACAATAACTGGGCTGCTCTTCCAACATGAACGCAGATAAAAAAGAGTTTAAGGGCTCATGCAACAAATGATAGAATATATATATATATATATATATATATATATATATATACACACATATACACACACATATACATATATATACATATATACATACACACACACACACACACACACTAGTCCTGTTCCCAGGAATACAGGGTTGCAGGACTAGCACCTCAATAACTCATCTATATAATCCCTAAACTTCATTTGCGTTATTTCTGAAGCAGCCATAAGGAGACTTATATTGTGTCATTTCCATGAAGTTACCAACATCCAGCCAAATATCAGACTCTGCAAAGATTTGTATTAGGCCATGTGAGGTACTTTGTGCTCTGATGTGTTCCCCATGGAATGCATACAGTGCATTTTGCTATAAGGATGATTGACCTCTAGGTTAATTGGCATTTGCAGTTCACACATGTATGTACAATTTTGATCAGTTTTGTTAATACTTTAACATATACACTTGTGAACATTATTTAATGTAGTACCATTTGAAATTAAACTAGGGACATATGATCTTACCGAATCGGGCTAGGCCAAACCCTCCTATTTCTTAGCTTAAACAAGGGTTTTCTCATCCTCTCCTCTTACCTTTCAGCCCCCCCCCCCCCAAATTCAAACTCCTCTCCTCCTGTTTGGTTCATTCTCTCACCCCTTTGTCCTGATTTTCACAGGTTATAAATCTTATGATATGTGAATCAGCAATCAGATGTCAGAACATTGTGTGTAATGTTAAAGCACCTTTTGTGACCTCTTACACCCCATTACCAATATGATAACAGCATACTGTAATGCATGCTCTTGGTGTGAAGTGCTGGATTTGTCAAATACTCAAGAAAGTTTAAACAAAATATGGACAAACAAGGTCTATCTATATCCTCAAAATCTATGCCCACTTAGGGCTAGATTTACTAAGCTGCGGGTTTGAAAAAGTGGGGATGTTGCCTATAGCAACCAATCAGATTCTAGCTTTCATTTATTACCTTCTACAAAATGATAGCTAGAATCTGATTGGTTGCTATAGGCAACACCCCCACTTTTTCAAACCCGCAGCTTAGTAAATCTAGCCCTTAGTTTATCAAACCCATGTTCTCAAACCTTGCCCATCAGCCAAAAACCATGACTATTAGGAGGTATGTAGCAGGTATGAACACTGCACATAATGACATTTAGAACATGTGATGACACTGGAGTTACATTTCCAATTGTGGTTTATTGGTTCGTTCTGTCTCATTTTAAAAATATAGTTTGGTTGCCACCTTTTCCTAAAGATAACAAAAATGGACATGATTTATTTCTGCCAAAAGTAAGCTTTAAATTCACATACCCTGTAGTTCAAAAACATACAGAGCACTAAGCAGATATACAGATCATTATTGGTCATAGAACAATGCAGAACATAATCTATGGAGCCCGTTATACAAAGCCCATGCTGTTGACCCCAGAAAATGTAGAGCCCACCCTGGTTACCCCAGTACATGTAAACCCCAGCCCTGTGACCACAGTACATGTAACACATCCTGGTTACCCCTATAATTGCAGAACCAATCATGGTCACTAGTAAACAATGCAAATCCTAGTCTATGACAATAGTACATGGAGCTTCTTTACTCAGCTAACCCAGAACCTGATATTACATGCTCTGTTCACAAAGTGTCTATTAGTCCAAGTATCAGACTGACAGAAAACCTTCTCTTGCTGTGAATGTGAATCCTCAATAAGAGGATGGATGTCATATCAGCTACTACTCAGAATGGTAGATACTTTAGTGCTACATGAGATCTTTCTCTTCCTGCATACAGGGAGACCAGCATATTACATAAGCACTGACATAGCTACTATAGATGCATGGTGTGCATCATACACAGGCCTAAATCAATGGGGCCCTGTGTCATCCCCTCTTGTTGGGCCTGAAGCACCTAGATTGATGCAATCAATAGCGGGTTATAATCGAGGCAGCTGGGGCCAGAATGGTGGCGAGGCCAAAATCTCTTCTCTTCTGCCCCTATCTAGCAAGGGCCAGTTTTGTGGATTTCCCTCGTTTTGTCCCATTTGTACTACGACAGATAAAGATTTTATGTGTTTTAAAGGTGTGTGTGTGTGTGTGTTCTCATCTATTTTGAGACAGATCTGGCTCTGGGGTGCCCTAGATGGTGTATACACCCCTGCTGCTTCTTGCCTCAGCAGATGCAATATGAGGGCATAATGAGCAAGGATACTTCTTGGTTGTGACATCCTATCCAAATTCCACACTTGGAGCCTATTAAATAACACTTTCAAAATGTTTTTAACAATACAATGCACCAAATGAGGCTTAACCTTACACCTATTCATAACACATCCATCATACATATTATAGTCACAGCACAGTAACTTAGAGGAAAAATGGTCCCACAACAGTTTTTAATACTAAAGTGCAAAAATTTATTTTGACAATTATACAAGGTCTCTTTCAGTTTGCTGGGCTTCTGAGAGAGTATGGTTAAAATTTACAAAATAGACAAACATGTAGTAAACATTTCAATGAGCCAACTATGTCTTCTCATACTACAGATCCCACAACTCACAAGTCATTGCTTTTCTTGACAACATTGGTTGATGCTGTCGTTTCGAGGGTCTGGCTATGTAAATACTGTTGGAGAAAGCGTTTCTTTGGATGAACGTTCCCCATGTCCAAGGAGCGCAGGGGGCTATGGGTTTTTTGCTCTCTAAAAGTTTGGTTGCAAAGATTACTTTCAGCCTTTGACGTGTGCTTTGTCTTTAGTACCAGTGATTGAGAGTCCTGTGGGGAAGTGTGCTGAGATCTGCTGCCCGAAGTGGAGCATGTATTCTCTGATTGTCCCAATTTCGGAAAAATAGTTACATACATCTTAATATGTGAGGGGAGCAGCCTCGGTCTGTTAGAAGCCGACAGTAAGTCGGTAGTGCAGATCACATATCCCTCTTCTTGCTCTGAGCTACTTTCTGTACTGTCTTCTGTTTCAAGATTCGAAGATGCGCCAAGATTAGATGCGCCAAGATTAGATGCGCCAAGATTAGATGCGCCAAGTTCTCGGCAAAAGGTAGTCGGAGCTTTAGAAGACTCCAGGTTCAGAGCATCTGAAAGATATGTGTGCTCTGTGTCATTATTAAATAGTTTAAAGTTGTATTTTGAGTTATTTTGTGCAACTTCTACCTACCTCGGTCCTGTAATAAGAATGGGCGTGGAGAAGATGGTTGACCTGGACTGTAGGCTGCACCCTCTCCAGGGGTAGTGTCCACCATTTGGCCGGCAAAGTAATTCTCAGGACTGTAGAAAGCCCTCTGAGATAGGAATGCTTCCACATCGTGAGCATAGTAGAAAGATGGCAGAGTTGGCAGAACTGGAGCTTCAACATAGGTGAACTTGAAGAGTGGAGGCTCTGTGCCCAACACGGTTGCCTCAGCCCCAAAAGACGCCGGATAAGTTGTGCGGATCTCTTCACCTGCTGGAATGAACAAGCTGCCGGTTACACCATTGTCTCTTTCCTGATGAGCAAACGGAGATACAGTATTCTCTTCTTTAACTAAAGCACCCTGGACAGCTGCAGATCCAATCATTATGTGATCTTGACGAGACAATTCTGCTTACAACACGGACGGTTTCCTATAAACAGCCTTTTAAACCTGACCTAATAAATATGTTAATTGGAAGATTGGCAAACTGCAACTTGTGTTTCTTAAAGCCGACAGGTGGAAGTAACCCAATGCGATCCAGCTATCGTTGTGGATAACTGACCCACCTGTGCTCCTGGTAGGTTTGAGTGAAAGGTGCTGTCAGAACCTAGATATTCTTCTTAGTAGTTTTTCATCATTTACGCGGAGCGCAAAAATCACAGTACAGAACAGTAATATAGCATAGCTGAGCATAAAGCCCTAGCACATTGTGCAACTTTCTTTTTTTTTTTAATATCTTTGCATTACTAGAAATTAGAAATAGATTTTTCAGTGAATCTCCTCCCACCCGTCATTCATCAGCGTGTGAACAGTGTCACTACTAGCTCGCAGGGACGTCAGTGCTTCTGTAACTGTTCACAAATAAATGCCAGGCTTCACTATTTATTTTAAGGAAGACAAACATATTTTAAAAAAAGAAACAAATTATTCTATACTTTAAAGGCGTTTGGTTACTCCTAGCTAATTGCATCAATTAACAGCATCCACTGGGAGAGAATTAAGCAGCAGCATTTTTATTCTTCAGCCCGGAATATCCTTTCTTCAGGCTCTCTTGTCCCAGTGTAGACCAATCCCTTCAACGACCATCTGTGCCATAGGGCTGCTCTAAATGTGACCGGAGCTTTTTAATTGTGCATAACGCAAACTGTACAATTTTCTTTACTTTATAAGTTTTTGCTACACTCTCTCCTGCACGCTGGACACTCTTTGTACCTGCTGGATTACACAACTGACAGCTGTACCACTGTCTGCACTCAAATCAACTTCCTTTCATTCATGCAAAATACACTTCTGCAAGTACAGGGAGAAGAAAGGTGAAGTTTGATGAAGCGCAGATGAGGTGAACTCCGTACTGCGCTGGGTGATTGCCTCTGTGGACACAGTGGGGGCTTTTAGAAGATCTAGGGGTATATTTATTAAACTTTGGGTTTGAAAAAGTGGAGATGTTGCCTATATCAACCAATCAGATTCTAGTTATTACTTATTTAGTATATTCTACAAAATCACAGCTAGAATCTGATTGGCTGTGTGAGAGCCGCGGCTTATGTGGCCGAATCGGGGAGCCAATCCGCACTCCCTGATTGGCCATTTAATCTTTGGCGCCACGGCTAGCCAATCCGGGCTTGCGACGGCGGGGATGGCATGACGCAGCGTCTATTTAAGACGCCTGCGCCAGCGCCCGGGAGCGGAGTGACTGGTGAGAGGACGTCGAGGGACTGGAGCAGCGCGCAGAAGAGCGGCCGGCAGCAGAGACAGTGAGTCCTTGTCAGGGCTAAGAGCTACTCTGTTTCCAGAAGACCCGGCCGCTCCGAGGGAAGGAGGAGAGTACCGGCGGCCGCTTTTGGAGGACGTCGGTGGACGGAAGAGGACATACACCGAAGTAGCCCGAGGTATCAATGGACCAGGTAAGGCCCCCTGGGCATCACCTCTCCCGGACCCACACGCCTTTGGTTAATACCCATCTTTTTACGGAGCACTGGGGTCATGAGTTTGATTCCCAACCATGGCCTTATCTGTGTGGAGTTTGTATGTTCTCCCCAGGTTTGTGTAGGTTTCCTTCGGGTGCTCCGGTTTCCTCCAACACCCCAAAAACAAACTAGTAGGTTAATTGGCTGCTATTAAAATTGCCCTTAGTCTCTCTAGGTCTATGTGTGTGTATGTTAGGGAATTTAGACTGTAAGCTCCAATAGGGCAGGCACTGATGTGAGTGAGTTCTCTGTACAGCGCTGCGGAATTAGTGGTGCCATATAAATAGCTGATGATGATGATCAATTGTACTGCATCTTCTGGTTTGCAAAAGTGTTGCATTTATTGTTTTACAGCATTAAATCTGTATGTAGCAGCCGACTGAGCAAATATTTAATTGAAACAACAAGTAATTCACTTTTAAAGAAATGGGCAGCACAGTGGCCTAGTGGTTAGCACTTCTGCCTCACAGCACTGGGATCATGAGTTCGATTCCCGACCATGGTCTTATCTGTGTGGAGTTTGTATGTTCTCCCTATGTTTGCGTGGTTTCCTCCAGGTGCTCCGGTTTCCTCCCACACTACAAAAACATACTGGTAGGTTAATTGGCTGCTATCAAAATTGACCCTAGTCTCTCCCTCTCTGTCTGTCTCCTTGTCTGTGTGTGAGTGTGTGTATCTATATTAGGGAATTTAGACTGTAAGCTCCAATGGGGCAGGGACTGATGTGAATGAGTTCTCTGTACAGCGCTGCGGAATTAGTGGCGCTATATAAATAAATGATGATGGTGATGATGAAAAGGGGCCTTTTTACCAATTATCAGATATTTTATGATTATCTTCGCGGCTGATCACTCAGATTCTTCCGAGCTATTTACTAGGTTGCCTGCGGGGACAACACTTCTGAAAACAGGCTGTCTTGGATAAGTACTTTTCCCCAATCATGTCTTTAGCCACAGCGTAGAAAGTCTTCACTTCCTATGGTTTTTCCAGCATTATTGCTTTGCTAAATTGTCCTGGAACTTCCTGCAAAAGTGCCATTTTTGATGAGTTAAGGCTTGATAAATACCCCTAGATGACAGAAGTTAATCCTTCTATTTCAAGAGCAATATGCTTTTACTCTTTTATGACTCTGGAATAATGTAGCCAATTATTAAACTTCTTCAGCTGGGACAGCAGCTCCAATAAAAGCCTGTCCCAGCGACTAGTCTGTAGTAAAGTGATTGCAATCACTTCCAGGTTCTATCCTGGCCTATGCTGTGCTATGCTGTGCACATGAGTGGCCATCAGGCTGCGCATGCTCAGAAAACAATTAGCGAAGGGAAAGAGAGAGGAGCACAAAGACTGCTGGAGAAGGATCTGAAGATTTCTCTTGTGATGCTCTCTCCTTTGGATAGAAGGGCCAACACCGTCTTCAGATGGTTATAGATGTCGGGTCAAGCTCTGAAAAGCTTAGTTTTCGGAGTCTGGTAAATAGGTCCAGACCATGGTACCCATTGAGAATAAGGGATACTTGGATAATTTGCTTAATGGAAGAGGTATCTCTGATATATCCTGCATTAGGCTAATGTTAATTAGCCAATTAACTTTGCCTAAACCATGCTGAAACAAATGTTTCTGCTTGATTTTAGGCGTCATAAATAGACTCCCTAAATATTTTCTTTGTACAATCAGTAGCTGACGTGGACATTTAGAAGTGGCGGTATGAGAAATGTAATGGGAATGTAAGTGGAAGGAATTTGATAGCTTTACAATGAAGGCAGTAGAAGAAGGTATGGCATATATCATGGTATAGTATTATTGTAACCAAATAAACAATCAGATAACACATTTGATTCAAAGGGGCATATTCCGAAAGTTCCGCGGCGTTAAAACTATTATAGTTAATACGGTAAAATCTAGCTGGATTTCAGCTGGCGGCTCAGGGAGCTGCCAGCTGAAATCCAGCGAGTAAATTACCGTATTAACTGTTTTTCCACGCACGATTACCGTAATAACGGTAATAGTGCGCGGACCGCGGTATTTTCAGCGTTTCCGCCGACAATTGAATGTGCCCCAAAGAATCAAAATAAAATGAGATGTCATGTTCAATTCTTTACTATTAGGAAGATGATCTCTCTGAGTTGCTCTTAAAGTAGACTGCAGACTGGTGGATATTTAATTATTATAGTGAGGGGGCTGCCTATCTCTCCTTCATATCTAAAAAATATAATCAATAAAGTATAATTTTCAGTAATTTTGTCAATGGGCAATGATTTATTTATTTAGTTTTGTCTTTTTATTGATTGAGACTTTAAGGGGGGTATTCAATTGTTAGCGAGTTTGTAATTTCGAGCGAGTTAAGTCCTTTTTTCTTATTTTCGAGCGCGGAAACTTCTCCCGCAATTCTAATCTCTTTTTTTTTTTACCAAAACGGTCTTATCGCGCTCCAACCGTTTGTCAATGTTAAAGTATAGGCTGGATGCGAACCCTCAGCGGAAAAAGCTATTCAATTGTTTTTTAACGCTGTGGGTGAAACAGGCAAATCTGCTGTTTCATCTCGCACCTCCTTGGTCTGCTCAAAGAAAAAAATGTTTTATTAAGTTAAGAAAAATATACATTAAACTGAAAAAATAGGTCTAAAAGTTCATAAAAATAACCTAAAAACTAAAAAGTACTATTTTTTTAAAAAAATAACAGTATAATTATTAATTTTTTAATAAAAAAAATCCATTAGTGGTGCATGTATTTAAACTTTTTTTTTTTTGGGGGGGGGGGGGGCGGTGGTGGTTGTGCCTGGCCTCAGTCAGCTCTCATCAAAATTGTGAAGAGTGGCATGTTATTTATTTATTTTTTAAAACCAAAAGCGTTTGCTCCCCACTCTATACTTAGTCTTAACCCTAGTGCTGGCAGGCTATTGCTGTGTGTGTTTAAATCTTTGAAAAAAAAATTTCATTGAACCAGCACTAGGCAAACCAGCCAGGGTGATAGGCACTATACCTCCTTCTCCTGGCATTGCAGTCCTTCCCCGGCACGCTGTACGCTCTTTACTGAGGAGATCTCGTGAGAGTGAGACTCACGAGATCTCCTCAGTAAGGAGACTACAGCGCGCCAGGGAAGGACCGCAGTGAAAGTGCTCAGCAGCATTGATCGTGCCGGGGGGCCCCCGCCCCTGACCGATCAATACTGCTGCTAAGCACTTTCAAGGGCCCCCTGGATGCCCGAGGCCCCTGGGCTGTAGCCCAGTTAGCCCTATGGTTAATCTGGCCCTGGTCCCACTGTGGAGGACTTACCTGGCCGGGGCCGTCGTCATCCCTCGGGCGGTGGTTCCCTCAGTTCAGCCGGGACGGTGAGCCAATCAGGGCTCACCTCCCGGCCATTTCAAAAGGAAAAATGGCGGCGGACCAATCCGGACCCGCCATGTCGTCACGTGGCGTCGCGTCGACGCTACGTGATGATGTTAGCGTGGCGCCGACTATTTAAGTCGGCGCGCACGCCGCCATGTTGGTCAGTTCGTCGGCGGAGAGAACAGGAAGAGGACGTGTCGCGGAGAGCTGCTGGATCAAGTACCGAAGAGAAGACAGCAGAGACCAGCAGTGGCGGCAGAGATCCCTTGTTAGGGCTAAGAGCGCCTGTGCTGCCTGAAGACCGGCGGGATCAAGACAAGAAGCCGGCGGTAGAGCGTGGAAGCAGCGGCAGACGGGGAAGGAGTCCAGGAGAAGCTCCCCGAAGACAGCCCCAGGTAAGGCCTTTGCCAGGCAACTCCTCTCCCGGGTCCACGCCCGCAGCACACTAGCTAAAGTCGGGCACTAGGCCCGTGGGCACAGTCGGGCACAAGGTCCGTTGGCACCGTGAATTAGGGGCACAAGGCCCAGGGACCTGGGCACTAGGCCCCGATAAAGTTAGTGGGCCAGTAGGCCATAGTATTTATGATAAAGGGGACAAGCCCCTATTAGTGAGACAGGGGGCGTGAGAGCCCCAGGTGTACAAGGGCACAAGGCCCTTAGGTAGTTAGTGGCCTAGAGGCCATAGGAAGGCCACAGGGCCTGGTTAGGGGCTAGTAGCCCGTAGGCTATTAAGGGCACAAGGCCCTCAGCCAGTCAGGGAGGCCACAGGCCTCAGGCAGGGGCTAGGACCCCTAGGTAGCAGGGCACATGGCCCTAGTTAGTGGGCTCAGAGCCCTGAGGTAGAGAGGGGGCTGAGGCCCATTAAGCAGAGTACAAGGCTCTGTGTATCTGGGCAGAGGCCCATGGTGTGAAGGGCAGAAGGCCCTGGTGGTGATGAGGTAGAGGCGTTGGAGCCTCGTGAGTGTAGGCGCGGTCCTGTGTGAGGTGAGCACACGTAGTTAGGAGGTACAGTAGAGCGGAGGCTCCTGTGGTGCTGTAGCAACCGGCTGGTTGGCTAACAGCGGTGTGCTCTGGTAAGTAGCTTACAAAGTACTGTATATTTATTCTGTCTGTGCGGCGGGTATTGTTGAATTACAGTATTTTGGGTGTGCTACGTAGTTGTGTCCAGGGGCAAGACGTCAGGCCCCCATTAAAGGTAGGCTCTTGTTCCTGTGGTTTCCTGTGCTAACCCGTGCTGTGGGGACAAGTGTAGTTACCAGCATACACATAGTCAGGGGAGAACACACATAGTTTTCCTGTCCCTTAGGTCCCCGGGGTCACACTGGTACCCAGAGGGGGTGGCTGAGTGAGTTGGTGGCAGTGCAGCACACCTTGAGGCAGTTCCAGGGGCGGCCGTGGTTCTGATCAAGGGTCCTCAAGGCCGGTTCCGTGCAGGTGGACCTGTGGTTCCGGACGTAGGGACACGTGTGAGATACCCGAGTACAGGCAGTCGGGCGGTTCAGTTCGATCGGCTCTTCCATGCGGCAGTCGGCCCGCGGGTTAGTGTGCTGTTCCACTGAGCCTCAGCCGTGCTTAAAGAACCGGTCCTTAGGGCCTGTGTGTGACCCCATAGCAAGAAGGCAGCTTCTTGGTACGACCTGGGTGAGGGGGTTAGGAACCGCCCTCCGGTTTAGTCCGTGAACACCAGCTGGTGTTCCCCGTAGTGTGTAAGTGAGCAGTTCCGTTAGTGCACCACACCTAGTTAGTCATAGTGGTTTGACTTAGTTGCGTTGCCGACCATTAGAACGTTGTTAGGGTCGGGTCGCTGTTGTAGTCAGTCCAGTTTTGTGGGTGCCATTTTAGTCTCACTGAGAGCGTAGAGGGAGGCTGTGTGTTCTTGTCGTCCGCAGGAGTCGGGAAGGCGCAGAGGGGCCTGGATCGGAAGTCGGAGTGTCCCGGTGAGTATCACGCTCGATTCCTCCTTTCGGTTAGGCCCTCACCGGCAGGTGTGTGAAGGTACTTGAGGCAGGATTACTTCTCGGACTAGTCTTGGCCTTCAGTGCCTGTAGTCCTCCGCGTCTTGGCAAGAACAAAGTGAGGAGGCGGCAAGTGAGCTTGGACTGACCGTGTCCTTGTTCTTTGCCGTAGTCTCGGACAGCCCTTACTTGGCAGGCTCGGTTTAACTGTGTTTTCCCTCTTAGGTGTTACCTGTGGGCGTCCTGAGAAAACCCAATCAGGGACCGAGGTAGGATCCAGTCATCCACGCGGATCGTGGTAAATTCGGAGGTATTAGGAGTTAGTCGCCCTGTGAGGCACATCTCCGATAGGGACCTTACATTTTGGCGTAGTCGGCAGGATCCGCGTTTGTGATGACGGATTCACAACAAACCACGCCTCGCGCCGAGCGCAGCCAGCCTAATGTGATGGCTGTGGGTGCCGCGTTGTCCCACCTGCCGAAGTTCGATGGAAAGAATCTTGCTTTCGCTGACTGGCAGGAACGGCTACATGGCACTGCCCGGTTGTATCATATCACCGGTGCCATGAAGGG
The DNA here is from genome assembly GCF_038048845.1 of Mixophyes fleayi. Taxonomy (NCBI): domain Eukaryota; kingdom Metazoa; phylum Chordata; class Amphibia; order Anura; family Limnodynastidae; genus Mixophyes; species Mixophyes fleayi. Next base: position 75,593,140 of record NC_134402.1, read on the forward strand.
GGAGCTGGCTCTGAACGCCCTGGAAGGGGATGCCAGGAAGACGGTTCTTCTTCGACCCAAACCAAATAGGGACACCTTGGACGCCATCTTCAAAATCTTGGAAGAATTGTACGGTGACACCTCCTCTGTGGCAGTTCTGAGGAAGAGGTTCTTAGGGCGTGTGCAGAGGGAGGACGAGAGTCTGACCCAGTTTGGCAACGCTCTCCTAGAATTGGCGACAGAACTCTGGAAGAGAGACCCACGGGGGTCGGCCGCCATGGGAGACTCGGATGTGCTACTGCGAGACCAATTTGCCATGGGGCTCTGGAACGTGCCGCTCCGGCACATTCTACTGGACAAGGTGCGGGATAAACCTGGCCTGGCGTTCCAGGAAATACACGTGGATTAAGCTGACCGCCGCCAACAATTTGCCCATCCCTGTCGTGGGAGTAGTCTGGTTGGAAATTGAAGTATGCGGACAGACCTTGGGAAAGAAGGGTATTCTGGTGATTGGTGGAGAGGAGCTTCGTCATGGCCCGGTGATCCTGGGGATGAACGCTCTACAGAATTTGGATCAGGCCTTATTCCACGCCAAAGGGCCTCGATACTGGAGAGAGTTGGACGTACCCCGGCCCGTGCAGCGGGTTTTCCAGAGGATGGTACGACGGTGTGATGAAGAACCGACTGAGTCGGGACTGGAGCTCCTTGGCTACCAACTATCGACAGACGGTGGAAGTACCCCCTGGTCAGGAGGTGCTGCAATATATGGAGGTGAGGACAAACCGGAGATTAGAGGGAAGAGTGGTGCTGGTGGAACCGGTCAGTTCGGAACGAACGGCGGAAGGACCGCTTGTTGCCCGTGCATTGGCCAGGGTACATCGAGGAAGGGTACCCGTGTGGTTATGTAATGTACAGGACCATACTCAGACGATGGGTCCTGGTACGACTGTCGCTCGAGTTATCGCCGTGGAAGCAGAACAGATTGGAGATGACTGGCAGATACTTCTCAAACCCGCGTCAGAACAACAAGGGGGCTTGGCGGTCCAGGTGGAATGTGACGATAGCCTGTCCCGCGAATGGAACGGCAACACCATTTTGGAACAAATGGATGTTTCCTTGGAAGGGATCGAGCCCCGGGATGTTACCCGGCTACAGCAGATATTGTGGGCCAGACAGAAAGTTTTCTCCCGAAGTGAAGAGGATTTTGGGTACACGGAGGAACTGGAACATAATATCCGTACCGGAGACAGTCTGCCCATTAGGGAGAGATATCAGCCGATCCCGCCCAAGTTGTACCAAGAGGTCAAGCTGATGATTAGGCAGATGTTGGATAGCCACGTGATTACCGAAAGTAAGAGCCCGTGGGCAGCTCCTATCGTCTTAGTGCGGAAGAAAGATGGCGCCATCAGGTTCTGTGTGGACTATCGGCGGTTGAATAGCTGTACTGTCCCCGACGCGTATCCATTGCCCAGGATTGAGGAATCGCTAGCTGCGCTAGGGAAGGCAAGATATTTCTCCACTCTGGATCTTGCCAGCGGATACTGGCAAGTACCAGTGGCCGCAGAGGACCGGCAGAAGACGGCCTTCATCACGCCAATGGGTCTGTTTGAGTTCTGTAGGATGCCTTTTGGTCTCACTAATGCTCCCGCCACCTTCCAACGGTTAATGGAGAGATGTCTGGGAAACCTGAACTTCGACGCTCTTCTGATCTACTTGGATGATATCATCATCTTCGCTCCCACGGTCAAGGAACATCTGGATCGACTCTACGTCGTCCTACAGCGCTTGGAGAAATTCGGCCTGAAGTTGAAGCCGCGAAAGTGTCACCTTCTGAAATCTCGGTTGGAATACCTGGGACATATTGTGTCCCGGGATGGAGTGAGCCCCACTCCGGATAAGGTTTCTGCGGTGTTGGACTGGAAGATCCCTCGAACGGTGACGGAACTGAGAGCATTTCTGGGGTTAGTGGGCTACTATCGGAGATTCATCAAAGACTTCGCGAAGGTGGCTGGCCCGCTGAACGAATTGTTGAGGGGAGTTGCCACTACGGCTAAGAATCAAGCTATAGCCTGGGGAGACGCTCAGGAAAAGGCGTTCACGAAGCTCAAAGAAGACCTGACGGCGGCTCCGGTGTTGGCGTACGCTGACTTCGAAAAGCCCTTCGTTCTGTATACCGATGGAAGTCTCAAGGGCCTGGGGGCCGTGCTAGCACAAATCCAAGACGGCAAGGAACGGGTCATTGCCTACGGAAGCCGGAGTCTGCGGGATTCAGAAAGAAACCCCGATAATTACAGTTCCTTTAAGCTGGAGTTGCTAGCAGTGGTTTGGGCAGTAACTGAGAAGTTCACGGAATACTTGACCGGCGCTGAGTTCGACATAGTGACCGACCACAATCCCTTGGCTTACTTGGGCACGGCCAAGTTAGGGGCGCTGGAACAGCGCTGGCTGGCTCGGTTGGCCAAGTTCGGATATAAGATCCGGTATCGACCCGGAAAGGCTAATGGAAATGCGGATGCGTTGTCCCGTTATCCCCTGCAAGGGCCGGAGGGGCCTAGTGATGAGGACAGAGAAGGGGAAGAGATCCCGGATCTGACCCAGTTGACATCTCCTGTCTGTGCTCTGAGTGTGCCCAAGACGACCGTAGATTGGGCCGAACGGCAGGCTCAGGATGCTCCATTGCGGTGTGTCCGCCGATGGAAGCAACAGGGACATTGGCCCTCTAGTGAAGAACGGCGTTGATTGTCTATAGCCGGACGAAGGCTATTGCACAGATGGGATCAACTGACAGTGAGGGAAGGGGTGCTAGTTCGGCGAGCCTACCTGGAGCAAGAGCTCCGTCCTGTATGGCAGGTGGTGGTGCCTGAGTCCATGGCGCGGGACTTGGTACTGGAAGCTCACGAACAAGGCACTCATCTCGGGGCGGCCAAGACCCATCAATGGCTACGCAGGCAGTACTGCGTACCTGGCGCCAAGGCATTGGCGGAAGAGGTCTGCCGAGCCTGTCCACGATGTGGGGTAAGTAAGGCTGGGGAGCAGCATGCGCCCGTGCAAACCATCCAGACGGGGCAACCCTTGGAGCTGCTTATGATTGATTACGTCCTGGTTGGGGAGTCAAGCAGTGGTCACAGCTACGCGTTGGTCATGACAGACCACTTTACTAAGTTCACCGTCGTCGTGCCCACACAAAACCAGACTGCGGAGGCGGCTACGCGTGCCATTGTGGAGCACTTCATTCGGAGATATGGGTGCCCGGAGCGGATTCACTCGGATCAGGGAGCCTGTTTTCAGGGACGCCTCATGGAAGGTCTGTGTGACACTTATGGGGTATAGAAGTCCCGGACCACTCCTTATCACCCTCAAGGTAATGGCGCCTGTGAAAGGTTCAATCGGACCTTGCTGCAAATGCTCAGGGCTCTGGAGGCTGGGCAAAAGAACCACTGGCCGGAGTTCGTACAGGACTTGGTGTGGGTATACAATAACCGGGTACATAGTACCACCGGTTATACCCCATACTTTCTTTTGTTTGGGCGGCCTGGGAGGGAGTGGCGTGATTTGGAGTTGTCCGTCCCCGAAGAGGCGGACAGTTGGACTCCCAGCGGCTGGGTGACCGAGCAGAGGAGGAAGCTGAAGATTGCAGGGGACGTGGTTAGGGAGCAACTACGGTCCAAAGTCCATCACGGACCAACCAACAGCACGGCTTCTCCCTTCGTAGTGGGTCAGCGAGTACTGATAAGAGTTAAGAGGCCAGGAAATAAACTCAGCGATCGGTGGGAAGTGTTGCCACATGTAGTGCAACGGCGCATGGCTCCTGACCTTCCTTTGTATGAGGTGGTTCCTGCGGAAGGGACTGGAAGACCGCGGGTGCTGCATCGGAATATGTTACGTCCCTGTGGTTTTCTGGATTTGCCTTCCAACGTCCAGGAGAGAAGTGAGCCAGATCTCATACCCGCCCCGACGGGGGTGGATTGGTGGGCACCAACGACCACCGAAGACGTTGTTACTCCGCCATGTCGTCACGTGGCGTCGCGTCGACGCTACGTGATGACGTTAGAGCGGCGCCGACTATTTAAGTCGGCGCGCGCGCCGCCATGTTGGTCAGTTCGTCGGCGGAGAGAACAGGAAGAGGGCGTGTCGCGGAGAGCTGCGGGATCAAGAACCGAAGAGAAGACAGCGGAGACCAGCAGTGGCGGCAGAGAGCCCTTGTTAGGGCTAAGAGCGCCTCTGCTGCCTGAAGACCGGCGGGATCAAGACAAGAAGCCGGCGGCAGAGCGTGGAAGCAGCGGCAGACGGGGAAGGAGTCCAGGAGAAGCTCCCCGAAGACAGCCCCAGGTAAGGCCTTTGCCAGGCAACTCCTCTCCCGGGTCCACGCCCGCAGCACACTAGCTAAAGTCGGGCACTAGGCCCGTGGGCACAGTCGGGCACAAGGCCCGTTGGCACCGTGAATTAGGGGCACAAGGCCCAGGGACCTGGGCACTAGGCCCCGATAAAGTTAGTGGGCCAGTAGGCCATAGTATTTATGATAAAGGGGACAAGCCCCTATTAGTGAGACAGGGGGCGTGAGAGCCCCAAGTGTACAAGGGCACAAGGCCCTTAGGTAGTTAGTGGCCTAGAGGCCATAGAAAGGCCACAGGGCCTGGTTAGGGGCTAGTAGCCTGTAGGCTATTAAGGGCACAAGGCCCTCAGCCAGTCAGGGAGGCCACAGGCCTCAGGCAGGGGCTAGGACCCCTAGGTAGCAGGGCACAAGGCCCTAGTTAGTGGGCTCAGAGCCCTGAGGTAGAGAGGGGGCTGAGGCCCATTAAGCAGAGTACAAGGCTCTGTGTATCTGGGCAGAGGTCCATGGTGTGAAGGGCAGAAGGCCCTGGTGGTGATGAGGTAGAGGCGTTGGAGCCTCGTGAGTGTAGGCGCGGTCCTGTGTGGGGTGAGCACACGTAGTTAGGAGGTACAGTAGAGCGGAGGCTCCTGTGGTGCTGTAGCAACCTGCTGGTTGGCTAACAGCGGTGTGCTCTGGTAAGTAGCTTACAAAGTACTGTATATTTATTCTGTCTGTGCGGCGGGTATTGTTGAATTACAGTATTTTGGGTGTGCTACGTAGTTGTGTCCAGGGGCAAGACGTCAGGCCCCCATTAAAGGTAGGCTCTTGTTCCTGTGGTTTCCTGTGCTAACCCGTGCTGTGGGGACAAGTGTAGTTACCAGCATACACATAGTCAGGGGAGAACACACGTAGTTTTCCTGTCCCTTAGGTCCCCGGGGTCACACTGGTACCCAGAGGGGGTGGCTGAGTGAGTTGGTGGCAGTGCAGCACACCTTGAGGCAGTTCCAGGGGCGGCCGTGGTTCTGATCAAGGGTCCTCAAGGCCGGTTCCGTGCAGGTGGACCTGTGGTTCCGGACGTAGGGACACGTGTGAGATACCCGAGTACAGGCAGTCGGGCGGTTCAGTTCGATCGGCTGTTCCGTGCAGCAGTCGGCCCGCGGGTTAGTGTGCTGTTCCACTGAGCCTCAGCCGTGCTTAAAGAACCGGTCCTTAGGGCCTGTGTGTGACCCCATAGCAAGAAGGCAGCTTCTTGGTACGACCTGGGTGAGGGGGTTAGGAACCGCCCTCCGGTTTAGTCCGTGAACACCAGCTGGTGTTCCCCGTAGTGTGTAAGTGAGCAGTTCCGTTAGTGCACCACACCTAGTTAGTCATAGTGGTTTGACTTAGTTGCGTTGCCGACCATTAGAACGTTGCTAGGGTCGGGTCGCTGTTGTAGTCAGTCCAGTTTTGTGGGTGCCATTTTAGTCTCACTGAGAGCGTAGAGGGAGGCTGTGTGTTCTTGTCGTCCGCAGGAGTCGGGAAGGCGCAGAGGGACCGGATCGGAAGTGGGAGTGTCCCGGTGAGTATCACGCTCGATTCCTCCTTTCGGTTAGGCCCTCACCGGCAGGTGTGTGAAGGTACTTGAGGCGGGATTAGTCCTCGGACTAGTCTTGGCCTTCAGTGCCTGTAGTCCCCCGCGTCTTGGCAAGAACAAAGTGAGGAGGCGGCAAGTGAGCTTGGACTGACCGTGTCCTTGTTCTTTGCCGTAGTCTCGGACAGCCCTTACTTGGCAGGCTCGATTTAACTGTGTTTTCTCTCTTAGGTGTTACCTGCGGGCGTCCGGAGAAACCCCAATCAGGGACCGAGGTAGGATCCAGTCATCCACGCGGATCGTGGTAAATTCGGAGGTATTAGGAGTTAGTCGCCCTGTGAGGCACATCTCCGATAGGGACCTTACACCACGGCCATAATGACTAAACACCCACAGACTGTTCAGCACTGGCCTGGATTCCCTAGGGAGTGTGGTCCGCTGAAAAATGTAAGCGGGCCACCCCCCTAGGGACACCCAGTCCAGTGCCGATAGCACTAGGGCTCTTCCTACTACCCCTGGGCTGTGGGTAGTAGGGTAATAAATGGGGATTTTGTATGAAAAAAAACAAAAAATTTTTTGGGGACTTGTGGAACTACATGTCCCAGCCAGCCATGTTGGCCTAAATAGTGTGGGCATGCTGCTACTTGTCTAACTACAAGCACCAGCATACCCATGGCACCCAGGGCATGTTTGCACTTGTAGAACCACAAGTGCCAAAATGCTCTTACACCCACGGCTGGCTGTGATCTGTAGTTCCACAAAGCAAGATGTTAAATAAAAGCACAACACCCTCATTCCAACCACAAATCTTTATTAAAAATAATAAAACCCCAAGAAATACAGTAAACACCCTCATGTACACCATAGATTTTTTATTAGAAACCAAAAAAAAAAAAATACTCACCATGGACGAAATCCTCAGTTTTCTGATTCTTTACCTACACACACTCATTTACGCAAAGTCCCAACAAATATTTGTACCTTATAAATGCTTGGCCAGTGTTCACGAAATGTTTGTAAATGGCAAAAAACTTACCTACTTGTAAAATCAATCTCCTTTGCAGTGCTGGGGCCCTTCTTGATTGCAGTGTGGGGGCCCAATCTACTTTGCAGTGCTGGGGCCCTTCTTGATTGCAGTGTAGGGGCCCAATCTCCTTTGCAGTGCTGGGGCCCTTCTTGATTGCAGTGTAGGGGCCCAATCTCCTTTGCAGTGCTGGGGCCCTTCTTGATTGCATTAATTTTCTTTTATTTTTTTATACTAAAATGACTGATTTCAAACTCGCTAGGACCAATAATAGAGCGCAAGGGGGTGGATGCAGTGTTAACAATTCAATTGAGCGGGGTTTTTTTTAAATCGAGTGCTCGAACAGGAAAAAACGAGCGCGGGTTTGTTGTTTTTTTTCGAGCGTGGGATTTTCACCCGTCTCGCTAACAATTAAATACCCCCCTAAAAGCAAATACTTAGATCCTCATTACCCGCCATTTCTTTATTTTGATAGATTTCATTTAAGGAGGGAACACAATGTTCCCTCTATCTATGCTGATGATTAAATGGCTACAGTGAGAATCTTCTGCTCAATTCAACCCTGATTGTAACATTCAGTATTTAAGGTGTGTCTGACCAGCATCCCAGCGCATTATTTTATCCAGTCATCATCTCCACACCTTTGAATAATCCCCAGTTTATTAGCCAATCAGATTACTGTAAATTTCCTAGGAACACAGAGTATTTCATGAGTGGAGACAGTACCTGTCCTGTCATGTGATTATGGACAGCGCTGCGTGTGACATAGCAATACCGTGAGGAGGAAGGATAATGGTTCTTCAACTGCACAGAGTAGTGATGTGGGGCTCCTGTCAAACTGATGCAGAAATTTCATACATCCACTTTCTAACTCTTCTTTTTCCATTTACATTCAGCTTAGAGAAAACTATTACCACAAAATACACATAAAGGTTAATTTACGAACCAGAGATGCAGCGCAGGTAGCACTGTGTAGTAGCGAAAGTCTGTTTGTGGAGTGTGCACTTATTGTTATGAAACTGCACTGAATGGGCACAATAAATATATAGCAAGTAAATGTTGCCCAGGAGATTTGGCCAACCATGGGCATTCCTAAGTACAGAAGAATAGGCACAGTGTTGCTCTTTACTATACACAACGCCCAAAAATTTAGATTTTGTTTGTGGAAATAGAATAAGCTTGCAGGGGTGCAGGCTGCGCATGTTTAAAGCAATAGCTGGTTTTATGTGAGTCTGTTAAACCACCATATTGACTGATGTAGAGTTAGGTGCAAATTTTGCCCGACTGCAGAATTTGCAGATGAACAGAGCATGTAGCCCTGCAAGGGATGCAAAGGTAAACTCTTTTGCATGCTGTGCAGATGCTGCACTTGGGAAAGTAGCACTTCTGTATCGCTTACTCCATCATCATCATCATCATTATCATCATTATTTATTTATATAGCGCCAGCAGATTCAGTAGCTACTCCATGCAGCAAATAAATATAGGGCACAATGTGTATACATATGTACACATAAACCAATATATTTAAAGGGGACTCAAAAATGCTGATTAATTAAAATTATGATGGTACTATAACTTACTCTAATAACACTTAATACTTGAAATATGATATGCAGATTGTGAAACTGCCTGATTTAGGCCCTCTACAAATGGGTTGATATTAAGAAACAATGCCTGATAAATGCCAAGACCTTCTACTTTGTCAACACTTTTAACAGAACATGCAAATTATGTTGTCTAAGTCTACCTGCAGTATGATATACTATGTATCAAGTGTTAGTAATTGTGAACACTGCAGTCAGCAGCGAATCTGATGCGAAATAAACACTTGCCATAAAGTGTGTGTGTACAGGTCTATTTGCTTATATTATTACTTTATATCAACATTAAAGGCTGTTCATCAGGCTCTAAGGGGCATATTCAATTCCGATCCGATCCGCGGAAAATGCGCAGTACTGCCGGTAATACGGTACTGCAATAACACGGATTTTCGTACGCAGCTCTATAGGCTGCGAACGAAAATCCACGTTATTGCGGTACCGCGGATTAGGTTTGCGGCCGTTCCGGCGCGATCCTGCGGATCGGGATCGGAATTGAATATGCCCCTAAGAACGCATGTTAAAAGCCTGATTTCAATGTCTATGTCAGGGGTAGCAACCTTAAACACCCAAAGAGCCATTTGGACCCGTTTTCCGGAGAAAAAAAAACCTCGGGAGCCACAAAACCCTTATTATGCAGCCCCTCTTATAGGTCCCATTTTTATTATGTAGCCCCCTCTTGTAGGTCCCTTTTTTATTATGCAGCCCCCTCTTGTAGGTCCCTTTTTATATAATGTAGCGCCCTCTTATAGGTCCTATTTTTTATAATGTAGCCCCCAAGAAAATATTTTTGGTATTTACTTACCTTCACTCAGGTGGTGTCCCAGTCCTGGATCTTCTCTGCTCCTCCTCGGCGCGCTCTCTGTCACCTGAATGATGCTGACGCGACCTTAGGGCCACGTCAGCGTCATTCAGCCAGCAGGGAGCTGCGGCGGGGGAGGAGCGCTCTCACCTCTGCCAGTTCCCATTACTTTTTTAGATTTTTACATCAAAAAGGGGGTAACAGAGCGCTGTCACCCCCTTTGCCACTGACACCCGGACGAGCTGCAGCAGATGGCTGCGGCTCCGGAGCCGCGGGTTGCCGACCCCTGGTCTATATGTAAGATATGCCCTAAAAATTGTAAAGACAGTGGGTCTGATTCATCAATGCCAAGCATGGTGGCTTAGTGGTTAGCACTTCTGCCTCACAGTACTGAGGTCATGAGTTCGATTCCCGACCATGTCCTTATCTTTGTGGAGTTTGTATGTTCTCCCCGTGTTTGCATGGGTTTCCTCCAGGTGCTCTGGTTTCCTCCTACACTCCAAAAACATACTGGTAGGTTAATTGGCTGATATTAAATTACCCTTAGTCTCTCTCAGTCTGTGTGTGTGTTAGGGGATTTAGATTGTAAGCTCTAATGGGGCAGGCACTGATGTGAATGAGTTCTCTGTACAGCGCTGCGGAATTAGTGGCGCTATATAAATAGCTGATGATGATGTTGATGATGAATGCACGTATCTGCTGATTTTTGTGTGCAAAATCGCCCTGCGTCTGCCCAAAATCGACAGTTACGGCTGTGAATGCTTGTTCTATGTGCTGACGAGCACAAGGGAAATTTACTACTGCCTGCTACATTGAGGAGTGACCTGGGCAGGGAAGGGGCGTTCTGCCGTAGTCAGTGTACAGTAGGGGTGTGCCAAACTCAGTGCACGCAGCCACGACCATAGCAAGCTCTACGACTGTCAGAGTAACCTGTTTTTTGCCCATATCTCTTGCTCCAGCTCTGGAGCTAGTCTAAGTTGAGCTGGCGGGTCAGGCGGCATTACGACCCGCCGGCTCTATACACTGTAAACAATAGGTAAAAAAAAAATAAATTAGTGGGGCCCCCCTTCTAATGCTATTAACCGTAGTGCTGCCAGCCTAGTGCTGGTTGGCATGAAATTGGTTGGCAAAAAATGTGTGTGGTCCCCCTGATTTCACTAAAACCAGCACTAAGCAAACCAGCTGAGGTTGGCGGCACTATAGCAGGGGGACACGCAGCATGGGTCCCCCTGCCATAATGACAAACCAACCTCAGGCTGTTCAGCATGTAGTTCTACAAGCACCAGCATGCCTAGGCTGTTATTGGCACCTGCAGGCTGACTGGGACTTGTAGTTCCACAAGGTAAAATCGTGTTTACACATACATTAACCTTTTTATTCTCCCCCCAATTTTGCGGCAACTAGCACTAGGCTGGCAGCACTAATAGTATTAATAGCATTAGTAGGAGGGGACCCCACGCTTTTAAAAAAAATATAGAGAGTATAGGTCAGGTGGATCTAATGCCGACCGATCCGCCAGCCCTGCAGGTGCTGACAGGTACCTGCAGAGTCCTGTGTAGTAGAGAACAGTAGCCCTACCTCCGAATTGAACAGGGTGGGATCTTGAGATCCATGCCTTGATGAATTTGGGAGTATGCAAAGCCCATATACGTGCTTATAATACTGAGTCAGAATATATGTCTTGATGAATCAGGCCCGGGGTTACTACTATTTTACATAGGCTACTTCAACCCAAATGTAGATTTGGGTGGAATTAAATGAGAAAAATACCAAATGTTACTTCCCTATTCTCTGGTATTCACTTTTGAGTGGAGTTACTCTTTAACAAAAGGAAATTAAAATATTTTCTCCATAAAATAAAAGCCGCCTCCGATGTCCCTTTTTCAGGAGTTATATGAAACATGTATGAAGATGAGCAGTATATTGTGAGAAAAGAACTTGTGGTGTTTTCAATGGAGCACTCCCACCTTCCACAGTGTCAGCGCACATCAGATGCGCAGATGGACATGACATGAATATAAATCTTCCTTTTCGTAAACCACCCTTACAGGTTCACCCTTGTCCAAATTTTCAACAATGTTAAATGATTTAATTACTTCAACTGTTTACTGATTTTAACATAATGCAGACATCATTAAGCTGAACATTGAACTATCCCTCATACAGTAAGTAACTTTCTTTGACCAATGTAAAAATGTGCTATTTTAGGTTGTATACTGACACCTTCTGGTCAGATGTTGTACCACCACTCAAATTCAAGTACACAGTAATTCCAGTTTCTTGCTGGGATCCTGTATATGCAAACTGCACAGGGTCTCACTAACACTGCGCACAATGACTGAGATGCAGCTCAAAATCTCTTTCTTGATACCATGCACCTCGATATCTGCAGATGTACAAACATTTCTGACAAAATGCATAGGTTTATGGATAAAGATGTGAGAAGCAGAAGTTTTCAGCAGACAGATGGAGGAGTGAGGAGGGTGTCATGGTGTTCACATTGGCTAACATTGCTGTCTCAAAGTGCTGGGATGTAAAATCCCTCCTGACCCAATATTGCAATCTTATTTCTCCCTGGATCCACTACTATCCTTCATTTTAATTAACGGTCGTAACCCTGGGCACCCTTTTCCGCTAAAAATTTGTCTAACCCTTTCTTAAGCTTATCAATTGAATCTGCCATCACAACCTTTTCTGGCAGTGAATTCCATATCATGACTGCCCTTACTGTAAAGAACCCCTCCCTTTGCTGGTTCCTCTCCTCTAACCTTAGCGTATCCTGTGTACAGTCCTTTGGGTAAAAAGTTCCCATGAAAATTCTCTGTATTGACCCTTAATGTATTTGTACATAGTAATCATATCTCCTCTTAGATGCCTCTTTTCTAAAGTAAACATGCCTAAACTAGCTAACCTTTTATCATAACTTAATAGCTCCATACCCTTTATCAATTTTGTTGCCCTACTCTGAACCCTTTCTAGTTCCAAAATGTCTTTTTTATAGAGTGGTGCCCAGAACTGTACTGCATATTCAAGATGAGGTCTTACCAATGATTTATATAGTGGTAAAATTACACTGTCTTCCCGTGCATTTATGCCCCTTTTTATACATGCCAATACTTTATTTACACTTGCAGCTGCTGCTTGACTTTGAGCACTATTGCTAAGTCTACTATCTACGAGCACTCCCAAATCCTTTTCCATGATAGATTCCCCTAAATTTTGCCCATTTAATTTATAGATTGCGTGCGTCACTTTTCATTTGGCCGCCCAATTCTCCAGTTTATTCAAATCCCTCTGTAGAGAAACTACATCTTGCTCTGATTTTATTATTTTGCAAAGTTTGGTGTCATCTGCAAAAATGGAAAACTTTGCTCTCTAAACCATCACCAAGGTAAATAATAAATATATTAAAAAGGAGTGGCCCCAGCACGGAACACCACTTAAGACAAATGTACATTGTGGGAATGAGCCGATGGGCCTATGATTTACAGATTCATTAACTTCTTATCAATCCAGTCTTGTCTTCATGTACTCATACAAATTTTGCATAATATAAACCTTGAGGAATTGAGTCTTAGGGACAATATGGGGCATTGTAGATTACTGATCTTAGATGTATTTATTTGAACCTTTGTGCTTATTTGTATGTATTCATTCTTCTATAAGCTTTTACTTATATAAATTTCATACAGTAGGTTAGTTAATCATTCTGATTATATGTTTTGCCAATAAGACTATAATGTTTATTTACTTTGGCTATATATGTGGCAACATTGGTGAGTCAATCAGGTTTATTAATTTAATTTGTTGTTTGGTTGTCAGTAATTACAGGCTTGAAGACTGCTACTTTACATAACTGGAAATATCACTTAAGAATGAGCACAATAAATCAAGTCAATTAAAGCATTTTTTTAATGAATACATGCCAAAAATGAATAACATTTAGTTAAATTATTTTGAAAAATTACTTGCCATGATTGTCTTAATATTTATTACAGTAGATTGTAATCCCATCAGCTTCCTAAAGGTGGCACCCAACATCCTGAAAATTAATTAAATCCCTGCCTTTGATATATGTACTATAAGTATTTATTTTGCATCACAAAACGTATGCCATAATAAGCAAAATCACATTATATATATATATTTTTATAAATCTTTTTTATTAGTTATTCCAAGAGCTAAGAAATCAGTCTATATTATTACTTAAGAACATTTCATACATATAGTTGTAAATTAAGAAAATTGTATATGTTATATAGTATTTTAGGCAGTTTGTTTTCACTTCTTAAAGTACATAGAAGAAGATGAAACAGACTAAAATTAAACAACAAATATTATATATAACTAGAGATGGTCACTGACCCCCGTGTTTTGGTTTTGTATTCGGTTTTGGATCTGGATTACCGTCGTGTTTTGGTTTTGGTTTTGCAAAACCGCCACTGCGTGTTTTGGTTTTGGTTTTGGTTTTGTTTGGTTTTGTTTTGCTATTTTGTTGGAAAATCAATGTTTTTGGGCCTAAAATAACCAAATTTAGTGCTCCACCTGTTTCTTGGATGAGTAATGTAATTGTAAAGCTAATAAATTATCAAAAAAACAGTTTAATTCCTGGTAGGTAGGCCTTCATTAATTCTACACACAAACCAGATTGTCTTCCTCTCCATCAATGCATATTGGCAATGCAGCCATCGTCTTTGGGTGTATATTACACCCTACACTTATAGTTAAATATGTAAAGAAATGGACAAAGGCAGTTTGGTTCTGTCTCTATAGGCCCCCCTCCACTTGTAGAAAACACAAAAAAAATCAGCCGTTATAGAATGTACAATATTATTTGAAATGGACAACGGCAGTTTGGGGTCAGTCTGTGTATGACACCCTACCCATAATGATAAATTGCCAAAACAGCAACCTTTCAAGATGGTACGTGATATGGAAATGCCCCAAGTCCCTTTCCTCTTTGGGGCTAGATTGAACCCTAGACTTAAATAGAAAGTTTTAAAAAAATGTTATCGTTATCATCTGGATCTTCATCCTCACCCTCATCAGTGTGTACGTCATCATCACAGACTATAAATTCATCGCCGCTTGAATCCGCCATTAGAGAACAGTCAGTGCTTGGATGTCTTTGATGGTGAAGGCCTTCCTCGTGGAAGATGTAGTTCATTTTTATAAACATCATTTTATCCACATTTTTTGGAAGTAACCTTTTACGGCGATCACTGACTAAGTTCTCGGCTGTACTGAATACTCGTTCAGAGTACACACTGGAGGGTGGGCAGCTAAGGTATTGCAAAGCAAGTTTGTACATGGGTTTCCAAATGGCCTGCTTTTCCTCCCAGTAAGGAAAGGGACTGTCTGACATTTCCATATCAATTACCTCTTGAAAATAATCCTCCACCATCCTTTGTATGTTTATACTCGTATTGGATGGAGTTATGGACAAGGTGACACATTTTTTAGAAAAATCCTTCAAACCAGCCCAGATCTTAAATTGTTCTGGTCTGCCCCCCTGCGTCTTCCCTGCTTCTTTTTGGAAATTAATTTTTTTACGAGCAGCAGCAGCAGCTTGAGAAAGTGAAGGAAGACACGTAGTCAAGCCGAGGCCCAGTTCAGCGGCCAACTTGCTGAGCAATAGCTCCTTGCAACAGTTCACATCTCGCTCATTTACAAGTAAAGACTCAATGTAGGTCTTAAACCTTGGATCAAGCACAGTGGCCAAACCGTACTGATCCGAGTTCAAGATCTTAATAACTCGAGGATCATTGTGAAGCGAATGAAGTACTTGATCGACAAGGCCAACATACTTTGCTGAATTGCTTGCTTTCAGCTCCTCCTTCAGTTTCTCAAGCTGCTTTTCCAATAGTCTAATTAAAGGAATGACTTGGCTCAAACTAGCAGAGTCTGCACTCACCTCACACGTCACAACTTCAAATGGTTTCAGCACCTTGCACAGCACTGAAAGGATTCCCCACTGTGCAAGACTGAAATACATCCCCCCTCCTTTCCCAGGCTTGTGCAATATGCTTGGATGGCTTTGCGCTGTTCCTCCATCCTTTGAAGCATGTATCATCATCATCATCATTTATTTATGTACAGGGTGGAATTCCACCTAGCTACCACCTCTTGCTTAAGTTGGTGGCAGGGCAAGTTAAACTGCTCTTGGAGCTGCTGTAATCTCCTACATGCTGTGGCTGAATGCCTGAAATGGCCTGAAATTTTACGGGCCACCGAAAGCATCTCCTGCACCTCACGGTTATTTTGTAGGAAGCGCTGCACCACCAAGTTGATGGTGTGTCACGGGCACTAGGAGTCTTTACCCAGGGATCACCAGGTGATAGGCTTACCAGAGCAGTATAGGTGGTAATATGGTACTCTGGTAGCAGGGTGATCACGGAACAGGAAATAGCAGATGATGAGATGCTCAGGAAAGTCTATGACTAGCAGCACTGGCAATATGGAGGTAGTAATACACGAGGAACTGGATGGACAAAGGACACGTGAAGGTAGTCAGTGGTCTGCGGTAGCAAGTTGTACCACTGCTATAGTGAGGAGGAATGTCCAACAGAAACGAGGAGGTGATGAGAGTCAGCGGTCTGCGGATAGCAAGTTGTACCGCTGTCTGAGTGAAGGAATGGAATCCAAGTGGAGGTATCCGGGGAGTCAGTGGTCTGCGTTAGCAAGTTGTACCACTGCTATGTGAGAGGATACTGGAACAGGTGAAACTGTAAACAGGAGTCAGTGGTCTGCCACTAGCAAGTTGTACTACTGAATATATATGTGAGGAGGTGCACGGGGAGAGACTGCAACACAATATATACACGGGCACCTTGACTTTGATCCACAGTAATATGCACAATATAAATGTATAAATGACTGAACAACACTGCCAATATAGAAAGTCTCTTGAAGTAATCCGGCATGAGATAACACAGTCAATGATGGCAATAGACTCAGCGGATAGTACACTCCAGAGGAGAACCAACACAGTCCAGCAAGGTATGCAATACACAGCACAGTCAATGGGAAGTATGCATACCGTGGTTCAGGAGAAGGCAGTCAGACAGGAGTGCAGAGATACCTGAAGGGCAGGAGGCCAGCAGGATACAAGTCCCTGGATGGGTGAAGCAGGGGTCTAGCAGGTGCAGCGCACAGGTAGGTAGACCAGCAGGGAACACAGGAAGGCGTGGAGAGCGGATCAGCAGTAGATGGATGAGTAGCGCTGAGAAGTAACAGCAGCGGGTCTCTGCGGGAACACGGAGGTAACCAATAGCAACCAGCAGGTGCAGTAACGATGGGACACCGGGGCAGAGTTGAACTGGAACAGATGATCACGGAGAGTAGCGGGTAGCAATAGTGGCAGCAGACTCAAGGAAACACGGTAGAGTTGACAAGGACTGAAGACTGAAGCGCACAGAGGCAGCGGATAGGAATCAGCTAAACAGTCACGATAAAACACAGACGGGTTGCAGGTTGAAGACTGTAGTGCACGGAGGCAGCGGATAGGAATCAGCTAGCAGTCCCGATGATGAAACACAGACGAGTTGCAGGTTGAAGACTGTAGTGCACGGAGGCAGCGGATAGGAATCAGCCAAACAGTCACGATGATGAAACACAGACGAGTTGCAGGTTGAAGCCTGTAGTGCACGGAGGCAGCGGATAGGAATCAGCTGGCAGTCACAATCATGAACAGGTGAGTGGATGTGGTTGAAGCCTGTAATGCACGGAGGCAGCGGATAGGCATCAGCTAACAGTCACAATGATATGAGATAGAGTTGAAGTGGCTTAGAAGACTGTAGTGCACGGAGGCAGCGGATAGGAATCAGCTCACAGTCACGATGATACAGTAGATGGTAGAAGTGGTATGGGAACCACAGTAGCAGAAGTGGTTTGGAAACCACAGAGGTAGAAGTGGTTTGGAAACCACAGGAATCAGCAGGGCTGAATAAACAAGGAAACACAGGAACACCTTCAGAGACTCATGGGGAATGAGACTCCAAGATCAGGCAACGTGGTGTTGACCACAGGTGCTTAATATAGGGAGGTTGCCTGATCTGCCAATTAAGTTAAAGGAACATACACTGGAGGTATAGAAAGGGCTGCGCATGCGCAGTCCCTCAGGATGGAGGACGGCCACGGTTCCTAAATGTCCGGGAAGAAGCACTCACAGTCCGGTGAGTGACAGTACCCCCCCTTTTAAAGGTGGGCACAGAACGCCTGGAACCGGGCTTGTCCGGATTTTTGGAATAAAACTTCTTCAGAAGGGCAGGAGCATTAAGATCTTCAGCTTTGATCCATGAACGCTCTTCAGGACCAAAGCCCTTCCAATGAACGAGGAAACGGAGGACTCCTCGCGAAATTTTTGCATCCAATACCTCAGTAATCTCGAAATCCTCCTCCTGATGAACTTGAACTGGCTGCGGTGCTGAGGAAGGAGTCGAGAAACGGTTGATGATGAGAGGTTTGAGCAAGGACACATGGAAGGCATTGGAAATCCGAAGATTCTTAGGAAGAAGAAGTTTAACACATACTGGATTGATAACTTGAATGATCCTATATGGACCAATAAAACGAGGGGCGAATTTCATAGATGGAACCTTCAAACGAATATTTTTGGTAGATAACCAGACACGATCTCCAATTTTTAGTGGTGGAATAGCCCGCCTCTTCTTATCTGCGAAAGACTTATATTTGTTAGATGTCTTCTTTAAACAGGTTTTGACCTGAGACCAGATATTTTTGAAGGTCTGACAAGCAGTCTCCACAGCAGGAACTTGGGTGGGCGGGAGGGCAGGAAATTCCGGAAAAGACGGATGGTGACCGTAGACCACAAAGAATGGAGTTTTGGATGATGACTCATGGTACATGTTGTTATGGGCGAATTCAGCCCAAGGGAGCAATTCTACCCAGTTGTCTTGGTTGGCTGAAGAGAACATCCTAATAAAAGTCTCAAGATCTTGATTGACTCGTTCCGTTTGTCCGTTAGATTGCGGATGGTAAGACGATGAGAGTGCTAATCGTATGCCCAAGGTTTTACAAAGGGCCCGCCAGAATCTGGAAACGAATTGTACTCCTCTATCTGACACAATCTCAGACGGACATCCATGGATGCGGAAGATTTCTTTAATGAAATGTTCAGCCAGAGTAGACGAGGAAGGTAAACCGGACAGAGGGACGAAATGAGCCATCTTCGAAAATCTGTCTACCACTACCCAAATAGTATTGTGATTCTTACTTGGTGGCAAATCAGTAACGAAATCCATACTAATATGGGTCCAAGGCTTGGACGGAATGGGTAGTGGTCGCAGCAACCCTGCTGGAGTTCTGCGGGAGGATTTGAACTGAGAACATAAATCACAGGAAGCAATAAACTCTTTGACGTCTCTCCTCATTGAAGGCCACCAGTAACTACGAGAGAGAATCTCAAAGGTCTTATGTTCACCGGCGTGTCCAGAAAAACGAGAGGCATGGAACCACGAAAGGATTTTCCTCCTCAGAGTAGGAGGCACGAGGGTCTTCCCAAATGGTAGCATTTTGGTGGATGAAGCAGCCAGAGAAATACATTTGGGGTCTAGAATAGCATGGTTGGGAACCTCTTCTACATCAGAGGACGTCACAAAAGCTCGAGATAGAGCGTCAGCTTTCTTGTTCTTAGCAGCTGGTTTGAAGGTTATAATTAATTCAAAACGGGAAAAGAAAAGAGACCATCTTGCTTGACGAGGGTTCAAGCATTGAGCAGATTGCAAATATGACAAGTTCTTATGATCCGTGAAGATCGTCACCGGATGGTGAGCTCCTTCCAACAAGTATCTCCATTCCTCTAATGCAGCTTTGATGGCCAGCAACTCCTTGTCCCCGATAGTATAGTTTTTCTCTGCGGGCAGAAGACCCCGAGAGTAGAAGGCACAAGGATGTAATTTTTGTTGCTCCGAGCGTTGGGAGAGAATAGCTCCTAAGCCCACATTAGAGGCATCTACTTCTAGGAAGAAGGGGAGTGTCACATCAGGTTGTCGCAGAATGGGAGCAGACGAGAAGGACTCTTTGAGGATTTGAAAGGCTTGGAGAGCCTCAGATGACCATTGCTTAGTATTAGCCCCTTTCCGAGTTAAGGCCACAATGGGAGATGCAATGGATGAGAAGTCTTGAATGAAGCGTCTATAGTAATTGGCAAAACCTAAAAAACGCTGGATGGCACGAAGAGTAGTTGGCTGAGGCCAATGTAGTACAGCATTTACTTTGTCTGGATCCATCTTCAGGCCAACTCCGGAAACTATATACCCCAAGAATGGAATCTGGGGTAACTCGAATGAACATTTTTCCAATTTACAGAACAACGAGTTTTTCCGTAGTCTGGAGAGGACCTCTGCCACATGTTGGTGATGAGAAGGCAGGTCCTGTGAGAAGATCAATATGTCGTCCAGGTAGACAACGACACATACATATAATAAGTCCCGAAAGATCTCATTGATGAAACCCTGGAAAACCGCGGGGGCATTACACAGCCCGAAGGGCATTACTAAATATTCGTAATGCCCATCTCTGGTGTTAAACGCGGTCTTCCATTCGTCACCGGAACGGATTCTAATTAAATTGTAGGCACCACGAAGATCCAACTTAGTAAATATCCGAGCTCCCTTGATGCGATCAAATAGCTCAGTGATCAGCGGAATGGGATACCGATTCTTGATAGTAATGGCGTTGAGTCCACGAAAATCTATACAAGGGCGTAATGATCCATCCTTCTTTTTGACGAAGAAGAACCCAGCTCCAGCGGGAGAGGTGGAAGGTCGAATGAACCCACGCTGGAGATTCTCCTGTATGTACTCAGATGTGGCTTGAGTTTCAGGTAACGAGAGAGGATAGACCCGACCCCTGGGAGGAGTCTTGCCAGGTAGAAGGTCGATCGGACAATCCCAAGAACGATGAGGAGGAAGACGTTCAGACTGAGCTTTATCAAACACATCGGCAAATGAAGCATACTGCGGAGGGAGTCCCGGGGAGGAAGATGAGATGGAAGATTGCTGTACTTTAAGAGGAATAACTTGAGAGAGACAACGATGGTGACATTCAGGCCCCCAAGACGTAACTTGAGGGGTGCGCCAGTCAATCTGGGGAGAGTGACATTGAAGCCATGGAAGGCCTAAGACAATCGGACTTGTCGTAACAGGAAGAATTAAAAACGAAATTTCTTCATGGTGTAGTACACCAATCTGAAGGGTTACTGGAGACGTACTCTGGGTGATGAGACCATTGATGAGACGTGATCCATCTATAGCCGTCACAGTAATGGGTGTTTTTAAAGTGATCACTGGTAGGGACCATTGATTCACTAGTGATTTAGAAATGAAATTTCCTGCTGCTCCGGAATCAATCAATGCCTGTGACTCAAAGGATTTGGTAGCAAAGGAAATCGTAACATCGAAAGCGCAGACTTTAGATTTCATAGACAATGGAGAGGACTCCAGGGACCCTAACTTCACCTCTCCAGAACTAGTTAGGGCCTGGCATTTCCCGATTTCTTAGGGCAAGAACTGAGCATATGTGTGGAATCAGCACAATAGATACAGAGTCTATTCTTTACTCTTCGTTTCCTCTCTTCTAAAGATAATTTGGAACGTCCTATCTCCATGGGAATCACAGAAGATGAAACTGGACGAAATTGAGGGTTTAAACGAAGAGGTGCTTTAGCAGAAGTTGTTTTCTCAGATTCTCTTTCACGAAATCTCATGTCTACACGATGGCAAAGAGAGATCAAATCTTCTAGTGACGAAGGAAGCTCTTGGGTAGTCAGTGCATCTTTAATTTTATCGGAGAGCCCCTGCCAGAAGGCGGCAACTAATGCTTCAGTGTTCCACTGAAGTTCAGAGGCTAAGATCCTAAATTGAATGATATACTGTCCTACTGTATGGGAGCCTTGTCGCAAACGAAGAATGCTGGAAGCAGCGGAGGTCACACGACCTGGTTCATCGAACACACTTCGGAACGTGGAAATGAATTTGGCACTATCTTGTAGAATTGGATCGTTTCTTTCCCACAGAGGGGAGGCCCAAGCCAGGGCTTGTCCAGAAAACAATGAGATAAGATAGGCCACTCTGGAACGATGGGTAGAAAAATTTTGAGGTTGGAGTTCAAAATGGACTGAACATTGGTTAAGGAAACCTCTACAAGTTTTGGGGTCCCCGTCATATTTTGACGGAGTAGGCAGGTGAAGCGTAGGAGCTGTAGACACCTGGGATGGCACTGGGGAAACGGAGGAAAGCACAGGAGCTTCAATACTAGCTGTAACAGTCTGTCCAGATGTTCCTTGGGAGGTTAACGATTGGTAACATTGAAGTAACAGCTGTTGGCGAGCATCCTGTTGCTCCACACGGCTGACCAGATGCTGCAGCATCTCTTTAGCAGTAGGTTCCGTATCTGGGTCTGTCATGGCCTGATCTTACTGTCACGGGCACTAGGAGTCTTTACCCAGGGATCACCAGGTGATAGGCTTACCAGAGCAGTATAGGTGGTAATATGGTACTCTGGTAGCAGGGTGATCACGGAACAGGAAATAGCAGATGATGAGATGCTCAGGAAAGTCTATGACTAGCAGCACTGGCAATATGGAGGTAGTAATACACGAGGAACTGGATGGACAAAGGACACGTGAAGGTAGTCAGTGGTCTGCGGTAGCAAGTTGTACCACTGCTATAGTGAGGAGGAATGTCCAACAGAAACGAGGAGGTGATGAGAGTCAGCGGTCTGCGGATAGCAAGTTGTACCGCTGTCTGAGTGAAGGAATGGAATCCAAGTGGAGGTATCCGGGGAGTCAGTGGTCTGCGTTAGCAAGTTGTACCACTGCTATGTGAGAGGATACTGGAACAGGTGAAACTGTAAACAGGAGTCAGTGGTCTGCCACTAGCAAGTTGTACTACTGAATATATATGTGAGGAGGTGCACGGGGAGAGACTGCAACACAATATATACACGGGCACCTTGACTTTGATCCACAGTAATATGCACAATATAAATGTATAAATGACTGAACAACACTGCCAATATAGAAAGTCTCTTGAAGTAATCCGGCATGAGATAACACAGTCAATGATGGCAATAGACTCAGCGGATAGTACACTCCAGAGGAGAACCAACACAGTCCAGCAAGGTATGCAATACACAGCACAGTCAATGGGAAGTATGCATACCGTGGTTCAGGAGAAGGCAGTCAGACAGGAGTGCAGAGATACCTGAAGGGCAGGAGGCCAGCAGGATACAAGTCCCTGGATGGGTGAAGCAGGGGTCTAGCAGGTGCAGCGCACAGGTAGGTAGACCAGCAGGGAACACAGGAAGGCGTGGAGAGCGGATCAGCAGTAGATGGATGAGTAGCGCTGAGAAGTAACAGCAGCGGGTCTCTGCGGGAACACGGAGGTAACCAATAGCAACCAGCAGGTGCAGTAACGATGGGACACCGGGGCAGAGTTGAACTGGAACAGATGATCACGGAGAGTAGCGGGTAGCAATAGTGGCAGCAGACTCAAGGAAACACGGTAGAGTTGACAAGGACTGAAGACTGAAGCGCACAGAGGCAGCGGATAGGAATCAGCTAAACAGTCACGATAAAACACAGACGGGTTGCAGGTTGAAGACTGTAGTGCACGGAGGCAGCGGATAGGAATCAGCTAGCAGTCCCGATGATGAAACACAGACGAGTTGCAGGTTGAAGACTGTAGTGCACGGAGGCAGCGGATAGGAATCAGCCAAACAGTCACGATGATGAAACACAGACGAGTTGCAGGTTGAAGCCTGTAGTGCACGGAGGCAGCGGATAGGAATCAGCTGGCAGTCACAATCATGAACAGGTGAGTGGATGTGGTTGAAGCCTGTAATGCACGGAGGCAGCGGATAGGCATCAGCTAACAGTCACAATGATATGAGATAGAGTTGAAGTGGCTTAGAAGACTGTAGTGCACGGAGGCAGCGGATAGGAATCAGCTCACAGTCACGATGATACAGTAGATGGTAGAAGTGGTATGGGAACCACAGTAGCAGAAGTGGTTTGGAAACCACAGAGGTAGAAGTGGTTTGGAAACCACAGGAATCAGCAGGGCTGAATAAACAAGGAAACACAGGAACACCTTCAGAGACTCATGGGGAATGAGACTCCAAGATCAGGCAACGTGGTGTTGACCACAGGTGCTTAATATAGGGAGGTTGCCTGATCTGCCAATTAAGTTAAAGGAACATACACTGGAGGTATAGAAAGGGCTGCGCATGCGCAGTCCCTCAGGATGGAGGACGGCCACGGTTCCTAAATGTCCGGGAAGAAGCACTCACAGTCCGGTGAGTGACATGGTGTGAGCAAAACAGGGAATGTGCTGGAAATCACCCAGCTGTAATGCTCGCACTATATTGTTGGCGTTATCAGAAATTACATATCCTGGGGAGAGTCCAAGTGGTATAAGCCATGTATTAATCACATCTCTTAGTTTGCGTAACAAATTGTCAGCTGTATGCCTGTTAGTGAAGCCGGTGATACAAAGAGTGGCCTGCCTGTGACAAATGTTACGTAGTGGTGTACATGCTGCTGCTGTTCCTGCTGGTGAAGGTGAATGACCAACCCAGTGGGCTGTCACAGTCATATAGTCTTTGGTTTGGCCACTTCCACTTGTCCACATATCTGTGGTTAAGTGGACAGTGGGCAGAATGGCATTTTTCAGCGCAATCTCTACATTTTTACACACTTTTTGGTATAGTTGTGGAATAGCTTTACGGGAGAAATGGTGTCGCGATGGAATTCTGTAATGCGGACACAAAACCTCAATTAACTGTGAAAAACCAGCTGTGTTTATTGTGGAGATTGGACGCAGATCTAACACTAACATTGCAGCCATGGCGTCTGTGATTCACTTGGCGACTGGGTGACTGCTGTCATATTTGCTTCCCCTAGCAAATGATTGTTTCACAGTTAATTGCTGAAATGTAGGACTGCTCATTTTCTTGACCTGCCTTGAGGTGGGTGTATTTTGTAGCCGTCGGGATGTCGGTGAGCGGAGGGTCTTAGCTGATGATGGAGTGCTGGGGTTTTTTTTGGGAAAAAGTTTCAGCTTTTCCCAACACTTTGCCATGAACTCTAGTTAAATGGCGTAACATAGACGAGGTTCCAAGATGGTTAAGGTCCCTCCCTCGACTGACTGTGGCTTGACATACACTACAAATGGCTAGACAATTGTTGTCTGGATTTGGGTAGAAATAATTCCACACAAAAGAAGTGGATTTTTTTTTTTTATGGCCAGGCATGACAATGGCCTTTTTCTTGTCACGTGCAAGAACTGCTGCCACTGGTGCAGGACTTACACAAACAACCTCATCCTCATCAACATCCTCATTAAAGTCCTCGTTGCCTACACAAATCTCCCCCTCATCTAATTCCAAAGTGGCATCCTCAATTGGTGTATCACCGGCTACACTCGGGCTGTTCAGGTACACATCAGCAGAACTGCTGAAAGGGCTCTTCTTTATGGGTACACTAACAGAATGCTCACGATTAGACATACCACTGTTGGATGGACTCTCCACAGGGATTGGTGTCATTTCTGAATCAGAGCAAACATTATCCTCTAATGCCTTACTGTTATCTTGCAGCTCGGCTTTAACGCATAACAGTAGTTGTGCACCACTTATAGACTCGGTAACATTTTTGGATCTGCCACTAATAGAGAAAGGCGTGTGTAGAATGGCATGTTGGCAATTTTTTTTTTATCGGCAGTTAACTTTTCCTCAGTTAGACTTTGTTTTCGCTTCAACACCTTAAAAAAATTTTGGGTGTGTGTTTTTTTGGATGATTTCAAAAGACGGTGTAGTTTGACATCGCCTTTCCCAGATGACGTACTTGGAACACTACCATCAGGACTGGTGACAGAACCTAGTTGCTCATTTTGCTCATATGTGGACTGCTTTGAATCCATTCTGAGCCCAAAGTGCTAGAAATTATTTTTTAAAGTGCTGCAATATAGTTCTTTTTTCACAGCCGGATAAATTTCTGCAAAACAATGGGGGACACCCCAATAGCAAATGGAAGTGCTAAATATATAAATATATTTCTTATTAATGTGCTGCTATACAGAGCCGGATTTACAGCTCATGGGGCCCTAGGCAAGATACTGGTTTGGGCCCAGCCCCGCACACACACACCCCACCCCCGCACACCCCCCCCAGCCCCCCACATGCCCCCCCGCCTCCCTGAAACAATCCATAGCACTATATTTTTTTAACACAGCATATACTCCTATAGTTAAGTAGAAGGGTAAGCTATGTGCCGCCGCACATCACGCTGCTCCTCCTGCATCACCATGTGGCCCCTCATTACTGTCCCTCTCATCACACATGCCCCCTGTGCCCTGCATCTTCCATCACACATGCCCCCTGTGCCCGGCATCTTCCATCACACATGCCCCCTGTGCCCTGCATCTTCCATCACACATGCCCGCTGTGCCCGGCATCTTCCATCATAATACATGCCCCCTGTAGTAATATGGTAAAGTATTAGCGCTCAAAATTGTCTTATAACAAAAATAATTAGTTGTAATGCAATTAGGTAAGAATATGTAGAGAAGATGGGTGATAACGTTGGAATGACAGCATGGGGGTTAAAACAAAAAACATTTAATGTTTACATACAAATAATACATATGAATGTCCACAATTGCCATATGAATGGCAGTCTGACACTGCAATTGTTACAATAGTAATTGGGCAAACAGCCATGGTCTGCGAGTTCCAAGTAAAGGGGAACAGTGGAGGCTGCTAGAGAGAGATCTGTTGGAAAGATGGTATATCCTTATTACAGTCCAACCAGGTCAAGAGAACATAGTATGGGGCTATGAGGTCCAATTAGAGAACAGTCATAGACCAACCTCATACAGTCCAGCAGTCAAATGGAGTCCAAGGAGTCCTATGGCGATGACAAGATGCAGGGATCCCCGTTTCGATGAACAGCGCTAATCGTGCTCACGAAGCAGGTCCTCAGTGATGGTACAATGCCGATTCGCGGGAGAGAGACGGCGTGCGTTCCACAGTGGATGGTGTCATACATTCTAACACCATCCGGAAGTGACGTGCGTTCCACTGTGGAACGCACGCCATCTCTCTCCCGCGAATTGGCATTGTACCATCACTGAGGACCTGCTTCGTGAGCGTGATTAGCGCTGTTCATCGTAACGGGGAACCCTGCATCTTGTCGCGAGTCGGGGGAGGGGCTTCAAATTATTTTTTTTATTTTGTTTTTTTCTGTTTTTTTCCCCCCATCTGGGCCCCCAGAGAGCCGCTAGGCCCTAGGCAGGTGCCTAGGTTGCCTAGCGGGAAATCCGGCCTTGCTGCTATATAGTTCTTTTTTCACAGCCAGATAAAGTTCTGCAAAAGAATGGGGGACACCCCAATAGCACTTGGAGTGCCAGAAACTGAACAAAAAACCCTCCTCTCTTCTCCTCTTACTGCTGTTACAACTGATTACAATGCTATTGAATACAATCGATCACTGTCCCTGCGCTGATATAGCCAGTGTGACCTAACCCTGCTCTCTCCCTGTCAAATGACGATGGATTGCTATGGAGGCTGGTATTGATGCTTTTTAAATCTCACGAGATCTGAGCTCAGAAAAACGAATACGTCACGATGACGAAACCGAATGGGCGGGAGAGTACCGAGCGTACTCGGCTCGGTACTCGGATACCCTAAATTCGGTTGAATACGGATCTCGGGGAACCGAGCCCGCCCATCTCTATATATAACAAAAACAGACAAGAAAAAAACACACAATGGTGTATGCAAATATTTGTCTTTTGAATTGGGCAAACCACAGTTGTCATGGGCTTGGGATTTTTTAGCATTACTTGAGGGGGCTAGATCCTGCCAGAGGGGAAGGGGGGGGCATCTGTAGTCAATAGATGGGTACAGACGTGGGAAGAATTCAGATGCCTTACTAGTCACTCTCCCTAATTTGTTTCTATAAATAAGAATCTGTGGACTTCATCAACTTCATGATGTTATTTTGCATTTCCCTGTCCTATGCTTCTATATACAAGCTCCATTTAGAATAAAATGTAATTACGCCTTTTTTAGCATTTGGAAGTGTTACTCTTTTATGGAAATAAAGGGTGTTTAGTATTTCTTGTTTTATTGCACTCTACAATGTGATGAAGGATTGTTTTCTTTGCAATCATTTAAATGACAGTTAAGGCAGGTTTTACATCTCTGAGCGGCAAATATGTTTTCTAACGTTCAAAGTTGCTATATAACAGCTATTGCGCGGGCGCAGAGTGGTGCCAAATATTCAAATGGTTGTAGGTGAGCCCTTATTGGCTCACTGTTCCAGCCACTCACTGACTGCAGTTTCTGATTCACTGTCACCTGAAAGAAAGAAGAGGAACTTAACGGCACCGGATCCCGGGACAGGTGAGTGTTCTCCTCTTCCTTTCTTCACCCTCTTCACAGACTACACATTCGGGGGACACCCTCTCACACTAGTTTAAGTTCAAGATTTTTATAAACATCAAAACTTTGTTCCTAAATCTGGTGACTTTTCTACACTCCCAAAACGGTTTTTTTTTTTTTTTTACAAATACCTGGCTCAGTGCTAAAATGCTTCCTCTGAGCTTGTGAAATGTAAGTTTTATGAGTGTTTTAAGGTGTATTTCTTCCAGTTTTGCAGAACTCAACTGTTTCATCACCTTTTCATGGTGCTTTAATAGTATCTCGGGCTCTTTATACCAAGTATGTCTTTTGCCCATGTCTCAAAGATAGGTTGCCAAAGCTTGTTGTTATCTGTCTGTACCCGGTCTTTGTATAAAAAAAAATATTCCAGAATTATACTTTAGATGCAATGTGCAATATACTCATCAAAGTGTCAGATGTTGGCCACTGCATTTTATTTTGCTTTAAAGTCATTATAAAGTCTCTTAATTGTATGCATGTAGAACTATCTATTACTTAGAGGGAATTTATATGATAATTGTTATAATGAGTACAAGGTTCCCCCAGGATCACACATCTCATGATAAAATGATGACAGGAGCAAGTAGTCAATTTTTGACAGAGTACAGTGTAAATGTATTTGGTTGCCAATATATTTATTTCCCACATTACGGGGTAAATGTATGAAGGTGCGATTTTGCAAAATCAGCGATTTTCTCAGGAGAGTTGAAACTCGCAGATGTATGAAGCTGAGGTTTCATGTAAACTCGCCAGAGTTGTGCTTCTGTCAAAATCGCTATTTGCAAAATTGATAGAGATCAAACTTCTGACTGTTTGTCACTGCAGTTATACAAGTCTCAAATGTATGAAGCTGTGATTAAGCAAACTCAGGAGAGTTTGCTTTCAAACACGCCAGATACAACACGCTGCATTCTAGCAGCGTGTTGTATAAACACATCACTGTTACACTGCCTGTCATACAGCTGCCGGAGGTCCGTAGAACACTGTAGAAACTGTTAAAAATAGATCAAAGTTAAAAAAAAAAAAAAAAAAGCTTGGCGTCCCCCTGAATTTAGTCTTAACCCTAGTGCTGCCAGCCTACTTCTGTGAAAATTTTGCGCCAGGTCCCCCCTATTTTCACGGAACCAGCACTAGGCAAACCAGCCGGGATTGGAGGCACTATAGCAGGGAGACACGCGGCAGGGGTCTGTCATAATGACTAACCAACCCCAGGCTGTTCAGCGCTGGGCTGGAATCCCTAGGGAGTGGGGTCTGCCGATAAAAATGAGCGCCCCCCCCCCCCCCCCTAGGGACACCCAACCCAGTGCTGATAGCACTAGGGCTCTTCCTACACCCCTGGGTGGTGGGTGTAGGGTAATAACGGCGATGTAAGTGAGAAAAAAACAGACAGACGCCATTTTGTTTTGTGGAACTACAAGTCCCAGTCAGCCAGGTTGCCCTAAATAGTGTTGGCATGCTGCTACTTGTATAACTACAAGCACCAGTATACCCACGGCAGCCAGGGCATGTTGGCACTCTCTCTTTTTTTCTTTCTTTCTCTCTCTTTACTAGGAATTTGCTGGGAGGGAGTTGGTGAGGACGTGTATAGAAATTTTTCCAACTGGTTAACGGAATATTGTGTTTTTTCGGCCTGTTATTTGGAAATGAGACCAGACGTAATTATAGATGTCTGGAAGTATCTCCATTTGATTAATGAGATGCATAGTTGTGAGCGTCCAGGGAACTGGAGGTTGTATGATAAGCTTTTTCGTGAGAAGGTGCACGGCCAGCGTTATATGCCCCTAGTCTTTAAAGATGTTGAAATCTGGATGAGGTTGAATAGAGCCCAAATGGGAGGGGTGCAAATGGGATACCGCAGTTTACTAGGTTTCAGTTCGGGGGGAGACGAGGTGCTCCCCAGTCCTCAAGGAACCGCTGCTTTGCATTTAACAATGCCTCCTGCGGGAGGGGTGCAGATACAAGCATGTTTGCACCAACTGTAGGGGAAGTCATCCCCTCAAAGATCGCCCTTGGGGCACCGTTGGCATCAGTAGCGGTCGGGGAGGGCCGGGAGGTGCTGTCTAAGGCCGATTCTCCCATTAACTTCCCAATCCTCTGTAAATGGCTGGCGCTTTACCTGGATGCGGCACAGGCCTCTTTCCTTAGGGAGGGCTTTCGCCACGGTTTTTGCCTCCCTATTGATAGTGGGGTGGCAGGTTCCGCCGCCAGGAACCTTCGCTCCACGTATGTATACCCTGACATTCTGGCGGAGAAAGTTGGAAAGGAGATAGGCCTGGGTCGCATAGTGGGTCCTTTTTCACCCCCCCCCATTCAAGATTTAGTCTTTTCCCCGGTCGGAATAATGCCAAAAAAGACCCCGGGTAAATTTAGATTAATTCAGCATTTATCTCACCCAGCGGGCAAGTCAGTTAATGATGCGATCGACCCTAAAATCACCTCAGTGGTATACCAGTCCTTTGATGATGCGTTAACCATAGTGAGAGATTTCGGCAAGGGAGCAAGAATGGCTAAATTGGACATAGAATTCGCATTTCGGCTCTTCCCTTTGCATCCCGAGTCCTTTAAATTTATGGGGTTGAAAATCCGGGACGAGTACTATGTGGATAGATGCCTGCCAATGGGTTGTTCAGTTTCATGCTCATACTTTGAGGCTTTTAGTTCCTTCCTTCACTGGTGTGTGGGGGTGGGGGCGGGGACGGGGCACCGCGGCATAGCACATTATCTGGACGACGTTTTTAGGCATAGAGATTGACACGATGGAAGGTTGTTGTCGCTTACCCTCTGGTAAAATTGTTAAGTTACAGTTCCTTATTGAAGAAGTGATGGCGTCACCGTCTTGCTCCTTGCGGAAAGTTCAATCTTTGTTAGGCTTGTTTAATTTTGCTTGCCGAGTAATACCTATGGGCCGGGTATTCTGTAGGAAGTTACAACTGGCAAAGGCAGGTTTTCGTAGTCCCCATTCACATGTTTCGCCTGTCTGCAGAAATTAGGGAGAATTTGTGTATATGGAGACGGTTTCTAACGGTTTTAAACGGTATACGAGTATGGCCAGCTCCCTCAGTATCCAGTGCATCTTTGGACTTACATACAGACGCATCAGGCTCGAAAGGTTTCGGTGCGTTTTTTCAGGGGGAGTGGAACTTGTTAGCGTTAGAGCTGTTCCCCATAGTCGTGGCTTTGGAGTTGTGGTCTGGCCGGTTGCGCGGTAGGAGCGTGGTTTTTTGGTGTGACATCCTAGGTGTGGTCCAGGCTATCAACAACCAGAGCGCCTCCTCACGCCCGGCGATCAACTTGTTGCGAGTCTTGGTGTTGAGATGTCTGGAGTTTGACATTAGTTTTCGGGCACGACGCGTTCCTGGCGTGGATGACCAAATAGTGGACGCTCTTTCTCGGTTTGAATGGCAACGTTTTAGATCTTTGGCCCCACATGCACGTTTAACTGGCTTACAGTGTCCCCCTTGTGTTTGGCAGATGATCCGATAGGGATAAGGTGGCTAGCGGAAGCGTCCTTAGCTCCGGCAACTCGGAAGTGTTATCAAGGGGCATGGGAACATTGGTTGTGTTACCAGGCGTCTGTCAACAGCAGCACTTCAGTTCAGATTCCCTCTATTACAGGCTTTATGTGGAACCTTTATAACGAGGGGGTTTCTAAAGCTAGGATGGGGTCCCTGTTAGCCGGTATTTCATTTATGGCTAGACTAAAGGGCACACAGGATCCCACAAAGTCATTTATTATAGCTAAGGCGTTGAAAGGTTGGTCCAGAATACAGCCGATAAAGAATGACACTCGCCGGCCTATTGACGGCCAAATGTTGTCTAGGTTGATTGAGGTCTTGCATAATTTAGCTAGGGATGATTACGAGGCTTTGCTTTTTGGTTTAGCTTTCTCAGTTGCGTATCACGGTGCTTTTAGAATTAGCGAGCTAGTAGCCAGATCTAAGAACGACATAGGTGGAGCTTTGCTGTCTGGAAATGTGATCTTACAACATAAGGTGATCCACTGTAAGATAGTTAGGTCAAAAACAGATCAGTTAGGCAGAGGCCACTGGTTAACAATTACGGAGCAGCAAGGAACATCTATATGTCAGGTTGGCCAATACATTTGCTAGTCTCCGGCCCCCAGGGGAGGGTTTGTGGTTAATTCATATGGATAATACCCCATTAGCCAAATTTCAGTTTAACGCCTTGTTAAAACGGGCCCTAGGGGAGATAGGTCTGAACCCAGGGGACTATGGTACACATTCCTTCAGGATAGGGGCTGCCACGGTTGCTGCAGTTAGAGGGGCATCTGTCACTGAGATTCAAGCGCTAGGGAGATGGAAATCGCAGACCTACAAGAAATACATCCGGCCGGACAAATGAGCCTTTGAAGGGGGCTCTTATATGCAGTCTTGCATCTCCTCATGTCTTTCAATATTATCTATCGCTTTCATCTTACCTTTTCTCTTCTATCATTTGGTAACCCAATGCCAGGCTGCTCGCTGTGTTGAATGGGGCGTGAAGGGATTTTCTCCTCTTGTTTCCGTGGCAAGGCCTGATTAGTGTGTGTGCCTCCCAGGGTTATAAGGGTTTTTTTTTACCTTCATGGGGTTACCAATTTTCCTTTTTCAGGTTGTTTAAGAGCCAAAAATAAAATAGTTTTTTGAGGAAGAAAATGAAATAAAATAAAATCAAAAGGAAAATAAATAAAACTTTTGAACAGATGGCCCTCATGGAGAGTATAAACGTAAGCTAAGGAAGGAGGTTTATAAACATGTGTTGGTTGACGAGACTACTTATCTTGTTCTAGGTTCTACGGTGAAGACGACACGAATATGGGTCATGGGGCATTCGTTTATCTTTTGGGCAGCAAAACACAGAGTAGCGGATAGGTGGTACGGTTTCAAACACCCAGTTGACATCCGGTGGTTGGGTAAAAGGGGCATGGTATGGGCGGAGTTGATTCCCACGTTAGGTAAGGAAATAGAAGAGCACGGTGCCCCCGCAATAGTGGTGATTCATTTGGGGGGGAATGACGTGGGTAAAGCTAAATCCCTGGATCTAATAATAAACATTCGTGAGGGTCTGACGCACATACATGCCCGATGGCCTTCAATGAAGGTGTGTTGGTCCAATATAATACCGCGTTTGTCCTGGAGGTCATCTATTCCCCCGGCCACATTGATAAGGGTGGTTAAAAAGATAAACGGATACGCGAGGCAGAACATTAACAGCATGCAAGGGGTAGTTATAAGTCATCCCAGGTTAACCGTGGATGAGAGACATTTTTTCAGAGCGGATGGGGTTCATTTGTTGGCAGAAGGGACGGTTTTGTTCATAGAACAAATTTTTTCAGAGTTGAGGGGGTTGGTTTTTTCTTTAGGTGGCAGGCCGCACGGTCCATAGAACACACGGCTGTGGTGGGAGAGCATGGCAGTCAGATGGTTGGTAAACATACGGTACTTAAGTGTTGGTGATGTAGCCTTGGTTCCCTCGTCGTTATCAGACTCGTTGATGATCTAATAAGGAGTATCAGGTTTTGCCTTGAAAGGGGTTAACCAGTTTGAGTCAAGAGGGTATTGAGTTAATTTATAGTCGATAGTACCGGCGCCAATAGGCAAGGTTTAGCCTGGGTCGGTGGAAAGGAGACTATCTTCCACCTTATTGGTTTATGTTGTTTTTAGCTGGCTGCCCTGCTCTCCGCCACCTATATAAAGAAAAAGGTCCAAATTGTTCCTAGAAACTTTTGATAGTTTTTGATAGAAATAAAATAATATAAAATAAAATAAAAAAATTAAATAAATAAAATAATTTAAAAGAAAAATAATAATAATAACAAAATTAATAAAAGGACCTTTTCATGCCAAACTTAAGTCTGTGTTCGTGTCTTTATTTTATGGGTCAGAAGTGTTGGACATTATTACCAGTAAGAGGGAGTTACATGAGAAGGATAATCAACACTATGCTTTTTAAGCATTAGCAGCCAGCCAATCCCTGTAGTTATGTTATTTAGCTGAAGAGTCTACATCCCTTTGAAGTGTCAGGCTTTGGTTTCGGTTACAGGCACCCTTGGGAGCAGGTTTGTTTGTTGCATTCTGTCAGCTCAGAAGTCCTCTAAGGCTTAGGGTTTATGGATACCCAGTTGTTGTAAGGGTGCACCCTTGGGAGGAAAATGTAGCCCATTTTGTTTATATCAAAACAGTGACACTCATTGTGATATGATAGGAATTGGTTCTAACCTGCTTATGCTTTCTCCTCCATGATATGTTTTCTTATGTTAATAAACTTGACCTCTAATTTGGCAAACTCTGGTGTCTGTGTCCTTTATTTAATTATAAGGTTGTAATTATTGTTTTCGGGAGTCATTTCATGGTTGAACATCAACTGTTAACCATTTTATAGTACTTGTAATAGCTATGCATATATTTCTCATTAAGCATTACAACACTCCCATTTCCAACTGTGCCTGTCATTTAAAGAGAATGGACTCAAAAGAGATGACATACAGGTACACATTTTTTTAAGGAAAAGCACAATCAAAGCAGGTAAAAATATTAATAAATATAAAACTTCTACACATGTAGATGTGAATTAGGTATAAAACAAAATGAGTCAATTTAAGAATCCTCTTACTTAATTGTGATATAATGGATCGCTAATGAAAATAAAAATGTCCCCCTTACTAAAAAGGGAGGTTAGACTGATAAATACTGACATTGCACTTTATGGCAGACTTACACCTCTCCATTTCCAAACTCAAGCTCTCAGCTCAGGTCCCTATCGTGCCGTGGGATCCCAGGATTACACCTTGACACCTGCCATGATGCATTGGGATGGGTGTAATCAATAGTCAAACTGCTTCATTTCTGTGTAAAAATAAAAAAGATTCCTATTAAAGTTTTATGGCATAACTCTATGAAAAGAGGAGAATGGCATTATACTTGTAATTCATGGTAAATTAGATTATAATGTTCAAACCCAGCTTCACAATGACAATATATATTTTAAGGTAGGAAAAATTGTAAAGAGCACACTTGGCCCCACAAATAGTGCAATACAATGATGCCTTTTTAGCAGGCATATTTACCTCTAAAATTTAACTTTCCCCATAACTGTTTTCTCAACTAAACGACACTAATCACCATTTAATTTCCAGCACTCATGCTAACTCTATAAAATATTCTGGACCAACTAAAATGGGGATCAATGATGACTAATGAGTATTCAAAGTCCAGGGTAGTAGAAGTCGTATATAACATACACTGCGTGCAGTGAAATGATATGTATGGAATGTAACCAGAGAGACTATTTGAAAAGAAAAATGTATTTCTGAAACAGCAGTTACAGAAAAGCAATGAAGATTACATATAGCCTAAAATTTAAACCTCCCCCTAAGCAGAACACTTACCTGTCTCTTCTCTGCACCGTAAGTGTCATCAGCGGCTCTGTGCTATTCTGTAGGTTTGCATCTATTCTGTCACAGATGACTGACTTTTTTAAGGGGCGGGGTCACCATTAACATTCTTAGAAACACAGCGACTATTGCCCTAGCAAGAGATGTACTGCAGATCTCTATAGAACCATAGTCAGTGTCTAATATGTTTTTTGCCAATACAAATGTGCTATAGGTCTCACATTGTTTTAAGAAATGAATTGAAAAAGGAATTTCTTCCCAGGCAATGGACTGGAATACAAAAAGAAAATCTCAGATTACAATATTGCATACTTACCTACTTTCTTCAGCTCTCTTCCGGGAGCCAGCCAGTGGAGGGGGGCGTGAGGGGGCGGGGCGGCCAAAATCGCGTCATTTCGGCCCCGCCCCCTGTGACGTCATGACGCAAATTGCGTCATTTGACAGCGGGGGGCGGAGCTAAACGCCGCGATTCATCGGGAATCGCGGCGTTTGGGATCTAATTCTGCCCACTTCACTAGGAAGTGGGCACTTCCTAGTGAAGTGGGCAGAATTCGGGAGATTGCCACACTCGCCCGGGAGTCCGGGAGACTCTCGCAAAATGCGGGAGTCTCCCGGACATTCCGGGAGAGTTGGCAAGTATGCAATATTGTAGTATATAGACTGTTCTCTGCACTCTGAGTGGTTGAATAGTAGAAATATTGTCGAGGGGAAGCAATTATGCAGACACGTCAAAGATTGTATTTTGTGTCTTGTTAGTTTGGCATTAATTGCGTATCATTAGAAAATAACTAATAAGCTTTTAGGTAATTTATAGTATCAGAAGTATTGAAGATGTGGAGATGGATTCAGAGCCTAGCAGTAATCACTACATCAAAGATAGCCACTAGGTGTCAGTATAGTTGTGGAAGTAATTGCAACATCTCCAATCTCTAAGGTCATAATATGTCTCTTCTCTTGTTATATGAGGCAAAAAATCTCATATGATCACAGCAAACTAGAGATCATGGTTTTGTGTTCTGGCTTTAGATTAACAAAATGACCCACTGAACCACAGGACTTAGATTTTATGTATATTTATTATCTCTCTGACAGGATATTATAAGAAGGTAACCTTTGTTTGCCTGTATTGACCTATGGGTTAGGTGTACCTTTGTGCTGTGAATATCTTCCTGGGGCTGTCACTTCCTTGGAGTCTCTACAGCTCCAGACTGTAAGGTAAATATCTGGCTGATATGCGAGAGAGGGTAGGTTCATGGGACAGAAATGCTCTGCTTGGGGGTCTACTCCCAGAGCACCTGCTCGTGGGTGCAACCGCCAGCTGCGCAATGTCGCATGGATCAGCCCATCTGGATTGTGGTTTACGTTTCAGAGGTGTTTCTGTTTATTGCACCCTCCAATCAGGTGTATGGCAGGATCTCTGGTATTGAGTTGTAACAAGAACATGCTGAGTTCTCCTATGCGACTCCATGAGCTAGATTGCTGGCGACTCCAAAGATTCTCAGACTGCATAGGCCCCAATGTGGAAAGTTGGTCCTGGGTCAGCATCAGAAAATAGATCTCCAGGTAGCAGGAGTACTTAATGGTTCTTGGTGTGGTGTGATGCCGGGGCCAAGCTCTGGTGCACTGCCTCTGGGCCACTGCTGTGTCTGGGCCTCTGCTGCATCTGGTACCTGATCCTTCATCTGGGCCTCTGCTGCATCTGGTACCTGATCCTTCATCTGGACCTCTGCTGCATCTGGACCCTACTCCTGCCTCTTCATCTAGTCCTTTGCATCTAGGGCATGCTCCTGCATCTCCCCATCCAGGCCTTTGCACTAGCTACGCATCTGCACCAGCTAGGCCGCTGAAACCTGCACCTCTGTACATGTGCACCTCTTCAACATCTCGGACTCTGCACTGTCTGGACCTCTGTACTACCTAGACCTGTAGGGCTTGTAAATCCGATCTTGGCCTACCCCACTCACTGGCATTACCGGATCTCAGCCATCATCCTCACTCCCAATCCCACAAATTCCTCATGGATGAACATCCCTATCTCTTCTAGATTGCAAGCCTTAAAAAGCAGGGCCGACTCTATGCTTCTTCTCTCTGTCTCACTTCTGTTTCTGGTCTTGTTCACTTTTGTAAGCAATCTATCCTTTATGATCTTATGCTATAAAATACATGCAACAGATGTGTATAAGAAGCTGATTGTCTGTTTTTTTTTTAATGCACTGGCTTTGTGTTTCAAATGGAATGCACTGAAGGTCAAATTATGCAGGATAGGCACCAAATGAATTGGTGTCCATACAGAAAACAATGAAATACATGGCATGGACATATACATAGGAAAGTTACACAAATGTTTCTTTTGAAGTTAACCAGCGTTGCAGCTGTAATGGAGCACAATCTATCTCCTAAATTGCTCATCTGGATGACTTCGAAATGCAATCAGTGCAACCCAGAAGCTATTTTAAATAGGGGTCCCTGATTAATCAGTTTGATCTGGTAACATAGGGGGGAGATGTATCACTAGAAATTCTGAAGCATGCCTACCAGTAAGTCCCATTTCCAGAGCCGTAACTAGGGTGGTGCGGGCGGTGCCGTCGCCCAGGGCGCAAGCCCGAGGGGGGGCGCAGCAGCCGCCCGCTACCTTACCTTCTGGCACAGAGTAAAAAATAAATTAAAAAAAAAATAAATTAAAAAAAATAATAATAATTTGTGGCCCCTCCCCCGACTCGCGGCACCCCCCCCCCGCGACTCGCGGGGGGGGGGGTGCCGCGAGTCGGGGGAGGGGGGGGGGGAGGTCGGATGCCGCGAGAGGGGGGAGGGGCTAGTGTGGTAGCTGGCTGACACATGACACATGACCCATGGGCTGCAGAGAGCGCTCGGCGCGGATGAATGGTGAGTGTTATTAGTGTGTGTGTTTCAACGTGTACCTCCCATGGAAATACATGTACTGCAGAACTAGTGAGCTCACACATAGGATCAGATCATTTGTGATGATTCATTGCATACGCCAGTGTTACAATTTTTTTAAAGTATGAAGAATTATACACGTAGCAGTACTTCATGCTTCTTTGGGCCGTTTGCTGATTCCAGTAGGAAAATATATTTTTCACATTTACAAAGGGCTTTTGTAAATGATAATAGAGAAAATGTAAATGTTTATATTTCTGGACCAAAAAAGATGAATTGATTCAATTATGGGCCAGTATTTTGTGCCCAAACACCAGCCAAATTACAAGCAGATTAGAATTACAGACTAATCTAGTTGATAAAATGTCAAAATATTAAGACCATTCTGCATAAATTAGTAATTAAGCAATGGCAACAGCTAGTTTTTTTTAAAATCTCTACTTTCACATAACTGATTTGTTTAACTCTGTATAAAGTATAAACACTTCTATGAATGTAGTGAGGGAGGGAGGGGGGTCTTAATATAATGTAGGTAGGCTATTAATTTAATTGTGGAGTGCACGTGGCGGCTAATTATTGGGTGCTATTTTATTTGTGGGGTGATGGTGGGGCTATTTAATTTAATAGTGGGTCCTATGAATTTAAGATGGAGTAATTGGAATGCAGACAACCAGCAAATGAGCTAAAGACACCAGCAGCCACAAGTGGTGACAGTGACAAGAACAGGTAGGAGAGAGCAGGACAGTCTTCCAACTGTCTTGCATCTGGTGGGACAGTCCCAAATTTGGATGACTGTCTCGCTTAGAACAGTTGGGAGGTATGTCCCGCTTCACCGTGTACTGCTCGTGAAGGCAGAACTGTGCACCTAACAGTAGTGCACACTGTATTGCCTGTTTATTTGTCTAAAATGATGACCATGCTACATCATAGGAGCCCCCCTGCCTTAAGTGCCCCGGGCCCCCTAAAGCCTTAATCCAGCTCTGTATGTGAGGGGCCACTGTGTGTGTGTGTATTATGTGTATGTGAGGGGCCACTGTGTGTGTGAAGGGGGAGGCCCAAACCAATATCTTGCCTAGGGCCCCATGAGGTGTAAATCTGGCTCTGATAGATATATATATCATGCATTTGCAAATATGTGTAACAGAATTCTTTCAGTAAAGTTCTAGCCACACCCCCACATTAGGTTGGCCACACCCACTTGGCAAATGTCACTCCCACTTCGAAGGGGGGCGCCGGTGCCCTGTCTCGCCCAGGGCACCGAAATGTCTAGTTACGGCACTGCCCATTTCACACGGTGCACAATGTACTTTAAGAGCCTGACTGGTATAGTCTATGAAAGTCAGCTGGATTCTCTTACAGCATGGATATACTGGTGGGAGATCACAGCAAACAAATCTGATAGATGACAGATAACTGTAGTAAATGGAATGCATTTAGAAGACCGAGGTTATTAGTAGTGTAACCCAAGGATCCTCTTAAATATCTACTACTGGTTTTGAAGGGAAAGTATGACACAAAGATATGTAACAAGGTAGACACACCAGTGGTTGAGAGACCAAACTGATTGTGGATCTAAGTATACTAGAGGAATGACCAAGAATGGGGCAACTACAACTTAATGCCAAAAAAAAACAAACTCATGCTCTAGCATCTCAAAATCATAAAACTACTGAGGATGAAAAGCATATTTTGAATCACTATATTCAGTATGGTTTGTAAACAATATAGAAATAGGAAATAGTAGCAGAAAGACCTATGTGGTCAGGTACATAGACCATATCACCAGAAGGAAATAAATGAATTGGGGATTGTGCAAAGAAGAGCAACTGAAGTGGTGCATAAACCTACCAGGAAAGGCTAAAGGATCTAAACATGTATAGCTTGGAGCAGAGAAGTTAGAGGGGGGATATGATAGAAGCTTTCAAATATATCAAGGGTTTTAATAAGATAGATGCTTGTATGGTAGGGGAATTTAAACATGCAGACATAAGGTTATCTTCCTAAATTTAAGCTAAGGTTCAAATAGAAAAAATTAGGCAGACTAGATGGACCATGTTTTTCATATTTGTCATTAAATTATATGTTTCTACAAGTGACAAATATTAAATAATTAATTCATAAGTGTTTTATGTTCAATCTTAGGCAACAGAAAATTAATAACAATGAATTGTAAAACATCTTGTTGTAAACTAGGGGAAAGGAATATAACATCTTCTGTTTTATGTCACTGTATGTTATTTGTTTGTATCTTGATTCCCTCACTGTACAGCACAGAATACTATGTTGGCAAATTATAAAGAAAAAAATAGTAATAATAATGAAATACAATTTTCTACTACTATTATCATGAACATTCTCCACCACTAGGGGGAGACTTTAGTTCCCTAGTAATTTCTGTCAAAGGGTCAAATCTCTCTATGTTCTTCATCATAAAAAATATCAACATTAGTCAAATAATGTTGCATTATACCACTTCTTACTTTATTATTTGCAGTGACATTTTCCACATATCTATATATTAATAGTATAAGTACGATTTTTATGAGTGACTTATTTCTATGATGCCGTTGTCTGAGACACATCTAATGCCAAATTAAAGGTTTTGGTCTGTAGATTTGCAGAAAAATATTGGCATTGTAATCGGTAGCTTCGTTTCAGAGTCATTTTGCAAAAAGTCCGCCGGCCATTTACAACTATGTATTACCATTGTCCTCTGGAAAATGTGACAGTTGCCAATACACATGTGCACCTGCTGGGTAATCTGGAACATGTGATCTGCTGGGTTGTCTGGAAACTGTGACAGTTATTTGCAGCAGATTAAAAGAGTGCGTCTTGTGGGGACCTCATTCACGGACTGCTGTGTTATTTTAGAAGCATCTAATAAAATTAAAGTTGAACATGCCCATCAATGTAACTTCGATGGAAGAACTTATACATATAATGTAGTGTATAAAGAAATTCTTTAGTTCCGTTAATATAGCGATTTATAATATAGTTATTTATTCATTATACTCCGTTGCTAACATTTCTACATGTAATGTAGTGTATAAAAGAGTTATTGAATTCTGTTAATAAAGTAATTTAGTCACTATATTTCTCTTTAATTTAAGGTGGTTACCGCCGGGTTTCCCTAGTGAAAATAAATACTGGTGCTTCTATTCATTTGGTAGGTCCATAGACAGTGACCTCTCATTGTAAAATGCAGTTACTTGTTAAAAAGT
Organism: Mixophyes fleayi; assembly: GCF_038048845.1. Taxonomy (NCBI): domain Eukaryota; kingdom Metazoa; phylum Chordata; class Amphibia; order Anura; family Limnodynastidae; genus Mixophyes; species Mixophyes fleayi. Next base: position 75,634,408 of record NC_134402.1, read on the forward strand.
AAGTGATGGGAAAATCCTGTTTTGAAAATAAAAAAAAATTATACTCAAGTGTCAGTTTGAACTTTGAAGCATGCAAGGGTCCAAGGTTACATCGTAAACTTGCGTGACATTTAAAACAAACTAGAGTTATAAGCTTAAGTATTGCATGGTGGATAATCAGCACTTGTGATCTTTACATATTCAGGTTATGTAACATATTATACTAGGGAAATGGTGCAAACATCCCATTGTTTGCAATCTGTTTGCCAGCTGCAGAGTTAATCCATAATACAATTCCATTTGCTTTTAGAACAGAATTAATAAACACATTCATATTAGACAGTACAAAGTAGTGGTCACACAGAACTGTATACAAGATATTTGATGGACTTCTGACTTCATATGTAAATTACTGAAGAAATATCCTGGAGTGTTCACTTCTTATAGCAATAAGAACTGAGGGCTGTATCTAAGCTCGAGGGATATCAAAAGCTAAGGCTGTATTGGACTGTATTGGTACTCTGGGGGTTAATTTATGTGTCTGCTCATGACGTTCGTATGAGTCATGGGGAGGAGTTATGGAGTTTATATCAGAAATGGGCGGAGAAGAATCATTCCCTTTTACAGCTGGACGTTGCCCACCCTCCCTCCCTGTGAACGGTGAAGATGGTCGATTGCAGTATTATCCCTTACCGGTATAGTTTGGTGGTGGTGGTTGTCTGGGAGTAGCAGTGGCCGGAAATCGCAGTACAGTCGACGGCCAGTGGTAAGGGCACATGATGGTATCGGGCACACTTAATCCATCCTTTCAAATGGAATAGGCTATTAGCCTCGGTCCAAGTACTTCCCGAGCGGGTTGGCTTGTGGTTGCTTCCGTTAGCCTAGAAAAGGGGGAGGGTTCTGTAGTGCCCGGGGCGATGACCCCGGTGAGGTAGATATTTGCGCCTTGGGGTGTGTGGTTGTCCCCCGTTCGCAGATGTCCCATGGAAGGCTGGGACATCCTGGTTGCCTGGCGGATGTCAACTCGGACTGCTCTCTTTCTCCACCACCATACCTTACAATAAATCCCTTGTTACTTTCCCCACATTTAAGTTGTCCGTGTTTTTATTTATGGTTATGGTTAAAACGGTAAGAGTATAATGTAAGGAAAGGTTATCAGCCGTTAATCATTTTAAAGATTTGTTCCATAATTCTTATTACTACAGCCAAATGACTTGAATCACAGATCTCTCTTTTGTCTGCCCAGTACTTGTCAGATGAGTTTTGAGGTCACTCAGCACTCAGGGATGCTTCTAGGTTTCCATAAAGAAAGCTTATGGAGAGAAAATGGAATCTATCCGTAAGGCTGGTGCTCCCATTAACAAAGACAATTGCCTTAAACACTGACTGAATGACACTGACTAATTTTTTAGGACGATTTGGCAGCCGCAGATGTATGAAAGTGCGACCTGATATGAAATTGGCAGTAAACCAGTGTTACCTAAATCACCTCATTACAAATCACCCTCCTGACTTTTTGCCATTCTAAGAATATAAGTCGTCATATGTATGAAGCTGTCATTTTATTCTAAGAATATAAGTCGTCATATGTATGAAGCTGTCATTTTATTCTAAGAATATAAGTCGTCATATGTATGAAGCTGTCATTTTGAAAATTGTCATGATCTCGCTGTGAGAACACCAGAATACAAACGCAGATATTGATAAGCGAGATTAGCATCAGCCATTGGTGGATGTAGGTTAATTATGTCTAGGAAATTGGCCCCAAAACTTTATTATTCTTAGGGTGTATGAAAATGGAGCTGATTGGTAATTTCTTGGATATTTTGTTAACTGAAAATGAGGGGCCTGATTCATCAGGGATCTTAAATGAAGAGGTATCTTATTTCAGTCTCCTGGACAAAACCATGTTACATTGCAAGGGGTGCAAACTAGATTTCTGTTTTGCACATAAGTTAATTACTGACTGTTTTTTCATGTATGCTTGCGACATGTCCTATGTAGGACCACAATTCCTGCATAGAGGGAGCCCTAGGGTCTTTCCAATGTTTCGCTATTATGGATTTAGCTGCTGCCAAGATGTGGGAGATAAGTTTATTAGAAGGCGCGCTCTCATCAGGTATAGGGCGAGAGAGAAGGAATGACCAGGGGTCCTTATTTATCTGTTGTTCTGACACAGAGTTTATAAGCGTAAGAACCATGTTCTAGAAAGGAACTGTGCGAGGGCAGGTCCACCATATCGTGGCTGGGGAGGATTATTGCTATTAAGATGAACTTGGTCCCTAAGCTTCTATATCTTTTTCAGACTCTCCCGGTGAGGGTTCCCGACTCCGTGTTTAGAGATTTGCATTCCTCCTTCCTAAAGTTTATATGGCTTGCCAAGCCCCCTAGAACCTCGGTAGCAGTGCTCAAAAAACCCAGGGCTCAGGGAGGCAGGGGTTTTCCAGACATTAAATTTTATTATTTGGCATCCCATCTGACCCAGGTGGCGGTAACCTATGCCCCTTACCAGTCCATAGCATGGGTGGATTTTGAGACCCACTATGTTGGGACCCCCTCTATGGCATCACTCTGGGGCCTGGCTAATATAGATAGACCACCAGTGGCCTCCTCTCTTCAATCTCTTAAATTCTGCCTGTTGCTTTGGGACTCATGCCGGGTCAAATATAAACTGTCCTCCCTTGTCTCACCTCTGACTCCTCTCTGGGGCAACCCACACTTCTCTCCTGGCAATTCAATGCAGCAATTTAAACATTGGATAAGGGTGGTTTCGGACCTGGCAGTCAATCAAACTTGGGCTTCTATGTCGGAACTTCATCATAGGTTTGAACCGTTTTGTCCGCTTTTTTTTGAGTACTTCCAGGTCCGACACTTTGCCATGTCTATGCCCCCCCCCGGAGGTTCTTCGGGCCCCGACATCCTTTGAGTATATGTGTTTACATTCCCCTCTCACTAAAGGGATGATCTCCCAGATCTATAATTGGCTCATAGACTATACCTTCGATGCTCCAGGTCGACATGAGAGGGAATGGGAAAATGACCTGGGACCTCCTCCAGATGAGTCATGCTGGGAGGAGATCAGGGAGGGGATTGCCAAGAGCTCGATCTCTACATTAATTAAGGAAACAGCATATAAAGTGTACTATAGGTGGTACTATACTCCTGATAAGTTGTCTCGAATGTTTCCTACGGCCACTCCGAGCTGCTGGCGGGAATGTGGCCAGAGAGGTACGATGTTACACATATGGTTTACAGCCATTTTGAGATTAAAATCTGCTTGACAACAGATAAAAACTTCATTGGTGAGTATTTTGGGGAATTTATTATTTTTAATAAAAATCTGTGGTGTAAATGAGGGTGTTTACTGTCATTATTGTGGGTTTATTATTTTTAATAAATGCTAGTGGTTTTAATGAGGGTGTGATGATTTTGTAAATATTCTGTATTGTGGAACTACAGGTCCCAGCCAGCCATGGGTGTCAGGGCATGTTGGCACTTGTGGTTCTCCAAGTGCCAACATGCCCTGGCTGCCGTGGGTATGCTGGTGCTTGTAGTTATACAAGTAGCAGCATGCCCACACTATTTAGGGCAACCTGGCTGGCTGGGACTTGTAGATCCACGAAACAAAATTGCGTCTGTTTGTTTTTTTAACAATTAAATTGCCGTTATTACCCTACACCCACCGCCCAGGGGTGTAGGAAGAGCCCTAGTGCTATCAGCACTGGGCTGGGTGTCCCTAGGGGGGGGGCGCTCATTTTTTTTGGCAGACCCCACTCCCTAGGGAATCCAGCCCAGAGCTGAACAGTCTCGGGTTGGTTAGTCATTATGGCAGGGGGACCCCTGCCGAGTGTCCCCCTGCTATAGTGCCTCCAACCCCGGCTGGTTTGCCTAGTACTGGTTCCATGAAAATCGGCGGGACCCCATGCAAAAAATTTTCCCGATTTTCACGGAACCAGCAGTAGTCAGGCAGCACTAGGGTTAAGACTAAATAGAAGGGGAACCTCACGCTTTTTTTTTTTTTAACTTTGATTTATTCTTTACAGTTTTTACAGCTGCCGGAGCTCCGGCAGCTGTATGCCAGGCAGTGCAACAGTGATGTGTTTCTACAACACGCTGCTAGAATGCAGCGTGTTGTATCTGGCGCGTTTGAAAGCAAACTCTCCTGAGTTTGCTTAATCGCAGCTTTATACAATTGAGACTTGTATAGCTGCAGTGGCAAACAGTCGGGAGTTTGATCTCTAGCGATTTTGCAAATAGCGATTTTGACTGAAAACTCAGCTTCATACATGTGTGAGTTTCAACTCTCCCGAGAAAATTGCTGATTTTGCAAAATCGCACCTTGATACATTTACCCCCTGGACTGAAAAATAGTGGGTCATGTGACAGGGAGGGATCACATGATCCCTCCACACATGCTCTGTCCAGTTCTACTCTTCCAAGCAAAGCTGCCCGCAGTGAAACTTTTCAATTATGTTAATATACGCCAGCTTGAGCTGGCGTACATTGACATTATTGAAAAGTTAATTTCGTGCATTGTTAAATAGCTTTACTGAGCACTCCCCATACACTGTAGTTATGACCTTCAATAAATTGTATAAAGACATCTGTAAATCTACCTTACACACTACACAGTTTTCATCCAATAATCGGCTAAATCAGCCGACATACGACTGCTCGTTCAAAAGTCGGGTCAGTGTGTGCAGTGACACGATGGTCGAAAGTCTGCCCAAATGGACGATTGTCGCCTCATTTGGTTGGTCGTACCGTTTAATATTTTCGTTCCAATCTCGTTTCCGTTGTGTAGTGTGCATAAACTTCCGACCGATCCACAACAGTGAGTACGAAATTACAGTCATTGCTCACGACAACATGGCTGTAAAAATTCGCTAAAGGAACGTCCACTCTTCCCTTTATCGTCCTAAACAAGGCTAGTGTGTATGTAGTCCATGGACCGAGCAATCGGACCATCGATCGCATGTAAAATCGCTCGGCATAAAAAGTTGGTTGAAATTTCTGTAGTGTGTACCCAGCTTTACTTAGAGCAGGGCAGACAGCTTATCTTGCTTATCTTTACTGAAAATGAGTTATATCTAAGTTTATTGAAGCAAAACCGCTCATTCTTAAAACAGAAATTGTTAATCTAATTGGAATTCTTTTAGCTATGAAGGTCTGTAGTTAATCATTTTTAAATAATTGACTTCTACTTTAACTATTTCTATGAAAGCTATACATTGCTTAATTAAAAAGATCATAACTTATTTTACATTTCCCTTCTAATGATCATCTTAATAAAGCCTTATCTGTCCCTACCTAGGCAAAACTACCCACATATACCTTACTTCACCCTATCCAACCTTACGATATGATAGGGTGGGAACTGCAGTTCCATTCCTGTAGTATGAATGAGTATTTTTGCCAATAGCTAACCCTATAATTATGTATACATGTATTCACACAAAGAAAAACAAATAAAACAAAGATTAAATGAGAGAGAAAGATAGAGAGCGTAAACAAAAGTATAATATTAATAATCAATAAACATCATTCATTATGTCATATTGCTCACTTTCTTCATCTGAGCCTTCCTGCATATCCGAGACATAGTCCATATAATAAATGTTCTCATGTTTATGTGGGGTGTTTGCTGCCAAGTTGACACTCATAGCTGGCTTCTAACAGCTTAATTAAAAAGATCATAACTTCTTTTACAAGATCTTTGAGACTTTCCGGGTAAGTTTTGTGCTGTAGGCCATGTACCATTTTAGTTGTCCTTCTTTGTACAGCATCTAATGTAATTACATCTCTCTGGACATATAAGTACATTAGAATACAATAGATTATGCAGCTGCAGGAGTTTTTTGAAACTTCAAATTTAAAAACAATATATGCCAACTTTTAAGATTTCGAGGGAGAAGTCATGTGCCATGGGGCAGGGGGAGGGCGTGGTGACATAGCCCCGCCCCCACAAATAAAAAATCTGAAATTCACAGCATTGGATGGAGGGGCGGAACTTAATGACACAATTAAGCCCTGCCCCCTCCATTCACTGCCGTGAATTTCGGCAAATGCGAGAGCTTTGCCTACTCTCCTTGAAATTCGGGAACCTCCAGGGAGAGCAGGCAAGTATGCAATAAGCAGAGGATAGCATTTTCATTGTTATACAATTCTTTTTACAGTCGGCATACAAAGCGCAGCTTTGCTCACTTTGACAGATTACCATGGCGAGAGCTGGTATATTATAGAATAAAGCATCAGTTTGTCATTTTTAAATATGTAAAACTATTCTGTTTAAAATAATTTTATTATTTATATTTTGTGAATGTTTCGATCCACTTTAAGAAACAGGCAACTGTTGACGTTATCTGGGCACCCTTGGTTTACTGCAATTAGTTAACATTTTTGAGCTGATCTTTAGGTGCCATGCAAGTGAGGTTAATATTATTCATTGAATTAATTGGGAGATGTTTTATTTAGTTCCCATTTTATCTAATTTTGGTGAAATCGACAAAATCACTAAGGGCTAGATTTACTAAACTGCGGGTTTGAAAAAGTGGAGATTCTAGTTGTCATTTATTTAGTGCATTCTACAAAATGACAGATAGAATCTGATTGGTTGCCATAGGCAACATCTCCACTTTTTTAAACCTGCAGTTTAGTAAATATACCCCTAAGTGTTCACCCCTTGTATTATAGTTCACACTATCCATGAAGCTTGTATGATCTAAGGTTATCTCAATAGTGTCTATTATGCATAAATTAAGTCCATGAATTGTTGTCTTGTCTTCCCAGCACTGTATGGCATAGAAAATCTCCTATGAGAAAGTTCAGATCTCTGCAAGTGCATGTGCTTCATAAATCTGGAAAGGCATCTCTGCAAGGTGTATAATTTACAGGCTCCACCAATCAGAGAAGGGGGTGTGTTGTTTAGTTGCTTCAAGGCACATCAGCATGTGTCATCGAATAACCTTTCCCCTATATATCCACAGAGTCATTGAAGTATCCTCTGGCACTGACTCTTTGTAACCTTTTACCTAGATAGTTCTCAAACTAATATTAACCGCTGAGACTTTTTCCATTCTTCTTTCAGCTCGTGATATTTATACTTTGGTTTTATCATTGTCAGTGTCTTCATTTATTCTAAATGAAAGTCTTAAAATAGCTTGAAATGACATAGCTGTGAGTTATGCTTGAGCTTTAAAAGTTAATTCTCTGCAAAGCAGCTCTTCAATACAACATGATAATAAAACATGACCCCTTCTACCTGACACAAAATGCTATGCTCCTGAATTTCACGCTTAACCATTGCAATTACCTGTGCAGAATTAATCAATTGATGTTTAACATCATTATTTTCATCGGTTATTTAATTCAACCCAGGTAACTGCAGTAGTTAATGTGGGAAGTTCGGGCAGAGAGCGTTTTGTATTGGGTGGGTGGAGTCATGAAACAGGCAGCTCCCTATTGTGTCTCCTTATGTGAGCTGAACACAAGGTCATTTTGTGGCACTCATTCTACGCAGCAAACTCCTATTTACCTATGGATTTTAAGCATACGTCTCGGGCTTCTACAAAATCTGAATAAAACCACATTTTTTAGAGTAGCAACCTGTCATTTAGTTTTAATAGCAATGTCACTTTCCAACCCTGTTAAATATAGCCTTCACTGTACATGCATAGCAACAGCAACAGGGCCACCTGTAGGTTGATAAAGGTATTACTAAATGGAAAGGTAATCACAACAAATTATTATCTACAATATGAATGACAGACTATAATCTATTCAAATGAATTGTGAAGCCTGATCCTGATTTAGTGATTTGCAATAGCTGCTAATCGTAACACATTGACTTTGGTGTTAAGCGCTAAGCTGCCATATCTATTACACTGCGTGTGTGAGGGTCAAAATTAAAATCATCGTCGATCTCTAGCGATCCTCATCGGTTTTCACACAACCACGAAACCATGAAATCACCAGCATTTTGTAAACAAATGTCAAAGCTTAACATTGTAAACTTGCATGATTTTCACCTCACCAACACGTTAAAAGTCTATCTCAGGGTTTCCCAAACCCAGTCCTCAGGGCTCCCTAACAGTGCAGGTTTTCCATATCTCCTTGCTGGAGCACAGGTGTATTCATTACTGACTGACACATTGTAACAGATCCACAGGTGGTCCTAATTATGTCACATGTGATCCGGAAAACCTGCGCTGTTAGGGAGCCCTGAGGACTGGGTTTGGGAAACCCTGGTCTATCTACTTCCTTATTTTTGTTGACAGAGGTTGCAGGAGTTAGACTAAGGCCGGGAACACACTACAGTGTTTTCAGTCGATTATCAGGGCAATGAAACGATAAACGACCATTCGGCCTGATATCGCATTAGTGTTTATACTGCAACAATGAACGATTATCGTTCCAAAGCGCATCATATTGATTCATTTGATTATTAAATGGACTAAAAATATTGTTCAACGATGGAACAATGTCGTTCTAATTCTGCAGTGTGTACGTACTGATGACCGGAAGTGTCCATAGATCTTTATGGAGTCATGATCTTTTCAGAAGATGGTTATGGCAGATGAAGAGCACAGATCTGAAGGTAAATCATGTAAAACATGTATAGTGTGTACACATGAATCAGCTGCTGATCGGGACTTTTTTTTTTCTGACGTTGGTAAAATCGTTAAAGATGTCGCCGTCGGGAGAAAGTTTCTGTAGTGTGTACCCAGCCTAAGAGTAGTGGAGAGAGCAGGAGATTGGTGAGTGGTGTGAAAAGATAAGTGAGTGTTTTATTTTGGGTACCTGTTGTATATACAGGTGTAGGCTGTCTATTTAGACTCTGTAATTTGTGTGTGAGTGTGGTGGGTGTCATTTATTTTCCAAACCTGTATTTGTTCTGTGTTTCTGATGGGGAGAAGAAGGAGAGGTGAGCAGTCTAGGGCCAGTGGGGAAGAGAAGAGAGATAGAGAGGAGAAAGTAGGAGAGGAGGTTCATGAGCTTCACAACTTCCAAATATTTTTTAAATGAAATATCAATCATCTTGCATTTTTAAATACACAGGTTCTTCTCAAACACAGCCAACGCCACCAGGGTCATCTCTTCCATTGGGCATGATGGGCAGGTGCCCGGGGGCCCTGCAGGCAAGGGGGGCCCATCCAAATCCTAAAAAATAAATAAATATATATTTATTTTATTTTTATTTTTTTAATACTTACCTTGCGGTCACATCAGCAGGGATCCGGCTCCCTCCCTGGTCCCCTCTTCCATGCTGTACTCGCAGTGAATGCAACCACAGCACGGAAGAGGGCAGAAGAGACTCAGCGGCGCAGAAAAAAGAAGAGGATCGGACTTAAGGTAAGTTAAGGGGGCCCCTATATATATATATATATATATATATATATATATATATATATATATATATATATATATATATTTATATATATATATATTTATATTTTTAGGGGCCCGGTACACTGCATTGCCCAGGGGCCCATAAAGTTGTTAAGGTGGCCCTGAACGCCACCAATCACTCAGCATGATGATGAGGAGTCATTGGAAGGGGAATCCACCTAGGATAAAAAAACAAAGTTACATATTTACTGATGCTGTCATCACACATTTTTCTGTAGACATAAACCACTGTAAATGTTTTGGAACAGGTAATGCTGAATATTATATTTTTTTAAAAAAGACATAACAACTGTATGTGTCTCAAGACTTCAAGATGAATTCTGCAGAAACAACACCAGCATCAGACCTGCAGATGATCCAGATATTTTTCTGGAATGTATAGAGCATGTCTAAGAAGAAGTTGAGTCTGTTGAACCTGCACCACAGATCCTTCCTGAAACCATTCCACCCAAACCAGCAGAACTGATATCAGAAGAAACAACTTGTCGCCAAAGTCAGTGGAACGGTATGGGAGAACATGGTAGAATGTCACCAAGTGACATTCTACCATGTTCTCGGGAATTGAACTCATGACCCCAGTCCTGTAAGGCAGAAGTGCTATTCACTTAGCCACCGTGCTGCCCCAACGATTCTATGTTCCAAGCATCTCTAATATGACTTCATTAACATTGATATCAGTTGTAGCTTTTTTAACAGTCACTGCCATCTATCTTAATTCAGCAAACCAAATTCCTCCACCTACTTCAGGGCTCCCTGGGCAGCGATATCTGAAGAATTAAAAAGTTGTTTGCATGATCTGTTAAACAGTGGATGTCAAGAGCTGAAAACCACTCTGTTCTGTTAATTTGTTGTTTCTATGCAACTCTCCCCCCACCCCAAAAAATATATATTGTAACAACTGTCAAAAAGACCATGCATTACCCTTAATCTCAGAAATAGGTTAAAACAATACATTTAATCAAAGAGAGAGACACCATATGCTCTTAGAAGAGACCTCTTATGCCACTCAAAGCCCCCCAGAACCCTCACTATACCCACTCACCCAGGGATACCTTAGGTCAGTGGTTCCCAAACTGTGCACCTAGACTCCCTGGGGTGCCTTGGAGATCTCACAGGGGTGCCTCGGCCAGGGCCAATGGTAAGCAAGGCGGGGGTCTACTTGGTAATTATTTTAGCTTAGGGGTGTCTTGAAAAAATTTTGAAGACCCTAAGGGTGCCTTGGACTGAAAAAGTTTGGAATCCACTGCCTTAGGTGAAATAGATGTAGAGCTTCTCAGTGAAAGAGACAGAAGCTCCATGCACTGTACTGTGCTGGGTGCAGAAGGGGAGAGGTGGAAGCTCACTGGCTTTGTTGAAATACACTGGTGAGGATAGAATGACAAGGAACACGCAGGCGAGGAGTTACCTCCATTCTTCCAGAGCGAGCTTCGTAGCTAAAATCTCTGATTGCCTAATTTCTTCCTGCGGGAAGAATCTTGCGCATAGAAAAGCTGTAGGGATGCAACTTCCAAGGTATAAAATCTTTGGAAAATAATTTCTCCTACTCCAACAGTGGATGTGTCTACCTCCAGAAAAAATGGTTGAACTCTGTTAGGTTGCTTGAGCACTGAAGCAGAGGAAACGGCTTGTTTGAGGACATGGAATGTCTTAGATGCAAAAGATGGCCAATCCTTGGCATTAGCATCCTTTCCAGTAAGAGCAATGAAAGGAACAACCAAGGTCCAATACCTTATTAAATTGCTGATAGTATGTGTCAAAGCCGAGAAATCGCTGAGTAGCTTTAAGTCCAGACGGTTGTGACCAGTCACAGTGCTTGTACCTTTCCGTGTCCATTTGAAGACCTGATCCAGAAACAATATACCCAAGGAAGGGTAACTGATGACACTTAATTAAAAAGACACTTCTCAAGCTTACCACCTAGTTGCCATATCGGAAGAAATAAAGTTTCCAGCAGCCCCGGAATCCAAAAAGGAAGACTCACAGTGCAAGAGGAGTGGATTAAACTAACCTGTATAGTACAGTTACCACCATTTGGGACAGAAGATGAGTGGAGCACAGAACGTAGTTTAGCCTCTCCTACACCAACTAGGGTTTGAACGCTTGGGGCAAGCTGCAAGAAAACGACCCACTTCAGCAAATTAAAGTTATTTCTGAACATCTACTCTCATTCTTCAAGATTCAACCGTGAATAACCCAATTGCATAGGTTCCTCCATAGATGACCGAGGGGCCTGAAAGCTTGTTGCTAGCCTAATTTCAGATCGGTGGCCGTGCTCCATCTCCTGTGAACATACCCAGAAACTAATATCAATGCAATTGCACCGAGAAGTTAGAATCTTGTCAGGTGGATACCTTCCGAGAGGCAAGCTCCTCTTCTTGATTTGATCTGAAAGACCCTGCTAGAATGCTGCTACAAGAAGGAAGTGTACCACATGTTGTCCTATGGTTCTGGTGCCCTGATGTAAACATAAGATATCGCAGCGTCAGAGGAGGAACACCAGGGTCCGTAATATTTTTTCGAAAGGCCATGATAAAGACAGTACTAGAATGCAGGATTGGGTCACTATATTTCCAGAGGAGAGGCCCAGGCCAGGACGTGACCAGAAAGCAAAGAAATAATGTAAGCCACCTTTGACCTATTGGTAGGAAAATTACCTGTGAGTAATTGAAATTCAATATCGAATTGGTTGAGGAATCCACGGCAAGTATTGGGATCCCCATCATACTTGGCTGGAGAGGGTATTCTGAGATTGCTGGCAGCAACTGGAACTGCTGAAGTAGCCAGAGTTGTAGAGGCACCTGCGGCGGGTAACACACATTGGACCAGAGAGCTCTGGACAGTATTGAAACAAGCTAGGCTGGCAGCACTAAGGTTGGTTAAGCTTTTTCCTGTATTGCTGTTTTAAATATACAGGTTTATGTCAACATTTTGACTGTTGACTTTACAACCTGTACACATTTTACTTGTAGACATTTTAACTGTGTTGACCTAATGATCATGTAGACATTATGACTGTCAACCTTTTAACTGTGTAGACATTATGGGGGGTATTCAATTGTTAGCGAGATCCCCGTAAAAATGAGCACTCGAAAAATATTAGCGTTAATACGGTAATATGCGCGTAACTACCGTTAATACGGTAGTTTACTCGCTGAATTTCATCTCGCAGCTCAGGGATTAACGCTAATATTTTTCGAGCGCTCGTTTTCCGGGGATCTCGCTAACAATCGAATACCCCCCAATGACTGTTGACATTTTTCACTGTTGTCATGTTGACCGTCAACTTTCAACTACATCCCGATTCTGCATCACCTCTTGTTTGTAGAACATGTTGAAGTAAATTCCTATAGAGATGCCTCACCCATTGGATCTATTTGTAGGCCAGAAGAAAGTGTAAGTAATCACACAGGAACTTTCTGAATTCAAACAGCCATACCGATTTGACACAACTTGCAGCGGAGTCTAATGAGGGGTAGGGATTCACCAAGGATTCCCACAAAGAGGTATGAACTTGGTATCCTCTTGCAGGTTGCTGCCCTCCACACGGGTATTAGATATGACTGTCAAGTGGAAGGAATGAAGCGTGAATGATGTGGAATACACAAGATAGCAAATAAACGAATAGTCTAGAACTCACTGGCATGGATGGAATAAACAGATAACTAGGCATGCACTGGCATGGATGGAATAAACAGATAACTAGGCATGCACTGGCATGGATGGAATAAACAGATAACTAGGCATGCACTGGCATGGATGGAATAAACAGATAACTAGGCATGCACTGGCATGGATGGAATAAACAGATAACTAGGCATGCACTGGCATGGATGGAATAAACAGATAACTAGGCATGCACTGGCATGGATGGAATAAACAGATAACTAGGCATGCACTGGCATGGATGGAATAAACAGATAACTAGGCATGCACTGGCATGGATGAATAACAAGGAACACACAGAAGTGGATGGAATAACCAAGATCACACTGGAGTGAATGGAATTACCAGGAACACACTGGCGTGGATGAAATAACCAGGAACACACTGGTGAGGATGGAATGACCAGGAACACATTGGCACTGATGAAGAAACCAGGAATACATTAGTAGGAATGGATTGACCAGGAACATAATGGTGAGGATGGAATAGCCAGGAACACAGAAATGCTCAAGGATGGCAGATCCAGGTAAGAACTGGACAGAGCCAGGAGCTAAAGAGTCATGGCCTTGAGAAGCTTCTGGCTCCATGTTGTTAATAATGCTGCCTTATATATTATGGAGGTGATAGAATATGACAAGACATAGTCCAATAGGAGAGGACCCAATATTATATAGAACGGAGGTGATGAAGATGCCCAGTGCTGTCTAAACGACACTTAAACAGGCTCAGATTGGACAGGGCCTATCACCCAACAAACAGCTATTTTGCGGCCTGAACCAATTTTCAGCCAATCAATTCACTTGGAATTAGCGACATCATTGAGGCATAGTGAACTGTAAATTGACAGGTGGCTTTTTATGAGCATTGGTTCAGCCCACAAAATGGCTGCTTCCAGAATGTGTAGGTGATGGGTCCACTACATTTTACATATTATACCATTGAGATATGTGCCTGCGTGTGCCTGAGCTCTAGTTGTTCCAGGGTAGACAGGTGATATTGAAGAAATGATTGGTGCCAAATGCAATAGTTAGCAGATAGGGAAGATCATGTGCCCAGTGTACCCTATGTCCTGTTCTGTGCCATATCTGGTACATCATTAGTAGAATATATTCTACCCTTGACATTGTCCTTTATGGAAGCAGATGTTAAAAATAAACTAAGTGTTTGGTTACAGTTCAGTTTCATTTTCAAAGAAAACACCATCAAATGAATAAAAATCTTGTGCTGAGCACGTAAAATCTGTTTCCTATTCATTTGCAGAAGAATCAGATGGAACATAAAGCTTGTCTCCAGGTAACACTAACTCTGCTTGTCCTTTACAAATGGTTTTGTTTACTTAGTTAATACATGTTTATTCATTATACAGACATCACTTTTGTCTCTCTACCTACAATTATACTCTTCACAATGCAAGACAAAAGTGTGATGTAGTCAGTAAACTATAACTGACCTTGCAACAGAACACTTGGGGCTAGATTTACTAAGCTGTCGGTTTGAAAAAGTGGGGATGTTGCCTCTAGCAACCAATCAGATTCTAGCTGTCATTTATTTAGTGCTTTCTACAAAATGAAAGCTAGAATCTGATTGGTTGCTATAGGCAACATCCCCACTTTTTCAAACCCGCAGCTTAGTAAATCTAGACCTTGAAGTTCTTCTTCGTTGTAACAAATCTATGGTTTGCAGATGAAGTATTTGGAGTATCTTTATGCACCTCGGGTTGTCAATTCTTTTTTTATTCTCATCATGAACCCCCTTATATAAGCAAATATCTACCAAGTGCACCTAATATACACATACCTTTCAACTGTTAGGGGCATATTCAATTGTAGGTGGAAACGCAGAAAATCTCACGCTCCGCGCACTATTACCGTTATTACGATAATAGTGCGCATAAAAAACTTTATTACGGTAGTTTTCTCGCTGGATTTCAGCTTGCAGCTCCCTGAGCAGCGAGCTGAAATCCAGCTTACTATTACCATAATAAAAGTAATAGTTTTAACGCGGCGGGATATTCAAACAATTTAATATGCCCCTTAAAGTCCTCCAATTAGGATAGCATCGTGCTCACGATAGGGGGCATAACCACTTCACAAAGGGAGCGAGGTAATATCACAATGATGTTTCTTCTGAAGATTTATATCACCCCTAATCCCACTCTTCTAAAAACTCACATATATCGCTGTTTGCACCAGTGGTGTGTGTGTGCAGTACCCATTCATCACGTCTCTGCTGTGCAGAGCAGCAGTGAACGGGTCCTACATCACCACTTCCCAACAGTCAGGACAAAGGGTTCGACAGATGAGGCGGAGGACAGACACATGAAATCGAGGCTGTCTCACATAAATTGGCACCATTGGGAGGTATGTACAGATGAAGCATGATTACATTAGCCATACAGTGGAATGTAACAGTAGCCAAAGTAAGGAAAGGCCCTACAAGCACCAGCCACTGGACCTGAACAACCCCACCAACATCTGGTGACACAAAAACCACCAGCAAAGGAACATACAGAACATCCAGACAACATTTCTCTCAACACCCAGACAACAGCCATCAGGAACACATCACCTAGGTGAGAACATAGTCCAGACCCCTCTTCTCCCAAATGATACAGGCACACAACACCTGCACCTCCACAAGCACTGCGCCATGGAAACCTCAAACAGTCCAATAGGACTGATGTGAATGATTAAATATTCTTTTTAGAGCACTGCATAATACGTAGGCACTGTATAAATAAAGGATAATAAATAAATAAATGCACATTTGTAACTGAGAGATAAAGTAGTTGATTGCATTATGAATGTGGGTAAGCTATTCAAAGTTCAAGGGTGTGTGTGCTAGACAACAATTTTTAAACTGTGCATACTGCCAAAATATTGCACAATTAAACTTTGTGGGTAAAATATCACACCCACAATCGTATCTACTGCATAAACATACAAGACCCTTCACAGGATAAATCTGAAATATGGTTACCTTAGTGCCTGCTTAAAAAAAGGACACCTCAGAAGATTAGGGGCTAGATTTACTATGCTGCAAGTTTGAAAAAGTGGGGATGTTGCCTATAGCATCCAATCAGATTCTAGCTATAATTTTGTAGAATGTACTAAATAAATGAAAGCTAGACTCTGATTGGTTGCTATAGGCAACATCCCCACTTTTTCAAACTTGCAGCTTAGTAAATCTAGCCCTAGGTGTGAAATGGACTTGGCACCTTTTTTTTTTCAATGTAACTATTTTTATTGAAGCATTTAATTAAGGGGAGAGGGATACAGAAAAAAAGGGGGGGGGCACATAGTGGGGATGAGATAAAACAAAATATCACAGCATATATAGCTAACAACACTTTTCTTTTTAATCCCAAATGTGGGAATGAAAAACTGTAATACTGTAGTCAGCTGTGAATGCACTGTGTCCTGTTTTATGTACAATACAAATGATTTCTATGAATGTGTAAGCCTGGGTTTGAGTGTAATCACTCCAGTAGATGGTGCTCAGCAGCTGGTTGTGCAGGAAATACTAGTGTCCCTGGTTTCATAGGGCAAGGCATAGACATAAAATGAATATATCAATTAATACAGACCTGTACAGGAGTGTGCAGAATAATAATAAAAGAAAGATCAAAAGCTAGACACAAGACCATTGAAGAATAACCAGACTAATCAGCAATAGTGTGGTGACCCTAATTTGAAATGCTGTCCTCTTCCCCTTACTGGTACCAATGGCTTCCGCAGAGGCTCGCACACAGCAGAGAGGTAAGGATTACCTAAAAACAGAATTAGTCATATTTTTTCCCGCTATGCAGTACAGTTATATTATTAATACAGTGAAGCTATTGATATTAGGTTACGAATATAGAGCAATGTTTATCCAATGATGAACATCCTTACTCCTTATCCTACACTTCATGCAATGTAAACAAGGTGTAGGATAAGAAGTATTGTATTTTGGTGTTGTTGTCGAGTAATAACTTAAAGGGATACTAAACACAGTATAACTACATGCGACACACCATAACGGTACAAGTGTAACAAACACTAGTTAACTCCATAAAGTTTCTTATCTATTCCTTAGCAGATAAGTTTTTTATTTATATCCGCAGATATAATACAATGTAATTGTATTATATCTTAGTAAGTATGTAGATCAGCATAGCATGCTGTCAGTTTGTTTTGTAACTTCAATTAGCGCTGCAACATTTATAGTGGGGCACCCTTATGTTGTGGACAAACACACACTTCTTAAGAGAAGAAATATCAGTAGGCCTACCATGTAATCCTACTACCATATATCTTCTCTTATTAATGGTCGATAGACTTGCAATCTTCACTGTATATGTCAGTCTATTCTCTGTGACAGGCCTGGCCAAGCTGTGGCTCTCTAGGTGTTGTAGTATCACAAGTCCCAGCATCCCCTGCCAGCTATCTGATAGATATCTGCTGGTAAAGCATGCTGGGGCTTGTATATTCACAATACTTAGAGAGCCACAGGTTGTCCAGGCCTGCTCTATGGCAACATATCTTAGTGATGCTTACTGCATAATTGCAGACCTTTTAAACCCTGGAGGGGCGACAGGTCCAGGAGGGTCGTGGTGACACCATTGCCATCTATTTATATCTTACAAACTTTATTTACCCCCGGTGTTATGTTAGCGGTATCTCACAGATTAGTGGAATATTACAATAGATATTGACACATAGAAAAAAGGCTACATTTGGCAATATGAAGAAGGGCTGCAGCAAGAAAGTCATTACGTGTATGTATGTATGTATATATATATATATATATATATATATATATATATCTCACAGAGGCATCAGGCTGGCCTCCTACTACATCATTACACTGGTTCAAGTTATCATCAATACCTCGGGGTGGTTACTGCACAGTCTAGCTCCTACTGGCTTGCTCTTTCCACAGTTTATGTAGGTGAAGATGTATGTAATTGATTACCTAGTTCTAGTACATATTGCTGCTGGGAGCCACTGAATAACCTAGAAATGTTAAAGATACTCATTGAAAATAATGCCAGTTTAAATAGGGAGGAGGGGAGTCTAGTCCTGAGTCTGAGACTACATGACCTTTATGCCTTAATGCATACTATCTGTGCTACAGAGCACTGTTATGTTGTCCTTTAAAATATATATACGAATACCTTTTGTATGGAAAGATAGTCACTGGATATCTGTGTCAGTGGCTAAAGTGAAGAGATCCAAGGTGCATCAGGTGGGAGGAGAATAGTGATTTGGGTTTCCCTGCCAGTGTAAAGCTTGTCAATATTATATCGGATGTAAAGAGAGTGAAAGCGTGTTGGCACTAGGTTGAAGTATAAATACTATAAATGTCATTTACAAATTCCAAAAATGCACGTGGGAAGAACATTTTGTTCTGTGCCTAACTTTCCACCATGTACATAACAAAGAATACTTTGAAAAATGGTCTGTGTGACCTTCTGCTGTCTGCATCCTGAGCTGGCAATAACGGAGACAATTTCAGTATTTGCACCCCAATATGCTCTAGATCTGCACCTCTCTTATTTAAATAAGATACAGTAGAAAGGGTTAGGTAGGGATGGGGAGAAGTGGGAAGAATGAGAGGGGAAAAAATGGGGTTCAGGAGACAGGAGAAGGGTTGGAAGCAGGAAACAGAATAGAGGAGGAGAGATTGGAATAAAGAGTCAAAATGAAAAGTAGAATTGTAGTTATCAGGAACGAAAAATGTACAACCGTAATCTAGTGGAGTGAATGGAGAAACCAGAACATTTAAGGAAATTAATGGTTTAGCAATGTAATATAAAAAAAGAGAAATGGTAGAATGAAAATAATATATTGGTAATAGTAATGATTGAAGAAATTTATGGAAGTATAGGAATAACATATAGTATTAATGATAGATAAATAATGAGAGAAATATAATAGTACAAACGTATAAAATAACAACAGTGAAATAAATTAGAATTAATTTAAAAATAATGATATATTAATATCAATTAGTGTACAGGAAGTAAAAAAATTAAAGTGTTGAAAATAAATAGTAGAGTAAATAGTAAATTAAAATTTGAGCTGTGCAGGAATAGTTCAAAATTAGACAAAAATAATAACACAAAGGTATTATAACAACAATACTAGAAAAGTAAATACAATGCAATTAAAAATAAAATGTAACTTATGTATATGATAAAATTATAACAATTAGTATATAAGGAATAAGCAATGTTAGGTACATAAGTAAATAACAAATCAAACTGTGAGCCATGCCGGAGTAGTCACAAACACATTTTGCCACCAGTTTGTGACTTCCTCATCAAGGGATGAAAAAGAACCCACATAAGCCAGTGCCGAAATGCATTTGGGTGTACTCTTGCAGTCTCTGCAAGAGTACACCCAAATAGTACCCATTTGGGTGTACTCTTGCTGTCTGTGTTGTATATAATTTGCTCTGTATTGTATATCAGACACTAGAATTCTCACTGTATTGTATAGTGATCACTAGAATTATCTCTGTATAGTATTATCAATCACTAGAATGCTTGTTGTATTGTATATTGGTCACTAACACAGACTCTGGCTACATTGCTTGCTGTATTGTAAATTAGTCATTAAGACGCTCTCTGTATTGTATATCTGTCACTACAATATTCTGTACTCTGAATTGAATACTGGTCAGATGGGAAGGTGTTGATTTGATTATATCTTTTTGAAACAGAATTATTTAATTGGCACAAGTTTTCTGGCTGCATCAAACGTCACACTCCTCATAACTTTCACTGATTATCACTGTCTTAAGTTGACATCTCTGTTGTTGCAGTGTTATATTTTAGATTAGTTAACAAACATTAATAATCATGTAGGCATATTTAAATATTACTTACAGGGTTGCTAAATTGAATGTAAAGTGTATTTTATTAATTCAAGCTAAATAGAAAAGTATTTCCTGTGTATTTATCATAGTTTGCATATGCTGTGTTTGTGTATGTAATATTGAATCAAGTGCACGGAAAACATTATATAGCAAATGCCACATGTAATCGTAATCTGCAAGTACAGTGATACAATCTTCCATTTGGTCTAAATGCAGATGAAGACAAAGGGGTATATTTACTAAACTGCGGATTTGAAAAAGTGGAGATATTGCCTACAGCAACCAATCAGATTCTAGCTGTCATTTTGTCGAATGTACTAAATAAATGATAACTAGAATCTGATTGGTTGCTATAGGCATAGATCCAATCAATGTTCCAGAGCATGATTAGATGTCCTTCCAAGGATCATGCATCTGTGGGGCATTCAGTCCAAAGTCCCAGGTGTGGGGAACCTCTACCAAGGGGAAGATCAAAGCTGTGAGCCCTGACAGGCTGCATTTGACTTTGGGGAGCAGAGAGTGCAGCTAGTACTGTGACTCCAGGATCAACTTAGCCCCTGGCTAAGAAAAGAAAAACCACATTGAGAATCAGCATGGGGCTCCAAATCAACCCTGGATCAATGCCTTCTTCTACCAAAAGTGGACAAGTCCCTGAAATGGCTGGTGCCTGGGTGGAACTGGATCACAAGCCTAAATAGTCCAAAGATTCGGCCCTGCAACTGCAAGAGGAGATGTTACACAAGGGAGAGGTTCATCCCCGTACACTGAGACATCCTTAAGACATCACTGACACCCAGATGCATGCTGGGCCTAAGGACATTAATAGATATGGAGATACTATCTGTTCTTATAGCAGCCCAATTGGAATGTAGCAGACCCAGATGTGTTTTGCCTTGAATGATCATCCCAGAAAGCCTATCCATAACAGCAGCTCATTGCCCTAGTTAGTCTGTCCTGGAGGCCCCAGGATGGTATTATGTTAAACTGCAAAAAAATTTCACTCTGCTGCCCCAGTTAAAGATTTCTTTATATGAAACAAGACTTACAATGGTTACTGAACTTTTTATGCTTTATATTATTTTACTTTTCTAGTGCAGGCATTTTTTTTATATTTATACTTTTCTAGTGCAGGCATCACAAACAAGAAAGAAAGTGCAACTATAGATATAATGTTGTTGGGTTTTATCAGTCTCTGCATGATCTGTCAGTTTTTTAACAGATGTCGTTTATATTAATGCCCCTCATAGTCAACCTCTGTAGGTCAATGTATTTCAAGGCTTTGCATAAGACTGCTGTAAAATATTATGTTTTCTTACACTGGCAATATTTGTATACATTTCTAAAAACAAGCAACTATAGAAGTCACTGTTTTGTGACAGATTGTTTCCCAATTTAGTTGAAAAGTCACAATAGCAAATTTTATTTCTTAAAATAACTTTTAAAATGCGTCTGCATTGCTCAACAGAGCAGAAAGTTGGATAAGAACAAAAATGCAGCAACTTAGTTGTGTAAAATGTCATTACTTTGACATAGAATGAACCACTGGAATGTGCTGTTCTAGCAGCTGTAAGAGGGCATTTTATTGAGCATGTTTCTATTATTACATACGTTAGATTCTTGGCTGGTCGGCCTATTCCAATTATTGTAGTCTCTACTGAGTTATGTGTCTGTTTAGCCGCGTGGGTGGCATGTCCTCATGCTCTGATGTGCACCTTATTGCACCTGTATACGCCCAGACCTGGCGCTGCTTATAGGCTCTGTATTCTAATGTGTGTTATTGCAAATCTGGATATGTTGTTCCTGACCATTGTTGCTTGCTGTCTGCCCTGTCTGAGAGATGGATGGAGGCATCTCCTGCTCCTCAGATTGGGGGTGTGCCTCTGAGCTGTGAGATCATAGACCAGGGCCACACTCACAGGCCATCATTGGTATTAAGGATCAGCAGTCAGCAGCTTCACAGGTAAGAAGCTGCCAGCTGCTTCTACTCCATGTCAGCGGCTAGGGCTCTGTGTGTGTGTGTGTGTGTGTGTGTGTGTGTGTGTGTGTGTGTGTGTGGTGGGGGCATTAGAGTGGGGACATTGAAAGCATTTGATGAGTGACACTGTGTCACTCATTCAGTGTTATAGGCACCCCCTAACCATTGGCACTCTAGGCGACTGCCTAGGTTAACCTAAGGTAGTGCCAGCCTTGGGGATATTCAAGTGTTGTCATTTAACCAACATTTGGAAAGTTGATATCTGATAGCTGATATACAGTTTTGGAATGGGATATGACGGGCTCACCAGGGAATGCAGGCACCCATTAAATACTATGCTGCTGGGGCCGTGACCATCCTGTGGTCGGTGTGCCCTACAAACTTCCTTGCATTCTATTATTCTCTTTTAATATTTATAAATATTGATTTCCAGAGACAAGGGGTTGGTTACGACAAAAGAATGTTGCCTTAGCATAAATGGGCCCTGCTAGTAGCACTATCTCCATTTTAGATACAAACCTATATCTATCCAGCACACACACATTCACATATACCCTGGACAGAAACATACAATGACATAATTTTCCATCACTAAAGTAATATTTACTAATTCAGAGACTAAGAAATATAAAGCAAGATAAGTAGTACTCAGCACTGGGGCTTACAGCCTAAAACATATTCTAATAATTATTCCCAGCCTCGAGAACAGAAGAGTTGCCAATGACTGACACGCAGGACATTAATGGTACATTACAGTAGCAACTGAGCATCCATTCAGAACAAGACCATCATCATGCACACATAACAAAAGGAGTTAGCACTGTGCAGTTTTCCAGAGAACAAATAACACAGCCACAAACTAGCTCTGTGTCATGCATTCGATCTGCAGCTATCTGATCTCCCTAAATGTGCATTTTCAGCCCCTTGGAGATTGTTAGGGCATCTCATCCTAGTAAATGAAATCTCATTTTTGCATTTAGGTGAAGCTTACATTCAGCAAAGAATGTCTGATGTACTCAGTTCCTCTTATAAGAAGAAGGTATTACATCCTACATCCTGTAACTGCTACATCCCACACAACAGGCATCACATCAATGGTTAGGAGATTATCTTGGGGTATAAGCAACTTACTATAACTTGAACCAAATTTCTTGAAATCACTATTATAATAATAAATAATAAAGCTTATTGCCTGATAGAAATGTTTGCAAATATATTATAATTGCCAGTTTTGTAAAGTTACAGCAGCTGATCACACAGGCTGATCAGATGAAGCATGCATATTTATACTCTATTTGCTTCCCAGTATTAACTTACTTACCTTTATCTAGAAACCTATGCCCAGAAGGTGTGTATGCTTATTTATTATATAATTGTGTTTTTAGACTTTACATAGCATCAGTCTTATCAGATATGTTAGCATGAGGATAAAGGTGGCATTCCAAGATCGTAACCATTTAGATTAATTCACTTTGTTATATGCAGCCACTGTATTGGGCGAGTAAGTTAACCTGTGTAAGCGTTAGTTACTCTCCTCCCTCTTTACCACATTGGATTTTACTCTTGTCACAAATTTAAATTTATCTTTGTAACCTTTTACCTAATGAGCCATTGAGCAAGTGCCACAGTTATCCTGCTGGCTATCTTGTTGTGACTGAACATTGCTTGCTTTCATAACCAGTCTGAAGTTCACAGCTTACAGCTCGGGATTCTGCAATACTTGGTGTGTTGCAAAATGTTGTACATTTACTCAACATTGGTATCTGAAATATACACACTCATTTTCATAGTACTGCTGACAGGGGAGGACTGGCTCATTTTAGCATGGCGGTGGGGTCAACTCAGCAGCCTATTTTAAAGGAATATAGTTATACATTTTGTTATGGTCGTGGAATAGAGTTTAGTGTAGTTTTAGATATCCTGTGCTTCCTCTTTTATTCATTTTTCATTTATCATTTGGTGTGGAGCGGCCATATCACACATTGGAAGCAGCATTTTATATGTAATCCAAGGCTACTGCAGTTGATTCAAGTGTTCCTCTGATCTTTTGTTCTTTTTAGAATTTAAGGTTTCCACTCAAGTTATTTGTGGTAGCATGTAATCCTCACTTTATGAATCCTTGCTTTCCGCTATATGTGGCACCATAATATTATCCATCAGAACAATCCCAATCGCTTTAAATCAGCATTTTTTTGTTAAGTAACTAGTCCTTAACTATACTAAATAACCATTAGTAACATTGATACAGTGTAAGCTGGGTACACAGGCATAGATACGATCAGTCATGCATTTTCATAGCATCCGTCACTTTTCAGTATAAGTATAATGAAGAAATGATGTTCATTCTGCACTACCAACATATGCCGTAGTCCTATCTGTCTGTGTTTGTATATCCAAAATTGGAGGATTCACCAATGATCCCTGGTACTGTGCACGCTTGAAGTTTCTGCTATGTAGATACAGGTATGTGTGCGAGTCTAGACGATTCACAAACAAGCAAGCTGTTAATCAACTTCAGATAGCAGTGGTTGCCTAGGTATGCAAAGACACAGCCGACTGAATCAAAGACAATCACTAAAAAAATCAAAATCAAATCTCCATGTGTATACTGCTTTTAAGATATGAATTCCACATAAAGAGTGGGCAACATGTATTTGGCTATGATATTTCTTCAGTCCAGTCTATACCACAATACCAATATGAATCATATCACTTCTGTTCATTTCCAAAGTTCTTTATTGCTCAGATTACTTTAGCTATTATATTAATAACATTTAATTATACAGCTTACTGTAATGTCTGCAGATCATATCAATGATGACAAATTATTAGCCACACCTTTTTCCCAAAAATCAGTGCCCAAAAAACATTTTTCGCATTGGTGCCCAAAATCATGAGCCACACCATTGCCAAATTGTTATCATCCACATCAATAACCAAGGTAGGTAAGAGTGATAATTGGTTGGTTTCCTAGTTCTCTATATCTGTATCTTGTAATATGATTCCCAAAGAAAGTGTTACACATTCCTGAAGCTGTTGATCCTGTTTCCTGTGTTTGTAAATTCTCCAATTTGTCTTTCACTGTAAAATATTTGTAATATTTTAAATAATCAAAGGTGTTAGTGGTGTTATTTATTTATTTTACAATGGTTAACATTTCAGTTTCTGTCAAAAACAGTCAACATCTGATTTAATCTGCAATTCAACAATAAAATGGAATTCAAACCATGGATTTGGAACATTTACATCTCTGAGCAGCTAGGAAATACAAGTGTATCTTACTTACAATAAGTGGACATATATGTGTTACCAGAATATGTTCTCTGTTTCAGCAAGATAAGTATCAGGGAGAGAAAGGAATGTCATGGAGTGCGTTATCTCCCTATCTATAAGTAAATATGTATCGCTTCTCATTCAAACACTCAAATGTATTGTAACCAAAACTGCATGTGTTTAAATAATATAATAAAATATAATATATAATAAAATAATCTCAGAATAGGACTCAAATATATCAATACTAGTGCTGCCAGCTTAGTGCTGGTCAGAGGAAAGTTGGAGGAATCCAGCCCTGTGCTGATCAGCCTGGGGCTGGTTGGCATAATGTCAGGGGGAAGTCCTGTTGCAGGTTGCCCTGCTATAGTGCCACCAGCCCTGGCCAGCCAGCCAGCCAGCACTAGAATGGCGGCACAAGGGTTAAATTGAAGGGGGTAGCAAAGGGGGCACACATTTTTTAAGATTTCTTTATTTTTAATGCTGTTTACTGCCAGTTGGTCCAACGCTGAAACAACCCTCTGTCATTGGCGGCTTAATGTCGACATTGTGACTGTCGACATTTTCACTGTCGGAAATCACAATGTCAGTATTTTATCTGTGTCTGGGAAACTGAAATACCGGCATTTAGCCTGTCCGCATTTTCATGTTGACAGGATAAGTGATGGTATTTCTTTTGTTGGAATTTTGTACCCAACCCGTTGCAGAGGGCAAGGCCTTGGGAATGTTGAGCTGCTATTCTATGGAATCATTCACATCAATCCCTGCTCCATTAGAACTTACAGTCTACATCCCTGACAAACACTAGGGCCATTTTGTCAGCAGCCAATTTTCCTATCAGTATGTTTTTGGACTGTCGGAGGAAACATGGGTACATGGAGGAAACCCATGTAAACATGGTGTCACTCACCGGACCGTGAGTGCCTCTGCGCTGGTGCGTGGTTCTCTATCCTTCCTGCCGGCGCCTGTCCTGAGCCGCAGCCGTCCGCCATCTTGATGGACTGCGCATGCGCAGCATCCATGAACTCTTATGACCTTGCTTTTAACCTAATTGGTGGATCAATCACCTCTCCCTATTTAAGGCACCTGTGGCCATGGTATTGTTGCCTGATCTTGAGTCTCAGTCCCTGTGAGTCTCTGAAGGTGTCTCCTGTGTCCTGCTCGTATCTTCAGTTTCCTGCTGGATTACCTGCTCTGCTCATCGGCGATTCCCATACCTGCTACTGACTCCTGAGTCCTGCTCGTGTCTTCAGCTGTCTGCTGGATTACCTGCTCTGCTCTCCTGCGGTTCCCATACCCGCTACTGACTCCTGTGTCCTGCTCGTGTCTTCAGCTGTCTGCTGGATTACCTGCTCTACTCAGCAGCGGTATCCATACCCGCTAAAGACTATTAGCCGTTACGCTGCATATCTGTTTGAACAAGCTTCTCTACTCAGCAGCGATATGCATACTTGCTATTGACTATCAGTTGTTATCCTGCATATCCGCTTTGGACAAGCCTCTCTACTCAGCAGCGGTATACATACCCGCTATAGACTATTAGCTGTGACGCTGCATATCTGTTTGGGACTAGCTCCTCTGCTCTCCAATTGTATTTATACAGTTATAGACTCTTATCACTCCTCCACTTATCCGCACCTGGACAAGTCCTCACCTCATCACAGCAGTGGTACAACTTGCTATACGCAGACCACTGACTCTCCCGCTACCTACCTACACCTGGACAAGTCTTCCCTTTACAGCAGTGGTACAACTTGCTATACGCAGACCAAAATGTAGCAGCTACTATTGATCCTCCAGTACCTTCTTCTTCTTCCCCAGTGCCATCCCAGGTGTCTACCGTTTCCACGCTACACCTGCCTACTCCCTCTAAGTATGATGGAGACCCGAAAACCTGTAGGTTTTTTTTTCTTAACCAATGTTCCATTCATTTCGAACTTCAACCTCACAACTTTTCTACTCATCCTTCTAAAGTGGCCTATCTCATCTCTTTGTTTTCCGGACAGGCTCTCGCATGGGCCTCCCCTCTGTGGGAAAGAAATGACCCTTTATTGGAAGATAGTGCCATGTTTATTTCTACGTTTCAAAGAATTTGTGACGAACCTGGTCGGGTTATCTCTGCGGCTTCCAGTATTCTCCGACTACGCCAAGGATCCCGGTCAGTAGCCCAGTACGTCATCCAATTTCGGATTCTTGCCTCCGAGCTCCAATGGAACACTGAGGCGCTGATAGCTGCCTTCTGGCAGGGTCTTGCCGACAAGATCAAAGACGCACTGACCTCACAAGAGTTACCCTCCTCCTTGGACGACTTGATTTCTCTATGCCACCGTGTAGACATGAAGTTTCGTGAGAGAGATTCCAAAAGAGGAAGTTCTTCCAAAGCGCCTGTTCGCTCAGCATCTCAAGTTCGTCATCTTCCACCTCCAGTAGAACCCATGGAGGTAGGACGTTCTAAACTAACATCTGAAGAAAGGGAGCGCTGAGTGAGAAATAAACTCTCCATCTATTGCGCCGACTCTACTCACATGCTGAACTCATGCCCTAGAAGGTCGGGAAATGCCAGGCCCTAACCAGTTCTGAAGAGGTAAGGTTAGGGTCCCTGGAGTCCTCTCCATGTTCTATGGATTCTAAAATCTGTGCTTATGATGTTACCGTTTCCTTTGCTACCAAGTCATTTATGTCTCAAGCGCTTCTAGACTCTGGAGCTGCTGGAAACTTTATCTCTAGTTCTCTAGTGAATCAATGATCCCTACCAGTGATTCCTTTAAAAGCAGCTATCGCTGCGCATAATTAATGGACTCATCACTCAATGTACGATTCCATTGTCCCTTCAAATCGGAGCCTTACACCAGGAGAAAATTTCTTTGCTGGTCCTTCCTGTTACCACCAGTCCCATTGTACTTGGCCTTCCATGGCTTCAACTTCATTCTCCTCAGATTGACTGGAACACTCCTCAAGTCACTTCCTGGGGTCCGGATTGTCGTCATGGATGTCTGTCTCAAGTTGTTCCACTCAAAATAAATCAATCTTCTATTACACCCTGTCCGCCGGGTCTTCCTCCACAGTATGCTTCCTTCGTGGATGTGTTCGATAAAATCCAGTCTGATCGCCTTCCGCCCCATCGGGCGTGGGATTGTCCGATTGATTTACAACCTGGCAAGAACCCTCCTAGGGGTCGTGTGTATCCTCTCTCGCTACCAGAGACCCAAGCAACATCTGATTATATCAAGGAGAATCTCCATCGTGGTTTTATTCGACCTTCCACTTCTCCCGCTGGAGCGGGGTTCTTTTTTGTTAAGAAGAAAGATGGGTCATTACGACCCTGTATAGATTATCGTGGACTTAATGCCATTACCATTAAAAATTGGTACCCTATTCCGCTAATTACCGAGCTCTTTGACCGCATTAAGGGAGCCCGCATATTCACCAAACTTGATCTCCGAGGAGCTTATATTTTAATCCGCATCAAGTCCGGAGACGAATGGAAGATAGCTTTTAACACCAGGGATGGACACTATGAATATCTAGTTATGCCCTTCGGGTTGTGTAACGCCCCAGCTGTCTTCCAGGGATTCGTGAATGAGATCTTCCGGGACTTGTTGTATGTTTGTGTCGTCGTCTACCTGGACGACATATTAATTTTCTCCCAGGATCTGCCCACTCATCATCAACATGTGGCAGAGGTCCTTTCCAGACTCCGGAGAAACTCATTATTCTGCAAGTTAGAGAAATGTTCCTTTGAGTTATCCAAGATTGCATTCTTGGGATATATTGTGTCTGGAGTAAGTCTAAAGATGGATCCGGAGAAGGTGAACGCTGTACTACGTTGGCTCCACCCAACTACTCTCAGAGCAATCCAACGCTTTTTAGGGTTTGCAAACTACTACAGACGCTTCATTCAAGGTTTTTCCTCCATTGCTTCTCCAATAGTGGCTC
This sequence comes from Mixophyes fleayi, assembly GCF_038048845.1. Classification (NCBI taxonomy): domain Eukaryota; kingdom Metazoa; phylum Chordata; class Amphibia; order Anura; family Limnodynastidae; genus Mixophyes; species Mixophyes fleayi. The sequence continues at coordinate 75,663,506 of NC_134402.1, forward strand.
TGACCCGTAAGATGGACACTTTTCTTTTCTCGTTTTGAACTTATCATAACCTTCAAACCAGCTTCCAAGAATAGAAAAGCAGACGCCTTATCTCGGGCGTTTGTGGCGTCTTCTGACACTGAGGATAGTCCTAATCATCCCATATTGGATCCCAAATGTGTGACTCTGGCCACTTCTTCCACCAAGGTGCTACCATTTGGGAGAACCCTCGTGCCTCCATCTCTACGTAAAAAAATATTATCATGGTATCATTCTTCCCGTTTTTCTGGACATTCGGGAGAACGCAAGGCATTAGAAATCCTTTCTCAAAGCTACTGGTGGCCCTCTATGAGGAGAGATGTCAAAGAATTTGTGGCCGCGTGTGAGGTTTGTTCCCAGTTTAAAACCCCCCGCAGAACACCGGCGGGATTACTTCAACCACTACCCATTCCTTCCAAACCATGAACCCATATTAGTATGGACTTTGTCACCGATCTTCCTCCTAGCAAAAGTTGCAATACCATCTGGGTAGTGGTGGATAGATTTTCGAAAATGGCACATTTTGTTCCTTTGACCGGATTACCTTCCTCATCTACTCTGGCTGACCATTTTATCAAGGAGATCTTTCGGATTCATGGATGTCCATCTGAGATTGTTTCGGATAGAGGAGTGCAGTTCGTCTCCAGATTCTGGCGAGCCCTTTGCAAGACCTTGGGTATCCGATTGTCACTATCATCCTCCTACCATCCTCAATCAAATGGACAGACCGAGAGAGTCAACCAAGATCTTGAGACTTTCATAAGGATGTTCTCCTCAGCTAACCAAGACAATTGGGTAGATTTGCCTCCATGGGCTGAATTTGCCCATAACAATATGTATCACGAGTCATCTTCAAAAACTCCATTCTTTGTGGTATACGGTCACCATCCGTCTCTCCCAGAATTTCCTGCCCTCCCTCCCACCCAAGTTCCTGCAGTGGAGAGTTTATGTCAGACTTTCAAAACTATCTGGTCTCAGGTTAAATCCTCCCTGAAGAAGACATCTGCCAAATACAAGTGTTTTGCTGATAAAAAAGAGGCGAGCTATTCCACCACTTAAAGTTGGAGACCGCGTATGGCTTTCTACCAAAAATATTCGCCTGAAGGTTCCGTCCATGAAGTTCGCTCCCCGTTTCATTGGTCCATATAAAATCACTCAGGTGATAAATCCGGTGTGCTTCAAACTACTATTACCTAAGAACCTTCGTATCTCCAATGCCTTCCATGTGTCATTACTCAAGCCTCTTATCATCAACCATTTCTCTGTTCCTCCTTCAGCACCTCGGCCAGTACAAGTTCATCAAGAGGAGGAGTTTGAAATTAGTCATATTCTGGATGACAAAATTTCGCAAGGAGTTCTTCGCTTCCTAGTGCATTGGAAGGGCTTTGGTCCTGAGGAGCGTTCTTGGATCTGCGCAGATGATCTCAATGCTCCAGCTCTTCTAAAAAAAATGTACTCCAAGTTTCCGGGCAAACCCGGCTCCAAGTGTTCTGTGCCCACCTTTAAAAGGGGGGTACTGTCACTCACCGGACCGTGAGTGCCTCTGCGCTGGTGAGTGGTTCTCTATCCTTCCTGCCGGCGCCTGTCCTGAGCCGCGGCCGTCCGCCATCTTGATGGACTGCGCATGCGCAGCATCCATGAACTCTTATGACCTTGCTTTTAACCTAATTGGTGGATCAATCACCTCTCCCTATTTAAGGCACCTGTGGCCATGGTATCGTTGCCTGATCTTGAGTCTCATTACCTGTGAGTCTCTGAAGGTGTCTCCTGTGTCCTGCTCGTATCTTCAGTTTCCTGCTGGATTACCTGGATGATGATGATGATGATGATGATATATATATATATATAAAACAAAATAAGCGGGAGGGGGCGCCACATAGTATAATACTGCATATAAAAATACAGGATAATGTGCCAAAGAGCGAAATATAGGTCACCAAGTGGGTATAAACACACAGGTATTATGGGTCAATCAATGAAGAAAGTGCACTCTGGAACACCGACACCAAGCTAATAAATTATGCGTACTAGATATAAAAACTTTGACGCTTATCTGTAAAGGTAACTGGTATCTTCATATGTCGGGATGAGTTCAGGTTCCCCTTCAGAACAATGGGATGTTTCACTCAGCAAATAAGGTTCAAAGCTGACATTTTTCAGTGACTACTACAGCCATTTCTTCTCCCTTGTTCTCCTGTGTATTTATTTGATCAAAAGTGTCTCTCATTGTGATATGAATATGAGGATGGTCCAAACATTAATAATACGAACTGGGAAGTATGGTTGAAATCCTTATGTCCGGATTAGTTGGTCAGTGATTTTGCATGATAAACTGGAGTGGGAATCAATCCTCTTGTAACTGACAATGCACTAATGCTTTTACAGCGGCCATGTATTCTCAAGTCTGGTTAGTCTTATCACTATCCTAAGTATGCTAGTTTAGCAGGGTATTCCGGTGGTAAAAAATCTCTAGGGTGCTTTGATTAACAAACCCCGATTTATAAAAAAAAAATCTACGGCTGCAAGAGTTTATATTTCAGGACACCGCAGTTGAATGTTCTGCAGTATGTACCAATGCTAAATATATGTGGAGTTAAGGCGTTGTGTTTTAAAAGTACTGAAAGACATCTATACATAGAAAAATGCTCAGGATAGGTTACACTCCAGATGTTCTGGTGTAGAACTCTTTCCGATATTATGTGATGTATAAATACGTCTAATTGTATGTAGGGTTTGTAAAATGGGCGCTGCAGGTGCTATCGGTTCTTAATCCCCTTATAATAGTCCAGCTCCTGTATGTATGTATATATATATCTCTGTATATCTACATTGTATATATATATATATATATATATATATATATATATATATATATACACATATATATATACATATATATATATATATATATATATTCCTATATATACATATCTATCTATCTATATATTTCTATCTATATATATATAGATATATATACATATATGTATATATATATATATATATATATATATATATCCATATGCAGAAACATATATATGTATATATATATATATATATATATATATATATATATATATATCCACACATATATATATGAATGAATATATATATATATATATATATATATATATATTATAGAGCTTATAGTATATATATATATATATATATATATATATATATATATATATATAAAATTTACATATATGGTACTTTACATATGGTATTACGCTTGGTCACTACCTTACGTACCCTGTCCACCACATGTGCCCAATCAGTGGAGCTATTCATATTAGTGTACTTTGCATTTCTTTGTTTTGCGTTGAAATTAAATTCAGAGCGAAACCTGATAGTATTAACAGCCAGAAAGATTATAAAAACAATCTAGAGTTAAGTATTATATAGAGTAATGTAATATTCAAGAATTAATGCAGTATTAATCCTACTATTGTCCTTGTTTGCACAAGCAGAGAGCATTTCGTATCTGTGGGTAAAAAATATTCACTACATGTGTTGCAAGCCCAAAATACACTGACCAGTGCAACGCTATATGCCTATTATGTGAACACAAGAACCTAGTTTCCCAAGGTCATTATGTTTCACAATACAAAGCTCAAGCAAATAGAGTGGATCCTTTGGACTTTGGTGCACTCCGATTAATTCTTTTTTCTAGTTAACTCTATTGAATAGAAGTCTATGGGGCTCATTTAGAGGTTTATTTATATACTCTCAGAATGTATGTAGAGAAACACAAACTTAGAAAATAGTATTTATGTGCATATGTTAAGTCGGATACATCTCAAGCTGTGGCCAGTTCAAACACAGTAGTATTTACACCAAGCGTATGTCAGGCATAACTACATAAACACATCCATATTTATCTCAAAATGAGCCCATATATCTGCAATTCTAAGGGGGAATTCAATTGGCCGCGTTGCTGTAAAAAGTAACGTGGCCTGCGCACTATTACTGATATTACGGTAATAGTGCGCGTAATTACCGTTAAATCAGTAATTTCAATGGCTTTTTGCTCACAGCTCAGGGAGCTGTGAACAGAAAGCTGGGTTAAATTTACCGTTTTAACGGTAATACACTTACCGCGGCGGTATTCTGGGGGGAATTGAATTCCTCCCTATGAGAGTATTGTAACCTTGCAGTAGGAGACAAACAGACCAGATTTTTGACCAAACAAAGAGCAAAACAATGTGTAAAACTGAGTTGGGGCTGAATTAATTAACGTTCATATACCCAAAGTGGAAAAAAATTCTGCATTACTTATGGGGTAAACACAGTGCCGTAACTAGAAATTTTGGTGCCCTGGGCGAGACAGGGCACCAGCGCCCCCCATTTAAGTGGGAGTGGCATGTGACAAGTGGGTGTGGTCAACCTAATGTGGGTGTGGCTAGCACTTTACTGAAAGAATTCTTTATATATATATATATATATATATATATATATATATATATATGCTCAGATTACGTTGTTGTACAGTTGACATTTCTAGAACATACTACTCTGTGAATCTCATACCGCTCCATCTTTAGAAAACCGGCATCAAATGTTGCCACTGTACTTTAAAACACGATTTTTGTTACCTTTTGTCACTTGACTGGTAGTACTGCTGGGAGAGCATGCCAGTAACGAGAGCTCCATGTAGACCTGGAATGACAGACCGTGTCTGGAGTCCTTTCTGGTATGTGGAACGCAAAAGTGTGTTTCACAGACTTTTTTTGTCAAAAATGTGCCAAGCGGTGATCCAAAATAACAAGCAGCGCGTTTAAAATACGTTCATCTCAGTTCACATGTTTATTCTAGTTCAGAGATACCTGCTTTCTAGGAGGGAGCGAGGGAGGGAGAAAGAGAGAAAGTTACTTACAACACTTTGACGTTTCAGCCCTTAAGTCCGTCCCGCAGTGAAACGCATGTGCTTTCCACTGACAGGAAGTTCGGCACATGCGTTCCACTGCGGGACGGACTAAAGGGCTGAAGCGTCAAACTGTTGTAAGTAAATGTCTCTCTCTCTTAGGGCTAACGGTATGAAGGCAGGTAGTGGGCGGCTGCTGCGCCCCCTTGGCCTTGCGCCCGGGGCGACGGCACCGCCCACACCACCCTCGCTACGGCACTGGGTAAACAAGATGCAGATCAGTGGCAAATCTAAAAGCAGAGTAAAAATATTTTGAGATGAGATATCAGATGTATGAAGGAGTAGTGTTGTTTAGGGCTTTGTATGTGAGGGTGGGTTATTTCAATTGGATTCTGGTAGATATTGGGTGCAAGTTTAGGGATTTGCAGTATGGGCTTGAGAGTGGAATATCAGCCTTGCTGTGACATTTGGGATCGATGAAGCAGGGACAGATGGATAAGTAGAATACAAGATAGGAAGAGGTTGCAGGAGTCTAGACGGCAGAAGATAAAAGAATGAATAACCATTTTGTCTGCATCTTGAGAAAGAAAAGAGCGAATTCTAGCAATATTTGAAAAGTGGAGCTGCAGACTTGTGAGAGAAACTGGATGTAAGGGGTAAAGCAAGGGCAGAGTCAATGGTGACCTTTCTTTGGGAGACTGAGGGAATTGTGGTGTTGCTGATGGTGAGGGGGATTTGAGGTGAGGTGGTGAAGATGATAAACTCTGCTTTGGTCATGTTCGGACATCTAGGTGGAAATAGCAGAGATAGAGTTGGTCACAGGAGATAATAGAGAAGGAAAGAGACCCAGGGAGGAGGGGTAGATTTGGGTTTTGGTAAAGCAGAGCTGGTACTGGAGACCAAATGAGAAAATTAGTTCACAAAGAGAAAAGGTGTAAGGTGAGAAAAGCACAGGGCTGAGAATAGAACTTTGTGGAACCCCAACAAATAGTGGGAGTGGAGAGGAGGATGTGCCAGATGTAGAAACACTAAAGAAGTGTTGGATAGGTAGGAATTGAACAAAGAAATCATTTTCATAAAGGCCAATGGAAAGAAAGGTGTGCAGGAGAAAGGAGTGGTCAATGGTGTCGAAAGCAGCAGAGAGGTTCAGGGGGGTAAGTATGGAGAAGTGACCCTTAGACCTCACTGTAAGTAGGTTGATCTCTTTTGTGAGTTCAAAGGGAAGGAGAGAAATAGGGTGGTAGTTGAAGAGAGATGGTTTCTTCTTTAGGATTGATATGGTGAGTGTGTGTGTGCTTAAAGGAGAATGGGAATGTTTCAATGGAGAGAGACAGGTCAAAGTTATTAGCTAAAGTTAGATATGTAGTTGGGGTGATGCAGCAGATAAGTTGAGAGGATTAGAGTTGAGGGGGCAGGTGGTGTCATAATGCTGGCAGCTGCCAGGAAAGAACCACCTGGCTTAGATTTCAGATACACACCACGTCCAGCCAAGCCGCTTAGTTACGAGAGGACTGGTAATGATGGATGAAGCTAAAGTCAAGGGATTGGAGTAAGTAGAATAATGGGGGATTAAGCCAATGTCGAAGATATGGAGAAGGTAGAATCGTGATGTACAGTCAAATAAAACAAGTCTTTTTCAAAGCACAAGCAGAGAAATCCAAAGCAAAACTTTGCTCCAGCAAAGGTTTGGTAGAACTGAGGGAGTTTATAAAGGCTACAAATAGGTGAGATAAATTGCCCTGAATGACATGATCTTTTCACTGAAGGGCTGATTGCAAAATAAAGAAAGATGTGCAGTAGTCCAGATGAGGTGACTAGATTACTGTTCTTAGCAGACTACTGATTACAGGAATTAAAAAGTTGTTTGCAGCTGTCATAGTTTTAAGTTTTTGTTTTGCATTAGATAAATTGTGACTGCACTATGTATGCTGGGAGTAAAGGGAGACAGAGCCGTTGGGATGTGAACAACTTTAATTTTTTGGAGCATTCTTTTGTGTGACAGACATTACATTAAAACATGGAGCCTGATTCATTAAGGATCTTAACTTAAGACACTTCTTATTTAAGTCTCCTGGACAAAACCATGTTACAATGCAAAGGGTGCAAATTAGTATTCTGTTTTGCACATAAGTTAAATACTGACTATTTTTTCATGTAGCACACAAATACTTGATAGCTTATTTGAACACTGAAATTTAAAGTTGATATTTGTGTGCTACATGAAAAAACAGTCAGTATTTAACTTATGTGCAAAACAGAATACTAATTTGCACCCCTTGCATTGTAACATGGTTTTGTCCAGGAGTCTGAAATAAGAAGTTTCTTAAGTTAAGATCCTTAATGAATCAGGCCCATGGTCACCTCAGATAAGGGAACAGAAGGTAAGCAACTGAAGTGTTAAGTATATATGTGTGTATAGACAAGGATTAATAGATAAAATGCAAAGATAGATATAGATGAATTTGCCTCACTGAGCATATTCAATAAAATTTTGATATGTGTAGCATACCTGGTGCGTAGTCACCGTTATTTTGCAGTGTTAGGCCAACTTGATCTGTGATAGGTACCTGTAGTGATTTTAATGGTGTCATTAGTACTTTCAACATACCTCCCAACTGTACCGAATTCAGCGGGACAGTCCAGATTTTAGGGCTCTGTACACAAATTTGGTGTGATTGGTTTATTTACAATAGACCCCCGGCCACGTCCCAACAGCCAACAAAGCTCAGAATATATCACCCCTCTTCTTCTGAATAATGAATGAAGGGCTACGCTCTGCATATTATCCTGTTTTGACTATCTGCCAGTCTCCGGGGGTCCCAGGATAGGTTCAACACCCCCCCCACCCCCCACACACACTCTTTTTTCTTTACAAATGTGTTTTTTATACTATACTTTATACAGTATTTATACTTATTATATTATATTTGTGTAATGAACAAGCAACAAATTGTATGAAAGAGCAGCACTAGAGCCAACTAGTATCTAAATGTATAAAATGTCCAGGAAAAAAAACTTATATCTATTTTTATGGGTTTTACGGTATTTAATACATACATGCACCTAATTTCTTGGAGTTTCATTTCTTTTTATATTTCTTTGTTTCCAGCACATTCTAACATGTTACTGGAGCCACTGTGATGGCACAGTTGTCCCAGTGGTCCCAACGGTCTGCCCCCCTCCTCCCCACCCCTCATAGAGGCTACAGACCTACGCTAACCAGCCCGGGTCTGGTTCCCCTATAACAAGGGGATCTCACACTGAGGATTTCCCTGTTAACAGTGGCAAACAGGTTGTTTAGCCTAGGGGTGGTTTCTACTCTAGCAGGGGCACCCCATACTAGTTGTCCTTGGCTTTAGTGGGAACGAGACCAGGTTGTCCAGTGCTGGGACTAATTGAGATTTTTAAAATAATTTTTTGGTATTGGAGCTTCTCTGATTCATTTCAATGGCCCATTCACTTCAGTGGATTTCAACATGCCCTTGTCTTTGGATGCATTTGCAAATTCATGTGCACACACCCAGCGCTTATCAACAGATAGCTATTTATTATATAGTTTGATAGCGAATGGATTGTTTTGAAGTAGGAAAATTCCATGATTTTTGGTAGGATCTGTGTAACAATGAATGGTTGACCAATATGGGGCCATTTTTGGAACTGGTTCATTAGATATGTAGGACCCTTTGCTTGGTTACACTTCTAGCATATATCTCAGAGTTTTTGGAAAAGTGACAAGATACTTTGGGGTTAATTGAATTCCCTGCAAAGTGATGGCGTTGTCTAAATGGCCAAGAATTGATACGTTAATCCTCTCTTGAAACATTAAATGTATACATAAGGAGAATGGAATCTTGTGCTACAAAATTAAGAGAATATAATACATACCAGGATGGAACGTAATGTGAGCATTACAGAAGGTTCTGAAATCAAGCCATCTAAGTAGCGTGCTAAAAATACAGTTAGTATTGTTGAATAAATGTGAGGATCAGGTATTTTTTCTATAAAGGCCTTTTCTACCAAGATCCACAATTTTTGAGAGCTATGTCGGCAACAATCCACTATTCTGTTACGTATAGACCCTTGCTAGTGTTTATACTTATCTGGAACCCCTATACCCTTTTTTCGATTTTGAGAGTGTTAAGAGGGTGATTTTTATTGAAGGAAGACTTTTCCTGCCTAAATTAATTTGATAAATGTAGTTGGAAGAGATTTAAAGAATGCTTTAAGTATATAAATCGGCAGGTACTGGTACATGTAAAGGAAATGCGAAGAATGTTCTCTAGGCTACCAAACCAGGAGAATGTGGGTGTATCCCAGCCCTGCAGGTCTGCTATGATTTTCTCAAGAATGTGTGGGAAACTGGGATAGTAGATCTGTGCAACACAGTGAAACTACTATCAAGGTTCCCAAGTATGTCATGTGAGACGTACACATTGAAATGGCAAATTTGCTTTATGTTGGGACTATTGTAAGTTTTGAGTGCTTTTTTTGCAAATTGTATGGGAATGGGGATTTGGGCTTGAGCTCTTTAATGCCTGTCAAATGGCTTAATTTTACGTCATTACATTATTGTCCAACGGCACCTCTATAAGAAGACATATGAACGCTTGTTTCTTGCACACAGTGGAGAAACCATTTTATGGGCTGACCCAATATCTATGTAAATCCATAGAATTCACTAGGAACCTCAGACATTGTAAAGTAACTCTAACACTGTCAAAGCTGACAGATTCACCATATTTTCGGATTCTATCCAGTTTTTTATTGCTTTAGTTCAAAACAGTACGAGTCCGAACATTAATGAGTTACACTTCTGCTCTCAGTGCAGTGCCTCAGCCCCTGTGGGTCCAGATGTGACTGGACTATACATCTGTCACACTGGTCTTGAACAGGCACCAGTTTACCACTGCTTTTGTGATTATAGAGAATGGCTGCATATGGCTGCTCTCAGTCCTCTTGGTTTCAAAAGAGGGCATATAAAGGGGAGGAAGAGTGTTGGGAAATTCACGGGATCAGAAATAAATGTGAGTCTTATCTAGAGATGAGCGCACTCGGATTTCTGAAATCCGAGCCCACCCGAACGTTGCCGATCCGAGTCGGATCCGAGACAGATCCGGGTATTGGCGCCAAATTCAAATCTGAAACTGAGGCTCTGACTCATAATCCCGTTGTCGGATCTCGCGATACTCGGATCCTATAAATTCCCCGCTAGTCGCCGCCATCTTCACTCGGGCATTGATCAGGGTAGAGGGAGGGTGTGTTAGGTGGTCCTCTGTCCTGGTAGATCTCGTGCTGTGCTGTTTAGTTCTGTGCTGTGCTGTTTAGTTCTGTGCTGTGCTATGCTGTGCTGTGTTCTGCAGTATCAGTCCAGTGGTGCTGTGTGCTGTGCTCTGTCCTTCTGAGGTCAGTGGTGCTGCTGGGTCCTGTGCTGTGTCCTGTTCAGTCCAGTGGTGCTGTGTCCTGTGCTCTGTGCTTCTAAGGGCATAGTTATTTCCCCAATATTCCCCTGTGTTTAAAAAAATAAAAAAAAGTTATTTAAAAAAATACCAAAAACTAATTTAATTTTTTTTAATTACCACAAAATTTGCACAACCAATCCTGCAGTATAAGCCCATTGGTACTGCAATATTACCAAGTTCACACATTCAGCAGTAAAAGTCCAGTGGTACTGCAATATTACAAAGTTCACACATTCTGCAGTATCAGTCCAGTGGTGCTGTGTCCTGTGCTCTGTCCTGCTGAGTTCCGTAGTGCTGCTGGGTCCTGTGCCGTGTCCTGTTCAGTCCAGTGGTGCTGTGTCCTGTGCTCTGTGCTTCTAAGGGCATAGTTATTTCCCCATTATTCCCAAGTTTTTAAAAAATTAAAAAAAATTAAAAAAAAAAATTAAAAAAAAAAAATATAATTATAACCAAATTTGCAAAACCAATCCAGCAGTATAAGTCCATTGGTACTGCAATATTACCAAGTTCACACATTCTGCAGTATCTTGTGCTACATATAATGGAGACCAAAAATTTGGAGGATAAAGTAGGGAAAGATCAAGACCCACTTCCTCCTAATGCTGAAGCTGCTGCCACTAGTCATGACATAGACGATGAAATGCCATCAACGTCGTCTTCCAAGCCCGATGCCCAATCTCGTAGTACCGGGCATGTAAAATCCAAAAAGCCCAAGTTAAGAAAAAGTAGCAAAAAGAGAAACTTAAAATCATCTGAGGAGAAACGTAAAGTTGCCAATATGCCATTTACGACACGGAGTGGCAAGGAACGGCTTAGGCCCTGGCCCGTGTTCATGACTAGTGGTTCAGCTTCACCCACGGATCTTAGCCCTCCTCCTCCTCCCCCCCTACAAAAAATTGAAGAGAGTTATGCTGTCAGCAACAAAACAGCAAACAACTCTGCCTTCTAAAGATAAATTATCACAAATCCACAAGGCGAGTCCAAGGATGTTGGTGGTTGTCAAGCCTGACCTTCCCATCACTGTACGGGAAGAGGTGGCTCGGGAGGAGGCTATTGATGATGTAGCTTGCGCTGTGGAGGAACTTGATGATGAGGATGGTGATGTGGTTATTGTAAATGAGGCACCAGGGGGGGAAACAGCTGATGTCCATGGGATGAAAAAGCCCATCGTCATGCCTGGTCAGAAGACCAAAAAATGCACCTCTTCGGTCTGGAGTTATTTTTATCCAAATCCAGACAACCAATGTATGGCCATATGTAGCTTATGTAAAGCTCAAATAAGCAGGGGTAAGGATCTTGCCCACCTAGGAACAACCTCCCTTATACGTCACCTGAATAACCTTCATAGTTCAGTGGTTAGTTCAGGAACTGGGGCTAGGACCCTCATCGGTACAGGGACACCTAAATCCCGTGGTCCAGTTGGATACACACCAGCAACACCCTCCTCGTCAACTTCCTCCACAATCTCCATCAGATTCAGTCCTGCAGCCCAAGTCAGCAGCCAGACTGAGTCCTCCTCAATACGGGATTCATCCGAGGAATCCTGCAGCGGTACGCCTACTACTGCCACTGCTGCTGTTGCTGCTGTTAGTCGGTCATCTTCCCAGAGGGGAAGTCGTAAGACCGCTAAGTCTTTCACCAAACAATTGACCGTCCAACAGTCGTTTGCCATGACCACAAAATACGATAGTAGTCACCCTATTGCAAAGCGTATAACTGCGGCTGTAACTGCAATGTTGGTGTTAGACGTGCGCCCGGTGTCCGCCATCAGTGGAGTGGGATTTAGAGGGTTGATGGAGGTATTGTGTCCCCGGTACCAAATCCCGTCGAGATTCCACTTCACTAGGCAGGCGATACCAAAAATGTACAGAGAAGTACGATCAAGTGTCCTCAGTGCTCTAAAAAATGCGGTTGTACCCACTGTCCACTTAACCACGGACATGTGGACAAGTGGTTCTGGGCAAACGAAGGACTATATGACTGTGACAGCCCACTGGGTAGATGCATCCCCTTCCGCAGCAACAGCAACAGCTGCATCAGTAGCAGCATCTACAAAATGGCTGCTCGTGCAAAGGCAGGCAACATTGTGTATTACAGGCTTTAATAAGAGGCACAACGCTGACAACATATTAGAGAAAATGAGGGAAATTATCTCCCAGTGGCTTACCCCACTTAGACTTTCATGGGGATTTGTGGTGTCAGACAATGCCAGTAACATTGTGTGGGCATTAAATATGGGCAATTTCCAGCACGTCCCATGTTTTGCCCACACCATTAATTTGGTGGTGCAGCATTACCTCAAGAGTGACAGGGGTGTGCAGGAGATGCTTGCGGTGGCGCGCAAAATTGCTGGACACTTTCGGCATTCAGCCAGTGCCTACCGCAGACTAGAGGCACATCAAAAAAGCTTGAACCTGCCCTGCCATCACCTCAAACAAGAGGTTGTGACGCGCTGGAACTCCATCCTCTATATGCTGCAGAGGATGGAGGAGCAGCAAAAGGCCATTCAGGCCTACACAGCCACCTACGACATAGGCAAAGGAGTGGGGATGCGCCTCAGTCAAGCGCAGTGGAGACTGATTTCCGTGTTGTGCAAGGTTCTGCAGCCATTTGAACTTGCCACACGAGAAGTCAGTTCCGACACTGCCAGCTTGAGTCAGGTCATTCCCCTGATCAGGCTGTTGCAGAAGCAGCTGGAGAAAGTGAGGGAGGAGCTGGTAAGCCATTGCGATTACACCAAGCATGTAGCTCTTGTGGATGTAGCCCTTCGTACGCTTTGCCAGGATCCGAGGGTGGTCACTCTTTTAAAGTCAGAGGAATACATTCTGGCCACCGTGCTCGATCCTCGGTTTAAAGCATATGTTGTGTCTCTGTTTCCGGCGGACACAAGTCTACAGCGGTGCAAAGACCTGCTGGTCAGGAGATTGTCCTCTGAAGAGGACCGTGACATGCCAACAGCTCCACCCTCATTTTCTTCCACATCTATGGCTGCGAGGAAAAAGCTCAGTTTTCCCAAAAGAGGCACTGGCGGGGATGCTGATAACATCTGGTCCGGACTGAAGGACCTGCCAACCATTGCAGACATGTCTACTCTCGCTGCATTGGATGCTGTCACAATAGAAAAAATTGTGGATGATTACTTTGCTGACACCATCCAAGTAGACATGTCAGACAGTCCATATTGTTACTGGCAGGAAAAAAGGCAGTTTGGAAGCCCCTGTACAAACTGGCTCTATTTTACCTGAGTTGTCCCCCCTCCAGTGTGTACTCGGAAAGAGTTTTTAGTGCAGCGGGGAACCTGGTCAGTGAGCGGCGAAGGAGGTTGCTTCCTCACAACGTTGAAAAAATGATGTTTATAAAAATGAATAATCAATTCCTCAATGAAGTACAGCACTGCCCTCCAGATACTACAGAGGGACCTGTGGTTGTGGAGTCCAGCGGGGACGAATTGATAATGTGTGATGAGGAGGAAGTACACACTGTAGGGGGAGAGGAATCAGAGGTTGAGGATGAGGATGACATCTTGCCTCAGTAGAGCCCGTTTAGTCTGTACAGGGAGAGATGAATAGCTTTTTTGGTGTGGGGGCCCAAACAAACCAATCATTTCAGCCAAAGTTGCTTGGTAGGCCCTGTCGCTGAAATGATTGGTTTGTTAAAGTGTGCATGTCCTATTTCAACAACATAAGGGTGGGTGTGAGGGCCCAAGGAAAATTCCACCTTGGAACTTTTTTTTTTGCATTATGTGACCAATCAACAGTCGTTTGCCATGTTCAAAAAGTAAAACCAAATTTAAACAAATTCAAGAAATTAAACCAAAAGTAAAATGCCCTGTCATAATTTAAAACAAGAGGTATTGACGTGCTCTGACTAAAACTACTGTATTGTTGTTTATATTTTATAAACACTACACTTGAAAGCTTGAGTCTTTTCTTATTAATAATATATATTGTGGTGACCCACTCCTTTACGCAGTCCAGGTACATTTATTGCTGCGAATCATACAAGTTCAGGGTTTTTAATATATATTGTGGTGACCCACTCCTCTACGCAGTCCAGGTACATTTATTGGTGCGAATCATAAAAGTTCAGGGTTTTTAATATATATTGTGGTGACCCACTCCTCTACGCAGTCCAGGTACATTTATTGGTGCGAATCATACAAGTTGATGGTTTTCTTATTATATATATTGTGGTGACCCACTCCACTACGCAGTCCAGAAAGATACCTCGTTGCAACGTTTTGGACTAATAACTATATTGTGAGGTGTTCAGAATACACTGTAAATTAGTGGAAATGCTTGTTATTGAATGTTATTGAGGTTACTAATAGCATAGGAGTGAAAATAAGCCCAAAAACTTGATTTTTAAACTTTTTATGTTTTTTCCAAAAAAAATCCGAATCCAAAACCTTAAATCCGAACCGAGACCTTTCGTCAAGTGTTTTGCAAGACAAATCCGAACCCCAAAAATAATGAAAATCCGGATCCAAAACACAAAACACAAGACCTCAAAAGTCGCCGGTGCACATCCCTAGTCTTATCAGCATACAGGTGATACTGGAGGCCAAAGGAACTGATGAGATCACCAAGGGAGGAGGTGTAGAGGAAGAAGAGCAGAGAGACAAGTACAGATCCTTGCAGAACTCCGACAGGTATGGGAAAAAGGGGGTGAAGTAGACAGATGTAGAGACAGAAAAGGAGAGGATGGTGAGGTAGGGGGTAAACCAGGAGAGGACAGTGTCATGGAGACCGATAGAATAGAGAAATTCAAGAGAAGAGGGTGGGCAATACGAATCAAAGGCAGTATAAATAAATTAATATTTGCCCACACAATTGACTAGTAACTGTTGCATCCATAATAAATACTTACCTTAAATCTTCTTTCTTTCTTGGACCTACCTAATCCAATGAGAAGATGATAATGTATACGGGAAATTAAAAAAAACAGGCAAACCACAACCAATGAACACCCGACATAAAATTAATTAACTTTCACTGAGATTGATCAGTTAATAACTGGGCGGCCAATAAGGAGCAGTCTCTTATCTGTGATTGGCTGAATAGTGTATGATGCAGAGTAGGCTGGGCTATTAGAAAATGGAAGGGAGGGGACATTTTTTTCTTTGTCTATTTTTTGCCAGTTCAAGATAGCTGAAACAGTGTGCAGTTTGAACTAGCTCAACTCTCAGAACCTTGTCTTTTTTATACTAACAATCAGTAGTTTGCCATGTTAAGTCTGGATTGAGGGTTTGATCAACCAGTTTTGAATTATTTGCTTTGATTTGCAGTTCTGCCTCTGAACACTGTTTTTGTCTTTTTTCTTTACCTCACCAGCATTTAACTGCACAAAAATCTTGACTCTCTTTCTCTGAGCTCTATTATCACTTTTATCTCTATTTTATTACACATATGGGGCCTGATTCATTAAGGAAGTTAAATTAAGAAGTTTCTTATTTAAGTCTCCTGGACAAAACCATGTTACAATGCAAGGGGTGAAAATTAGTTTTTTCATGTAGCACACAAATATCAACTTTAAATTTCAGTGTACAAATAAGCTATCAAGTATTTGTGTGCTACATGAAAAAACAGTCAGTATTTAACTTATGTGCAAAACAGAATACTAATTTTCACCCCTTGCATTGTAACATGGTTTTGTCCAGGAGACTTAAATAAGAAACTTCTTCATTTAACTTCCTTAATGAATCTGGGCCATAGTGGTTCAACTTCTCAGCTCTAATTTATTAATGACCATTGCTTCTCCTCATGCTCCTTCCTTGACTCAGGCACTCCCACAATGCTCTCTACATCACCGTGTGCTGAAAATTGTCATAGTTCTAAGCGGTACAAATGCGCATTGCTGCACCACAGTGCCTACGAGACAGCACCACACACATTTTATATCTCCCTACAATATCAGCAAACACTTTACAAACAATATCCATCAGTCATAACCAATATTCAAGCACTGGTTTAGTGAACTGAAAAAACTGCATTCAGTGACCCAAAATGGTTGCCTGCACTAATTTACACAGTGCAAAATGGGCACAGTAAAATCGTCTTGGTGGCACCATTCTCTTTGTATTGGCACAAATGTACCTGGATTTCTGCCCAAATGCATAGGTTTGCATAGGACGGAGCAGAATTTTGCAACAGCAAGGAACACACTCTCTAGCCAAGGAAAGAATCGGCAGATTGGCGGGTCTAGTTTTGTGGAGCAATGCCAAAACAAGAATTCATTTTGTTGATCGAGATTATTGCATATTGGATAATGTATTTATAGGGCTATTCTTTGCTTTTGACACATAGCCACTTTCCCTCCACTTGAATTTTGTCCCTGGTCAGAGCTGGTGAAGATCGGCTCTTGTCCTATTCTTTTCATAGGATGTATTTTGTGCTTTTCAGTTGCACTTGTCAAGGACATGTATGTGACATGTAAAACAAATCTTCAAACACACAAAAATGACATCCAGAGTGCACTGTAAATGAGTCTCTTTGTGCCTATCGATTAATGATCTTTAGCTGTATTTGCTCACTCTTATTACCTCACCTCCCAGAAATCCCGAAGGGGAGTTCAGGTGACAAATGTGGGAGTTGCGATTGTGTCACCATGGTCCTGCCCCCTGCTATTTAATACCGAGATTCACAGCATTGCACAGAGAGTAGCATGGCCTGATTATGCAAATCGTGCCATTAAGCCCCACCTCCATCTGAATCTACAAGGGTACCTGCTCTTCAGGGAGAACCCCATGAAATTTGGGAGAGAAGGCAAGCATGTTTTTAGCCTTGCTTCTTTCACAGAGCATATAAGGCTGGACTGTATTTAATATTCACCCTTTCCATTACTCTTTTATTATTTGCCTTGATTATGTATTCTAATGGCCCATCAAAGAAAATAGATCATGAATATTTAATTAGAGTACTGCATATTTAGATGTTTCATTGCCACTGTGAGAGCACCACAAACTCGATCACACACATTTGTACTTTTTGCCATCTAATTCCTCACCCTTCTAAAAAATAAAAAAAAAAATAAAAAAAAAAATGGTTACTTAGTGCAGTGCACTGTGGGTAAGAATCTTGTTTGGTTTGATGTTTGATTCTTAATTGTACGGTACGTTTGTCCCCGGATGTGTTGCAAATAGTACTCTAAGCAATATTTTTGATACTGTTAGTGCCTTTCCCCCTTTTTCTCCTTCCCTTCTCCCCTCATCCTTCTCTCTGTTTATTTATTTTTTCCTGCGCACTGTGCTGTTTGTACTTTACATGTTGTTTCCTATTTAAATAAAGAATTTTAAAAAAAAAGGTTACTTAAAAGTTGAAATACATTTTTTAAATAGTTTGCTTACATGTGAAATAAATTTCCATTTCCCAGCTCAGAGTATATACATTTTGTAGTGATGCACTTTTTTTTTTTTTGTGAAATTGGAGTGTTATGATTTTCAAGAAATTCTTCAATTACCATGAGCATGTTGGGAACAAACTCTTTTCAAAAACAAAATAAACATATTGACATTCTCAGTGCAAAAGTCACTGTCCCATCTCCAAGACCAGATTGGCCATAGGCCTCATCAGGACTTGTCATGGGGCCACTTAATGAGATTTTTTTTTCAAACATTGATGTAATGTGCGGGGAGGGAGGGTTATTGATGTAATTTGCGGGGAGGGAGGGGTATTGATGTTATGTGTGGGGAGGGAATGGCATTGATGTAATGTGCAGGGAGGGGGTGGCATTGATGTAATGTGAACGGAGGGATGGGTTATTGATGTAATGTGCGGGGAGGGAGGGGTATTGATGTTATGTGTGGGGAGGGAATGGCATTGATGTAATGTGCAGGGAGGGGGTGGCATTGATGTAATGTGCGGGGAGGGAGGGGTATTGATGTAATGTGCGGGGAGGGAGGGGTATTGATGTTATGTGTGGGGAGGGAATGGCATTGATGTAATGTGCAGGCAGGGGGTGGCATTGATGTAATGTGCGGGGAGGGAGGGGTATTGATGTAATGTGCGGGGAGGGAGGGGTATTGATGTAATGTGCGGGGAGGGAGTGGCATTGACGTAATGTGCAGGGAGGGAGTGGCATTGATGTAATGTGCAGGGAGGTGGTGGCATTGGTGTAATGTGGAGCGCCTGATGGGGGAGTGCTGTAATGTGTGGAGGAACTGCTGTAGTGTATATGTATTTATTGTAGGGGTGTGCACCGGCCACTTTTAGTGTTTTGGGTTCTGATTAGCTTGAGGTTTTGGGTTCTGATTTGTTTTGCCAAAACACCTGACGAAATATTTTGGTTCTGATTTAGGGTTTTGGGTTCTGATTAATTTTTAAAAAAGCATAAAAAGTGCTAAAATCCAGTTTTGTTTTTTTTTTTCACTCCTACACTATTATTAACCTCAATAACATTCAATAACAATCATTTCCACTAATTTCCAGTCTATTCAGAACACCTCACACCTCACAATATTGTTTTTAGTCCAAAACGTTGCACCGAGGTAGCTGGATGTCTAAGCTAAGTGACACAAGTGGGCGGCACAAACACGTGGCCCATCGTAGGTGGCTGTGTAGGCTTGAATGGCCTTTTTCTGCTCCTCCATCCTCTGCAGCATATAGAGGGTGGAGTTCAAGCGCGTCACTACCTCTTGTTTTTGTTGATGGCAGGGCATGTTCATGCTTTTTTGATGTAGCAGGAACAGTGAACGTAATTTAATTACTTTAATATCTGATACTAAGCTTTCTGGACTGCGTAGTGGAGTGGCCCCGGTACCCAATTTGGTACCGGGGCCACAATACCTCCTCCAACTTGTCTGAATTCCACTGCACAGATGGCTGCTCCTACATCCTCTGCAGCATATAGAGGGTGGAGTTCTAGCGCGTCACTACCTCTTGTTTTCGTTGATGACAGGTCATTTTCATTAATTTTTTATTTGGCAGGAACAGTGAACGTAGTTTAATATCTGATACGAAGCTTTCTGGACTGCATAGTGGAGTGGCCCCGGTACCAAATTTGGTACCGGGGCCACAATACCTCCTCCAACTTTTCTGAATTCCACTGCACAGATGGCTGCTCCTACATCCTCTGCAGCATATAGAGGGTGGAGATCTAGCGCGTCACTACCTCATGTTTTCGTTGATGACAGGGCATTTTCATTCTTTTTTTATTTGGCAGGAACAGTGAACGTAGTTTAATATCTGATACAAAGCTTTCTGGACTGTGTAGTGGAGTGGCCCCGGTACCCAATTTGGGTACCCTCCTTCAAATTGTCTGAATTCCACTGCACAGATGGCGGACACCGGATGCACGTCTAACACCAACATAGCTGTTAAGGCCGCAGTTATCCGCTTTGCCATAGGATGACTACTGTCGTACTTCGTCCTCATGGCAAACGACTGTTGGATGGTCACATAATGCCAAAAAAAGAGTTGCAAGATGGAATTGTCCTTGGGCCCTTCCACCCACCCTGATGTTGTTGAAATAGGACATGCGCACTTTAACAAACCAATTATTTCAGCGAAAGGGCCTACAAAACTGTGGCTGAAATGATTGGTTTGTTTGGACCCCCACAAAACGAGCTGGCAAAGAAAAAAAAAAGGTGCAAGATGGAATTGTCCTTGGGCCCTCCCACCCACCCTGATGTTGTTGAAATAGGACAACCACACTTTAACAAACCAATCATTTCAGCGACAGGGCCTACCAAACAACTGTGGCTGAAATGATTGGTTTGTTTGGGCCCCCACACCAAAAAAGCTATTCATCTCTCCCTGTACAAACTAAACAGGCTCTACTGAGGCAAGATGTCGTCCTCATCCTCATCCTCTGATTCCTCTCCCCCTTCAGTGTGTACTTCCTCATCCTCACACATTATCAATTCGTCCCCGCTGGACTCCACAACCACAGGTCTCTCTGTAGTCTCTGGAGGGCAGTGCTGTTCTTGATTGAGGAATTTATAATTCATTTTTATGAACATCATTTTTTCAACGTTCTGAGGAAGCAACCTCCTTCGCCGCTCACTGATCAGGTTCCCCGCTGCACTAAAAACTCTTTCCGAGTACACACTGGAGGGGGGACAACTCAGGTAAAATAGAGCCAGTTTGTACAGGGGCTTCCAAACTGGCTTTTTTTCCTGCCAGTAAGAATATGGACTGTATGACATGTCTACTTGGATGGTGTCAGCAAAGTAATCCTCCACCATTTTTTCAATTGTGACAGCATCCAATGCAGCGACAGTAGACATGTCTGCAATGGTTGGCAGGTCCTTCAGTCCGGACCAGATGTTCTCAGCATCCCCGCCAGTGGGTCTTTTAGGAAAACTGAGCTTTTTCCTTGCAGCCACAGGTGTTGAAGAAAATGAAGGAGGAGCTGTTGGCATGTCACGGTCCTCTTCAGAGGACAATCTCCTGACCAGCAGGTCTTTGCACCGCTGTAGACTTGTGTCCGCCGGAAACAGAGACACAACATATGCTTTAAACCGAGGATCCAGCACGGTGGCCAGAATGTATTCCTCTGACTTTAAAAGAGTGACCACCCTTGGATCCTAGCAAAGCTTACGAAGGGCTTCATCCACAAGAGCTACATGGTTTGTTGAATCGCAATGCTTTAACAGCTCCTCCCTCACTTTCTCCAGCTGCTTCTGCAACAGCCTGATCAGGGGAATCACCTGACTCAAGCTGGCAGTGTCGGAACTGACTTCTCGTGTGGCAAGTTCAAACGGCTGCAGAACCTTGCACAACACGGAAATCAGTCTCCAGTGCGCTTGACTCAGGTACATCCCCACTCCTTTTCATATGTCGTAGGTGGCTGTGTAGGCTTGAATGGCCTTTTGCTGCTCCTCCATCCTCTGCAGCATAGAGGGTGGAGTTCCAGCGCGTCACAACCTCTTGTTTGAGGTGATGGCAGGGCAGGTTCAGACTTTTTTGATGTTGCTCGAGTCTGCGGTAGGTACTGGCAGAATGGCGAAAGTGTCCAGCAATTTTGCCGGCCACCGCAAGCATCTCCTGCACACCCCTGTCGCTCTTCAGGTAATGCTGCACCACCAAATTAACGGTGTGGGCAAAACATGGGACGTGCTGGAAATTGCCCATATGTAATGCCCGCACAATGTTACTGGCGTTGTCTGACACCACAAATCCCCAGGAGAGTCTAAGTGGGGTAAGCCACTGCGAGATTATTTCCCTCAGTTTCTCTAAAAGGTTGTCAGCGTTGTGCCTCTTGTTAAAACCTGTGATACACAATGTTGCCTGCCTTGGCACGAGCAGCCGTTGTGGAGATGCTGCTACTGATGCAGCTGCTGCTGTTGCTGCGGAAGGCGATGCATCTACCCAGTGGGCTGTCACAGTCATATAGTCCTTCGTTTGCCCTGAACCACTTGTCCACATGTCCGTAGTTAAGTGGACAGTGGGTACAACCGCATTTTTCAGAGCACTGAGGACACTTGTTCGTACTTCTCTGTACATCTTTGGTATCACCTGCCTAGTGAAGTGGAATCTCGACGGGATTTGGTACCGGGGACACAATACCTCCATCAACCGTCTAAATCCCACTCCACTGATGGCGGACACCGGACACACGTTTAACACCAACATAGCTGTTACAGTCGCAGTTATCCGCTTTGCAATAGGGTGACTACTGTCGTACTTTGTGCTCATGGCAAACGACTGTTGGACGGTCAACTGTTTGGTGAAAGACGTAGCGTTCTTATGACTTCCCCTCTGGGAAGATGATCGACTACCAGCAGCAACAGCAGCAGAGGCAGTAGTAGGCGTACCGCTGCAGGATTCCTTGGATGAATCCCGGATTGAAGAGGACTCAGTCTGGCTGGTGACATGGCCTGCAGGACTAAATCTGATGGAGATCGTGGAGGAAGTTGACGAGGAGGGTGTTGGTGGTGTGGATACAACAGGACCAAGGGATTTAGGTGTCCCTGGACTGATGACGGTCCTAGCCCCAGTTCCTGAACTAATCACTGAACTATGAAGGTTATTCAGGTGACGTATAAGGGAGGATGTCCCTAGGTGGCCAAGATCCTTACCCCTGCTTATTTGAGCTTTACATAAGCTACATATGGCCATACATTTGTTGTCCGGATTGGGATAAAAATAACTCCAGACCGAAGAGGTGCATTTCTTGGTCTTTTGTCCAGGCATGACGATGGGCTTTTTCATCCCATGGACAACAACTGATTCCCCCCCTGGTGCCTCATTTAAGATAACCACATCAGCATCCTCCTCGTCAAGTTCCTCCTCAGCGCCAGCTACATCAATATCTTCCTCCCGGTGTACAACATTCACACCTTCATTAGCCAAATCTGTAACTGGACTGTGGGTGATTCTTCCAGCATATGCAGGGGACGTGCTGCAAATGGTGGAAGGAGCCACCTCTTCCCGTACAGTGATGGGAAGGTCAGGCTTCGCAACCACCAACACCCTTGGACTCGCCTTGGGGATTTGTGATGACATCTCTCTAGAAGGCAGAGTTGTTTGCTGTGTTGTTGATGACAGCTTAAGTCTCTTACATTTTTTAGAGGGGTGGGGAGGAGGAGGGCTTAAATCCTTGGGTGAAGCTGAACCACTAGTCATGAACACGGGCCCGGGCCTAAGCCGTTCCTTGCCACTTCGTGTCGTAAATGGCATATTGGCAAGTTTACGTTTCTCCTCTGATTTGAATTTTCTTTTTTTACTAATTGTAGTGAACTTTGGCTTTTTGGATTTTACATGCCCTCTACTAGGAGATTGGGCATCGCCCTTGGCAGACGACGTTGATGGCATTTCATCGTCTATGTCATGACTAGTGGCAGCAGCTTCAGCATTAGGAGGAAATGGGTCTTGATCTTTCCCTACTTTATCCTCCAAATTTTTGTACTCCATTATATGCAGCACAAGAGCGCGTACCCCTAAACCACACACACTTTGGGACTGCTGAAACAGTGAACGTAGTAATATAGATTGCAGTTCCTATTTTTTGGACTGCTTAAACAGTGAACGTAGTAATATAGATTGCAGTTCCTAGTTTTTGGGACTGCAGAAACAGTGAACGTAGTAATATTGATTGCAGTTCCTATTTTTTTGGACTGCAGAAACAGTGAACGTAGTAATATTGATTGCAGTTCCTATTTTTTGAGACTGCAGAAACAGTGAACGTAGTAATATAGATTGCAGTTCCTATTTTTTGGACTGCAGAAACAGTGAACGTAGTAATATTGATTGCAGTTCCTATTTTTTGGACTGCAGAAACAGTGAACGTAGTAATATTGATTGCAGTTCCTATTTTTTGGGACTGCAGAAACAGTGAACGTAGTACTATTGATTGCAGTTCCTATTTTTTGGACTGCAGAAACAGTAAACGTAGTACTATTGATTGCAGTTCCTATTTTTTGGAACTGCAAGAATATATTGCTCTATAATATTTTTTATACTTTTTAAATAATTTTTTTTAAATTATTTTTTGGGCATTTTTTTTTTTTTTTAAGGTTTTTGGATAATTATCAAATTACTATGGACTTAGCAGAAAAAAATACAGGACAAAAGCACCACTGGACTCAGCAGGACAGACACTGGCCAAAGCACCACTGGAATCAGCAGGACAAAGCACCACTTGACTACTAAACTAATCAGCAGGACAAAGCACAGGATCTCAACCTCCCTCTTCTGTAACCACAGGGAGAATGAAGATGGCGGCCGCGAGCGGGGAATTTATGACATCCGAGTCTCGCAAGATCCGACGCAAGACTTGGATGTCATAGCCTCGTTTTGGTTTCATTGAGCCGCCGGAAATACCCGAACAGTGCTCAGATTCCGTCGGATCCGCACTGTTCGGGTGGGCTCGGATTAGCGGAATCCGTGCCCGCTCATCACTAATTTATTGATATAATGGGGGTGCTAATAATGTAAATTCATGGGGAATGTTTGAAGGGGAAGTGGTTGGAGGATGGTCTAACATTGTCTAAAGCAACAGCTACAGCCCTCACTCCCATATCTGGCTGCCTGGTGGCTCGCACAACGGCAGTCAACCTCCTGAGGATTTAACTCTGACAGTTTGTCCATTCCAACCACATGAAGACACTTTCAGAATATTACCCAGGGCCACTGTAAAACCTCAATCTGCACTTGCCCATCTACCCATAGCTGAACACCGAAATCACATTAAGCAGTTTCTGGCAATCGGTCACTGGCAGATTTTTTTGCTTTAGAACTGTCCTGCATGCTTGGCTCATTGGACTACTTACCAGCTTGGCCCACACATCTTATATAATTTATGGATTACTCCTGCCTCATTCAATGAGTCAAATTCATCCAAACTTTCATGTTTCCTTACTGAAACCTGCCCTCAGCCTACAGTGAAGAACTTGCTCCCATTCCAGGATCATGTGGTATATGTTGTGGAAGACATACTGACAAATCCAGCTAACACTGACTTCATTAAAATAAGGTATACTAAGCGGCTTCTAGCATTCAGCCAATGTCAGATTATTCTTTCTTGTTACTTTGATCCCTCATTTGCTTTTTTTATGTTTAAACTACTGTTGCTGACCACAGCTTGTTTACAGACCACACTGCACTCTGAAATCCTGACCTCTGCTTGTTGATTGACCATAGTCGTCTGCTGCTATACATTAAATGGCATCCAGCCTTCAGAGTCTGTCTGCCTCCCTGACCTCTCGCTGCTGTTTTTCTGCAAATCCGCAGAGCATTACCTGCAGACTATATTCTCATTTTATGGATTCATTGTTTTACTTTGTTGTTTGGAACATCAGACTCTTTAACAGCAAAACAATAATGATATGGGTAGGTCAATTGTAATAGTAGAAAGTGTTCTGTTGTAAATGGTAATTATTTCACTAGAGGTAGTGGACCTGTGTGTGCAGAAGTGTTAAAATATGAACAAATGCACTTAGAAATACTTAGAAACCGCTCCAAATGCTGCTATGTGAATACCTTCCAACCCCACTTCTATTACAGCTATGATAAACAGAAATTGTTATATCTACAAAATACAATTCATTACTTACATTGTGAATCACTCACCTGATAAAACATGGATTCACTGGCTAAAACACTAAAAACAAATTGGATTATTATTGGTGACGTGAAATTAATTATCATAATGTCCATATTTATTTTTTTGGCAAATGTTTAACTCCCATATTAACTCTTTAACTGTTTAACTCTCTGGATTAGCTCTGCCCCCCCCTTCCTCTTCATTAACTTTTTCCTGTCCTCCGTCCTGTTATAAAAAAAATGAAGTCCTCTGTATTTCTGACTCTTTAATGCATGGACATCATTTTTTATTTTTATATTATTTTATTGATGCTACGATCGTATTTGATATCTGATCTGTGCTGTCACTAAATAAAATTGTTTGAAAAAAAAATGTACTTTGCCTTGCAAGGTCTGTACTTTGCAACTATCCATAACAACCGAAATAGTTCCAGTTTTTACTTTAAACATAAGACAAGATCAGCTGCTTCCCCTTTTAAAACGACCGTGAGATAACTGTAATAAAATAACGCTATACACTGTGGATCTTTTCATTTAAGTTGTTAGCTTTTTAATATATAGCAAACAATGAGAAAATTACGTTTTCCATTAGACTGAAAGAGGTACAATGAGCATGTATCTGTCCCTAAACGTATTGTATCTAAACATTTCCTGCAAACTGATTCATTCTATTATCCCAACTTCCCAGCCTGAAAACATTTCCACTCTAAGGGGTCTATTTATGACCCTTCGTTTTTTTTACTTGATACTTTTCAATCCTTATCTCCTTGATAAGGATTGAAAAGTAACGGCTATGTATTAAAAAACTTTTCAGGGACAGCAGTGCCGATAACCTGCTGTCCCTGAGAAGTGACTCACCTGATCATCACAGTCTTTTCTCATTTTTCAAGGCTGCGGTGATCTTCTCTTTTTTTTTTTGTTAGTGCGCATGCACCGACTGAATAGTTGGTGCATGCGCAGTAACATCCTGGCCGGCAAACTGCAGCATGATTGACAGGGAGGGATCACATGATCCCTCCACACATGCGCTGTCCAGCTCTGCTCTTCAGAGCAGAGCTGGACAGCACGAAAGTTTTCAGATATGTTAATGTACGCCAGCTTCAGGTGGCGCCAGCTTCAGATGGCGTACATTAACATGTAGAAAAAGAGAAAAGTTTCTCTAGTTGAAATTTCATACATAGCGGTTCTGAGCTATTCATACACTATTATGGGGAGTGCTCAGAAAATCGATAGGAAATGCAAAGCAGCAGATATCTGAGATATCTGCTGCGATGCTTCAATGGTACATAGTGATTTTACGGTAAACCCCCGAAAACTGTTGTTTTCGGTGGTTTACCACAGGAAAAATGCTTGGTAAATAGACCCCTAAGTGAGCTATGTCTGTACGAGATCTCTCTGTTGCTGTACTCACAGTCAATAGTTATTTGCACACTGAGTGATGTCAAAGCTCACTCTGCTCTATGCCTGTTTCAGCGGATGTGGAACATGAACTGATAAGGTGTGATAGAGGAAAAGCAGTGACAATTCATGAGACATAGACTGGAAGTGGAAATAAAGACACTGCACAGATAAAGAATATTATAAGCTAAATAATGATACATTAAACAGTTTGCCTGTATGTATCAAACACCTGCTCATCAAATATCAGTTTCCATTTCTGCTTCCCAGAGTGTACAAATATACTATATAGGATGATTGTTGGCATGGAAATGTGTGGTGCTTGCAGAATACATTTCAGATAAACTGCTTTACATGAAACAAGATAAACAAAAGCATTTTAGCCCTCTTTTGCTTCTGTGCAATGATGGTACCATTGGGAAGTGTTTGTAAATATGTAGATATGTATAAAATAAGCCCCATCACATGAATGGATCAGAGATCACTTGATATGGGGTCCTATATATTAATTCATACAGCAGGACAGAAAGGAAATATAACACAGTAGGCTTCATTTACTAGATGCTACAGCACTAAACCATAGCAATCCATCAGACACTTGCCTTCATTGGAGGTAATTAACAAAGTGCACACGATGTGTAACCCAAAATGCTGATTTTGCCCCAGTGCGATGCTCCACCCAGCAGACATCAATGTGATGCTTATGCTTCGCAATGTTAATATCAAAGTGATGCTTACTCTTCGTGTGCTCTGGGAGTTACACCTAAGTGTGGGAGAAAAATATAAAGAGCCGCACTGAGCAACAGTGTTCATGTCACATCAAAAGTCCAGACTCCTTCCACTAACACCTACCTAATTATTTCACTTTTTCTGCTGAAACACTGCTCGGTTTGGCCTCATTTACAGTTTAAATTAATCATAACAGTGAGGGAACATTGGGGAGAGCTGTCTTTATTACCTGTGGCACGTTATGTGTGTGAAGTTTTGTTTTACATATATATATATATATATATATATATATATATATATATATATATACTGTAACAAAGGGAGGCATTTAGCTGGCAATATGCAGAGAAAGCAGGGAAATAGAGTAAAACATTTGTGCAGTAAAGCACCTAGATTCAATGTAAAGACTTATGTATGAAAAGCAATAGTTTAAGTTTGGTTAACTTACATGATTTGAAATCCTTCCTCTCTGCAAACAGACAGGGTGTGTCTGTCTGTTAGTGCAAACAGAGGCAGTGATGGGCGTTTCCTTTTAAAGAGAAGGTGGGTGTGTCACCTGTCCATCAAGCTAAGGCTGGGGGAGGAGTATCAGGTATAAAAGCTTGTTTGTATCACTTGTTCAGGGAGACCAATGCTGGGGTAGCTGGCTGGTCCTGAGAGAGAGCTGGTCTATGTATAGCTAGCGTTTAGGGTCTCCAAGTATTGCTGTGAAATCTGTACGGTGTCAAAACATTTAACATCCTGACAATAAAGCACCATAAAAAGAAGGAAGTTGTTCGCGTGTGCTTCTGCAGTAGCGGGCTCGTGCCACAATACATACGCACACACATATAAATATATATATATATATACATATATATATATATATATATACAAGTTAACCCGTGCATGATACTCATGCATTCTAGTCAAATCAAGCTACTTAAGGTGTTAAAAAGGTTCTTGTAATACATTTGGGGCTAGGCCAGGCCTCCTCAGGGGAAGAGTGTTACTTCCCGACGAAAGCGCCCTTTTTTAACGTGGTTTTGTCCACATGTCACCACCTCATCATTTTTCTCCATCACCTCATCCTTCATCTTCATCGCCACATCCTTCATCAAGCTACTTAAGGTGTTAAAAACTCCCCACTGTCACCCCCGGCAACCACCATCCACTCCCAACTGTCACTTCTCCTTCAAGAAATATATAGGTCAGTGTATAACTCTGCCCAGCAGGTGGCGCTGCATCTTGGTTTTTTTTTCCCACACACGCCACTAGGCATTTATATAGTAGATATAATATATATATAATGGTTATACTCTCTCACCTTTCTGTCTGTATTACCTAGTACTGTTTTATTACTGTGCTAGTTCCCAATTGTAAAACGTTAAAGAATATGCAAGTGCTATATAAATCAATGTTGATGTTGATGATAGATAGATAGACAGATAGATAGATATGACAATTATTACCTACTTGTATGATAGGTTGAAAAATACAGAGCAACAACTTCAGAAAGATTCCGCAAGAACAAAATGTGCCCTATCAGCCAACAAGCTAAGCAGGACTTGTTCTACTGGATGCGTAACCTGAACTTAAATGTCAGCAGTTAAGCATCTGACTTATCTTCTCTATGCCATCTCACAGTCAATTGTGTCCTCCTCCCCTGTAGACATACCTGAGTGATCCTTGCTTAAACCTTGCACAATTTCATTGCTCCACATAAACATGGGGTTTGCCCTTCACAACTTTTACTACTCTGAATTATGTAACATAACTTTCAGTCTTCCTCTAAACCACTTATTCACCCAGGACTGGTGCTACCATTTGGTGAAACTATGCATTTCCCTAGGGTGCCAATGGTTAGGGGCTGCCTAAACATAATGTCACTCGTCCATTGTTGTTAATACTCCTTACTGTGAACCAACACTGCAAGTTTGAAAAAGTGGAGATGTTGCCTATAGCAACCAATTAGATACTAGTTATCATTTATTTAGTACATTCTACAAAATGATAGCTAGAATCTGATTGGTTGCTATAGGCAACATCTCCACTTTTTCAAATCCGCAGTTTAGTAAATATTCCCCCATGTCTATAAGGGGCTGTGTGGCGCTCGGCTATGATGTCACACTCCCACTCTGAGGAGCAAGGGTGCAACTGTCACACGCTGGGCAATCGGGCTGCACACCTGACCCCAGGCACTCTTTTTTTTAAATCCAGTATTTTTATTGAAATTTTTTAAGATATAAACATACTAAACAACAAAAAGAAAAGAAAAACAATCGCATACATATCGGAATTAAATGACGGAATTTACAAGATTACATTAAAGCCTAATAATAATAAATGTGCTATATTCATTCAGGATCATACATCGTAAATGCTTATACATAAGTATGTTACACATGCAGGGTTTATTACATGGACTCAGATACTTATTATAAGAACTGCGGTAGCCATACATTTA
This sequence comes from Mixophyes fleayi, assembly GCF_038048845.1. Taxonomy (NCBI): domain Eukaryota; kingdom Metazoa; phylum Chordata; class Amphibia; order Anura; family Limnodynastidae; genus Mixophyes; species Mixophyes fleayi. The sequence goes on from NC_134402.1 coordinate 75,693,401, forward strand.
AGTAGATAGAGCATCTGTACTAGATGACATAGGATAGAATGGAGACTCTAACCATCTGTACCATATATTCTCAAATTCCTTCAGAGCCTGTCTGCTAGTATAAACAAATCTCTCGTGCCTTATGGTGGTATTGACCAGTGCCTTCCAATTTTTAACCGTGGGACTCGTCGGGGCCAACCACAGCCTCGCTATACACACCTTAGCCAACATCAATAACTGTGAAATGTACATTTTTGTCAGTTTATTAACTTTCCCCTTCAATCGGAGCCCAAAGAGACAAGTGGCCGGTGAACTAAGAGACACTTCAATTCCAGTAACCTGAATACATCTCCTGATCCTTCGCCAGAAGATTTGTATACATGAACACTCTCATAGAAGGTGCCAAAAGTTAGCATTGATCGAATTGCATTTCGGACAGTTAGGGGTAGCATCCGGGCGAAATTTTGCCAATCTAATAGGGGTAAAGTAGGCCCTGTGTAAGATAAACACCTGTATTTGTTGAAATTTTAATGATGAAGTATAACCTTTAGTACTGTCTGTAACCATTTCCCACTCCTTGTCTGATAAAGGGCCAATATCTATTTCCCACTGATTCCTCAAACCATCCAAATCATCTGCAGTGGATTCATACAGAAGACATGAATACATTCAAGAGATCAGACCTCTTTAACCCAAGGCCTGTAATTGTTTCCTCAGTGGATCCACCCCAAACACCAAAGTCTCCCCTTTAAATTGTGTGTTTAGGGCGTGTCGTAACTGAAGGTAAGAATAAAACATTGTTCTGGGTACAGAGAATTCCCAACCAACTGTTCGAAGGATTTAAGTACATTTGTATCATAAAGCTGACCTACCGACACCACACTGTCACGGGCACTAGGAGTCTTTACCCAGGGATCACCAGGTGGTAGGCTTACCAGAGCAATGTAGATGGTAATAGAGTACTCTGGTAGCTGGGTGATCACGGACCAGGAAGCAGCAGATGATGAGATGCTCAGGAAAGTCTATGACTAGCAGCACTGGTAATATGGAGGTAATAGTACACGAGGAACTGTAGGACAAGGACACGTGAAGGTAGTCAGTGGTCTGCGGTAGCAAGTTGTACCACTGCTATAGTGAGGAGGAATGTCCAACAGAAACGAGGAGGTGATGAGAGTCAGTGGTCTGCGGATAGCAAGTGGTACCGCTGTCTGAGTGAAGGAGTGGAATCCAAGTGGAGGTATCCAGGGAGTCAGTGGTCTGCGATAGCAAGTTGTACCACTGCTATGTGAAAGGATACTGGAACAGGTGATACTGGAAACAGGGATCAGTGGTCTGCTACCAGCAAGTTGTACCACTGAATATATATGTGAGGAGGTGCACGGGGAGAGACTGCAACACAGGATATACACAGGCACCTTATATACGATCCACAGTAACATGCACAATATATATATAAATGACTGAACAGGTCTGCAAATATAGAAAGTCTCTTGAAGTAGTCCAGCACAAGTTAACACAGTCAATGATGGCAATAGACTCAGCGGATAGCAGACTCCAGAGGAGAACCAACACAGTCCAGCAAGATATGCAATACACCAGCACAGTCAATGAGAAGTATGCATACCGTGGTTCAGAAGCAGGCAGTCAGAGAGGAGTGCAGGGATACCTGAGCGGCAGGAGGCCGGCTGGATGAGAAGTCCCAGGATAGCTGAGGCAGCGGTCAGTAGGTGCAGCGCACAGATAAGTAGACCAACAGGGACACGAATCCACAGGAATCAGTAACACGTGGAACTGGACTCAAGCAGGACCCAGGAGAGTGGAGATGATCCAGCAGAGGAGTAGTTGATGAGATATAAATCCAATGCTGACAGGAGGGTAGACCTGCGGGACACGTGAAGGCGTGGAGAGCGGATCAGCAGTAGATGGGTGATAGCGCGGTCAGCAGCAGCAGGACTCTGCGGTACACGGAGGTAACCAGTAGCAACCAATAGTTGTCAGTAGCGATGGAACACGGGAGAGCAGAGTAGACCAGGAGCTGTTGATCACGGAGAGTAGCAAATGGCAATGAGAGCAGCAGTCTCGAGGAAACACAGGAGAGCTGAGAAGAGACTGCAGTGCACAGGAGCAGCGGATAGAAATCAGCTAACTTGTCACGATGATGAACACAGGCGAGTTGTAGGCTGGAGGCTGAAGTGCACGGAAGCAGCGGATAGACATCAGCTAACAATCCCGATGATGAACACAGGCGAGTTGTAGGCTGGAGGCTGTAGTGCACGGAAGCAGCGGATAGACAACAGCTAACAGTCACGGTAATGAACACAGGCGAGTTGCAGGCTGGAGGCTTGTAGTGCACGGAGGCAGCGGATAGGAATCAGCTCACGGACTTAATGAGGAACAGGTGAGTGGATGTAAAGTAACGGTTGGAGTGCACAGAGGCAGCGGGTAGAAACCAGCAAACAGTCACAGTGAAATATAATAGCGTGATGTGGATTAGAGGACTGTAGTGCACGGAGGCAGCGGATAGGAATCAGCAAACAGTCACAATGATAAGTAATAGCGTTGAAGTGGTTTGGAAGACTGTAGTGCACGGAGGCAGCGGATAGGAATCAGCTAACAGTCACGATGATACAGATGATGGTAGAAGTGGTATGGGAACCACAGTAGTAGAAGTGGTTTGGAAACCACAGAGGTAGAAGTGGTTTGGAAACCACGGGAATCAGCAGCGCTGAAAACACGAGGAATACAGGAACACCTTCAGAGACTCATAGGAAATGAGACTCCAAGATCAGGCAACGTGGTGTTGACCACAGGTGCTTAATATAGGGAGTGTTGCCTGATCTGCCAATTGAGTTAAAGGGACATACACTGAAGTATAGGAAAGGGCTGCGCATGCGCAGACCCTCAGGATGGAGGACGGCCACGGTTCCTAAATGTCCGGGAAGAGGCACTCACGGTATGGTGAGTGACAGTACCCCCCCTTTTAAAGGTGGGCACAGAACGCCTGGAACCGGGCTTGTCCGGATTTTTGGAGTAGAACTTCTTCAAAAGGGCAGGAGCATTAAGATCTTCAGCTTTGATCCAAGAGCGCTCCTCAGGACCAAAGCCCTTCCAATGAACGAGGAAACGGAGGACTCCTCGCGAAATTTTTGCGTCTAGTACCTCAGTAATCTCGAAATCCTCCTCCTGATGAACTTGAACTGGCTGCGGAGCTGAGGGAGGATTTGAGAAATGGTTGATAATAAGAGGTTTGAGTAAAGACACATGGAAGGCATTAGAAATCCGAAGATTCTTAGGAAGAAGAAGTTTCACACATACTGGATTGATTACTTGAATGATCCTATATGGACCAATAAAACGAGGGGCGAATTTCATAGATGGAACCTTCAAACGAATGTTTTTAGTAGATAACCAGACACGATCTCCAATTTTTAGTGGTGGAATAGCCCGCCTCTTCTTATCTGCGAAAGATTTATATTTGATAGATGTCTTCTTTAAACAGGTTTTGACCTGAGACCAGATGTTTTTAAAGGTCTGACAAGCCATCTCCACCGCAGGAACTTGGGTGGGCGGGAGGGCAGGAAATTCCGGAAAAGACGGATGGTGACCGTAGACCACAAAAAATGGAGTTTTGGATGATGACTCATGGTACATGTTGTTATGGGCGAATTCAGCCCAAGGAAGCAACTCTACCCAGTTGTCTTGATTGGCTGAAGAGAACATCCTTATAAAAGTCTCAAGATCCTGATTGACACGTTCAGTTTGTCCGTTAGATTGCGGATGGTAAGAAGATGAGAGTGCTAATCGTATGCCCAAGGTTTTACAAAGGGCTCGCCAGAATCTGGAAACGAATTGTACTCCTCTATCCGACACAATCTCAGAAGGACATCCATGGATACGGAAGATCTCTTTAATGAAGTGTTCAGCCAGAGTAGACGAGGAAGGCAAACCAGATAGAGGAATGAAATGAGCCATCTTCGAAAATCTGTCCACCACCACCCAAATAGTGTTATGATTCTTACTAGGTGGTAAGTCAGTAACGAAATCCATACTAATATGGGTCCACGGTTTGGACGGAATGGGTAGTGGTCGCAGCAACCCTGCTGGAGTTCTGCGGGAGGATTTGAACTGGGAACATAGCTCGCAGGAAGCAATGAACTCTTTGACGTCTCTCCTCATTGAGGGCCACCAGTAACTTCGAGAGAGAATCTCAAAGGTCTTGTGTTCACGGGCGTGTCCAGAAAAACGAGAGGCATGGAACCACAAAAGGATTTTCCTCCTTAGAGTAGGAGGCACGAGGGTCTTCCCAAATGGTAGCGTTTTGGTGGATGAAGCAGCCAGTGAGATACATTTGGGGTCTAGAATGGTATGGTTGGAAACCTCTTCTATATCAGAGGACGTCACAAAGGCTCTAGATAAAGCGTCAGCTTTTTTGTTCTTGGAAGCTGGTTTGAAGGTTATTATTAATTCAAAACGGGAAAAGAAAAGAGACCATCTTGCTTGACGAGGGTTCAAGCATTGGGCAGACTGGAGATATGACAAGTTCTTATGATCCGTGAAGATCGTCACCGGATGGCGAGCTCCCTCCAATAAGTATCTCCATTCCTCTAATGCAGCTTTGATAGCTAGTAACTCCTTGTCCCCGATAGTATAATTCTTCTCTGCGGGCAGGAGGCCCCGAGAATAGAAGGCACAAGGGTGGAATTTTTGCTGTTCCGAGCGTTGAGAGAGAATAGCTCCTAAGCCCACATTAGAGGCATCTACTTCCAGGAAGAAGGGGAGTGTCACATCAGGCTGTCGAAGGATTGGAGCCGAAGAGAAGGACTCTTTTAGTGTTTGAAAGGCTTGAAGAGCCTCAGGTGACCATTGCTTAGGATTAGCCCCCTTCCTAGTCAGGGCCACAATAGGAGATGCAATGGAAGAAAAGTCTTGAATAAAGCGTCTATAGTAATTGGCAAAACCTAAAAAACGCTGGATAGCACGAAGAGTAGTTGGCTGGGGCCAATGTAGTACAGCATTCACCTTGTCTGGATCCATCTTCAGGCCAACTCCGGAAACTATATACCCCAAGAATGGAATCTGGGGTAATTCGAATGAACATTTTTCTAATTTACAAAACAATGAATTTTTCCGTAGCCTGGAAAGGACTTCTGCCACATGTTGGTGGTGAGAAGGCAGGTCCTGTGAAAAGATCAATATGTCGTCCAGATAGACGACGACACATACATATAATAAGTCCCAGAAGATCTCATTGATGAAACCTTGAAAAACAGCGGGGGCATTACACAGCCCGAAAGGCATTACCAGATATTCGTAATGCCCATCTCTGGTGTTAAACGCTGTCTTCCATTCGTCACCGGAACGGATTCTGATTAAATTGTAGGCACCACGAAGATCCAATTTAGTAAAGATACGGGCTCCCTTGATGCGATCGAATAGCTCAGTGATCAGCGGAATGGGATACCGATTCTTAATAGTAATGGCATTGAGTCCACGAAAATCTATGCAAGGGCGTAAAGATCCATCCTTCTTTTTAACGAAGAAGAACCCAGCTCCAGCGGGAGAGGTGGAAGGTCGAATAAACCCACGCTGGAGGTTCTCCTGTATATACTCAGATGTAGCTTGAGTTTCAGGTAACGAGAGTGGATAGACCCGGCCCCTGGGGGGAGTCTTGCCAGGTAGAAGATCGATCGGACAATCCCAAGAACGATGAGGAGGAAGACGTTCAGACTGAGCTTTATCAAAAACATCCGTAAATGAAGCATATTGAGGAGGGAGTCCCGGTGAGGTAGATGAGATGGAAGATTGCTGTACTTTGAGAGGAATGACTTGGGAAAGGCAACGATGGTGACATTCAGACCCCCAAGACGTGACTTGAGGGGTGCGCCAGTCAATCTGGGGAGAGTGACACTGAAGCCATGGAAGGCCTAAGACAATTGGACTAGTCGTAACAGGGAGGATTAAAAACGATATTTCTTCCTGATGCAGAGCACCAATCAGAAGGGTTACTGGAGACGTACTCTGGGTGATGAGACCGTTGATGAGACGTGATCCATCTATAGCCGTCACAGTAATGGGTGTTTTTAAGGTAATCACTGGTAGGGACCATTGATTTACTAATGATTTGGAGATAAAATTTCCTGCTGCTCCGGAATCAATCAATGCCTGTGACTCAAAGGTTTTGGTAGCACAGGAAATTGTAACATCAAAGGCGCAGACTTTAGATTTCATGGAAGATGGAGAGGACTCCAGGGACCCTAACTTCACCTCTCCAGAACTAGTTAGGGCCTGGCATTTCCCGATCTCTTAGGGCAAGAGCTGAGCATATGAGTGGAATCAGCACAATAGATACAGAGTCTATTCTTTACTCTTCGTTTCCTCTCCTCTGAAGATAATTTGGAACGTCCTATCTCCATGGGAATCACAGAGGGTGAAACTGGACGAAATTGAGGGTTAGAACGAAGAGGTGCTTTAGCAGAAGTTGTTTTCTCAGCCTCTCTTTCACGAAATCTCATATCAACACGATGGCAAAGAGAGATCAGATCTTCAAGTGACGAAGGAAGCTCCTGGGTAGTCAGTGCATCTTTAATTTTATCGGAGAGCCCCTGCCAGAAGGCGGCAACTAGGGCTTCAGTGTTCCACTGAAGTTCAGAGGCTAAGATCCTAAATTGAATGACGTACTGTCCTACTGTATGAGATCCTTGTCGCAGACGGAGGATGCTGGAAGCAGCGGAGGTCACACGACCTGGTTCATCGAACACACTTCGGAATGTAGAAACGAATTTGGCACTATCTTGCAATATTGGGTCGTTTCTTTCCCACAGAGGGGAGGCCCAAGCCAGGGCTTGTCCAGAAAACAAAGAGATAAGATAGGCCACTCTGGAACGATGGGTAGAAAAATTTTGAGGTTGGAGCTCAAAATGGACTGAACATTGATTAAGGAAACCCCTACAAGTTTTGGGGTCCCCATCGTACTTTGACGGAGTAGGCAGGTGAAGCGTAGAAGCTGTAGACACCTGGGATGGCACTGGGGAAACGGAGGAAAGCACAGGAGCCTCAGTAGTAGCTGTCACAGTCTGTCCAGATGTTCCTTGGGAGGTTAACGATTGATAACACTGAAGTAACAGCTGTTGGCGGGCATCCTGTTGCTCCACACGGCTGACCAGATGCTGCAGCATCTCTTTGGCTGTAGGTTCCGTATCTGGGTCTGTCATGGCCTGATCTTACTGTCACGGGCACTAGGAGTCTTTACCCAGGGATCACCAGGTGGTAGGCTTACCAGAGCAATGTAGATGGTAATAGAGTACTCTGGTAGCTGGGTGATCACGGACCAGGAAGCAGCAGATGATGAGATGCTCAGGAAAGTCTATGACTAGCAGCACTGGTAATATGGAGGTAATAGTACACGAGGAACTGTAGGACAAGGACACGTGAAGGTAGTCAGTGGTCTGCGGTAGCAAGTTGTACCACTGCTATAGTGAGGAGGAATGTCCAACAGAAACGAGGAGGTGATGAGAGTCAGCGGTCTGCGGATAGCAAGTGGTACCGCTGTCTGAGTGAAGGAGTGGAATCCAAGTGGAGGTATCCAGGGAGTCAGTGGTCTGCGATAGCAAGTTGTACCACTGCTATGTGAAAGGATACTGGAACAGGTGATACTGGAAACAGGGATCAGTGGTCTGCTACCAGCAAGTTGTACCACTGAATATATATGTGAGGAGGTGCACGGGGAGAGACTGCAACACAGGATATACACAGGCACCTTATATACGATCCACAGTAACATGCACAATATATATATAAATGACTGAACAGGTCTGCATATATAGAAAGTCTCTTGAAGTAGTCCAGCACAAGTTAACACAGTCAATGATGGCAATAGACTCAGCGGATAGCAGACTCCAGAGGAGAACCAACACAGTCCAGCAAGATATGCAATACACCAGCACAGTCAATGAGAAGTATGCATACCGTGGTTCAGAAGCAGGCAGTCAGAGAGGAGTGCAGGGATACCTGAGCGGCAGGAGGCCGGCTGGATGAGAAGTCCCAGGATAGCTGAGGCAGCGGTCAGTAGGTGCAGCGCACAGATAAGTAGACCAACAGGGACACGAATCCACAGGAATCAGTAACACGTGGAACTGGACTCAAGCAGGACCCAGGAGAGTGGAGATGATCCAGCAGAGGAGTAGTTGATGAGATATAAATCCAATGCTGACAGGAGGGTAGACCTGCGGGACACGTGAAGGCGTGGAGAGCGGATCAGCAGTAGATGGGTGATAGCGCGGTCAGCAGCAGCAGGACTCTGCGGTACACGGAGGTAACCAGTAGCAACCAATAGTTGTCAGTAGCGATGGAACACGGGAGAGCAGAGTAGACCAGGAACTGTTGATCACGGAGAGTAGCAAATGGCAATGAGAGCAGCAGTCTCGAGGAAACACAGGAGAGCTGAGAAGAGACTGCAGTGCACAGGAGCAGCGGATAGAAATCAGCTAACTTGTCACGATGATGAACACAGGCGAGTTGTAGGCTGGAGGCTGAAGTGCACGGAAGCAGCGGATAGACATCAGCTAACAATCCCGATGATGAACACAGGCGAGTTGTAGGCTGGAGGCTGTAGTGCACGGAAGCAGCGGATAGACAACAGCTAACAGTCACGGTAATGAACACAGGCGAGTTGCAGGCTGGAGGCTTGTAGTGCACGGAGGCAGCGGATAGGAATCAGCTCACGGACTTAATGAGGAACAGGTGAGTGGATGTAAAGTAACGGTTGGAGTGCACAGAGGCAGCGGGTAGAAACCAGCAAACAGTCACAGTGAAATATAATAGCGTGATGTGGATTAGAGGACTGTAGTGCACGGAGGCAGCGGATAGGAATCAGCAAACAGTCACAATGATAAGTAATAGCGTTGAAGTGGTTTGGAAGACTGTAGTGCACGGAGGCAGCGGATAGGAATCAGCTAACAGTCACGATGATACAGATGATGGTAGAAGTGGTATGGGAACCACAGTAGTAGAAGTGGTTTGGAAACCACAGAGGTAGAAGTGGTTTGGAAACCACGGGAATCAGCAGCGCTGAAAACACGAGGAATACAGGAACACCTTCAGAGACTCATAGGAAATGAGACTCCAAGATCAGGCAACGTGGTGTTGACCACAGGTGCTTAATATAGGGAGTGTTGCCTGATCTGCCAATTGAGTTAAAGGGACATACACTGAAGTATAGGAAAGGGCTGCGCATGCGCAGACCCTCAGGATGGAGGACGGCCACGGTTCCTAAATGTCCGGGAAGAGGCACTCACGGTATGGTGAGTGACACACACCCAACCGAGACCACTCCCTGGCCCTCCTTACTGTATTCAACTTCTCAAATTTCTTTGCCCCCCAGATAGGAGTATATGGATCAATGTCAGTTTGTTTCATTATTTTATTACAGATTGTCCAAATCTTAACTGCCTGAATCAGGACCGGAGGAGCCCGCATACCAAGCCGCCCCGCCAGCAGTGACTGTAAGGGAGTGTGATTAGAATTAAATTGGTGTACCAACACCCAATGTAGCTCATGGTAATCGGGGTCCGAAACCCATGCCTTAAGATGGACCAATTGAGAGGCAAAATAATATAATTTCAAGTTAGGAAGTGCAAATCCACCAGAAGATCTGGATCTATACAGCGAGCTGAGCTTGACCTTAGCCCTCCCCCCTCCCCAAACCAATGAAATCAAATAGCTATCAATGCATCAGAAAATGGAGGGTGGAATATATACAGGTGACTGCTGGAGTATATTTAAAAACTTTGGCTGCATCATCATCTTAATTAAATTTATCCTACCGGAGACAGAAAGTGGGAGCTTCTTCCATACATGAGTTTTTTCTTTAATGTATTTGATCTGGGGCCGCAAATTAAGTTCTACATATTCAGCGGGGGTATTAGAGATCCATATTCCCAAGTATTTGAATTTCGATGCCCATTTTAACTGTAAGCCTTCTGGCATTGTCACGGGACACTCCCATCCCAGAGGGAACACGCTAGATTTATCCCAATTAATTTTTAGGCCGGAAAAAAACCCAAATCCATCAACCACCCGCAACAAATGTTTTAGGGAAGTGTCGTGATCTGAAAGGAACAACAGCATATCATCTGCATATAATGCCACCTTATCCTCTCTGTGCTCTAATCTAAGTCCCACAATTTCTCTATCATGCCGGATCTTACAGGCCAGCGGCTCTATTGCTAATGCAAACAGGGCCGGAGACAACGGGCATCCCTGTCTAGTACCCCGCTCTAATTGAAATTGTTGAGAAAGATGCCCATTGACACAGACCCGCGCCACTGGATGTGAATACAAAAGTTTAACCCATTTTATAAATTCCGGGCCCACTCCAAATCGGGACAATACATCCCACAGGTATGGCCACTCCACCGAGTCAAACGCCTTGGCTGCGTCCAAGGACACCACAACTTCGCTCTCAGAAGAGGGTGACCGCACCTGCAGGAGAGTATACAGCCTTCTAAGATTGATAGACGTGTACTTGCCTGGCATAAATCCCGTCTGATCCGGATGAATTAATTCCAGCACCACTCTACTTAACCTCAAAGCCAGTAATTTTGCACTCTTACCAGGCACTCTTACCTGGTCTCGACGACCGCTTGCTCCGTCTTGCGTATGTGCAGACCCGTTCTATTCATTTCCTCTGCTCCTCTCCTATTGGTTAGGGATTTTGGTGCCAAAGTTTAAAAGCTACCTCCTCTGGATGTTCGGTGCCTGTTCTTTTAGTTACCTCCTAGGTGCTAGACGTGGCTCCTTTCCATCTACTGACTTCAGAATTGACACTAGTGTACCTGCCGCTATCCCAGTGGTAACCTGTTGTCCACAGAGCTGACACTCTAATCTACGCTTCACCTCCGTTCCAGTGGTAACCTGCTGACTTCAGAATTGACACTTCCTAGTGTACATGTCGCCATCCCATTGGTAACCTGTTGTCTGCAGAGCTGACACTCTACTCTACGCTTCACCTCCGTTCCAGTGGTAACCTGCTGACTTCAGTATTGACACTTCCAAGTGTTCCTGCCACCCTCCCAGTGGTAACCTGTTGTCCACAGAACTGACACTCTACTCAGTCCTTCACTGCCATTCCAGTGGTAACCTTCTGGCTGCTGACCATCTTTGCTGGTTCATCTAAGGGGTTTCGCCTCGTACTTCTAGTAAGGGCCGCGACCTGCGAGATAGACGCAGCAAAGACCAAACCGCCTTGCGGCGGTCCTTGGTGAATAACGTCTCCTCATCAGACTCCGCACCCTACTTGAGCAGTGCAAATCTAGGCAAACCGTAGGATCCGCTCTCCTGAACCGTGACAACAAGCCCCACCTCCCACCTGCTATGATAAGAAGGAGCAAGGAGAAGGGCACAACACAGCGAGGGGGCCATTTCCAAGTAGGGGAAATGCAGAATGCACAAATACTAGATTGAAAATTCCTATGAGCAGGAATTTTACACTTCTTCTTTCATTGCATGTTTGTGATTTGTTTGTACTATAGTACAGCCCAGTGCATTACCGCGGAATAAATAACAAATGATAATGAAAAGATGTGTTGGTATTTTAAACTGCAAGAGTGATAAGACTTGGCACCAGTGCCAAATAACAGGTGTGTAACCCGTGTTCATATGGACATGCCCATAGAATTGACAATGACACATTGTTGGCCAAGGTACAAAATTTAAACATACATTTATAGAGTACAGCACTGGCTTTGGTAAATAAGTAAATCCTGTGTAAAGTCTGAACTTGGCTCTTCTCACTCAACCACTGCTATGTGGCAGTTGCTTGTGATGTTGCCATGGTGTGTGGGCTTCAGTGGGTACAGGGACATGTCTACTCAGTATGTCACCTTTCTTACAGGTGGCTATTTGGTATTTTGAGCGAAAAGAATGGAACGGAACGGGAAAGGGAAAGGGAAAGGAAAGGAAGGGTAAAGGAATGGGAAGAGGAAATGAAGGGATCTAGCTTCTTATCCTCTCACATTCATGTCTAGTATAACTGTTCACACAACCCGCAAACTTGTGAAAAGGAAATCTTAGATTAGCAATCATAGTCACACTTTAACACATTTAATAATCAAATAATAATAATTTAAAATAAAGAAATTTGTACGGACTAGAACTGGGCGGCTTTGGCCTCGGATCCGGAGCTCTCTCTACCAAATTCATCCCTTCTTCCCTTTTCCCTTATATTTTACCTCCACTTATGTATGTTCAAATGCTTTTAGCATTTATGAAAGATCGTGGATATCGTACTGTAACTGACCTTGAATTATCTTCATTACCTGGAGTTCACTTGAGCTTGATCTAATAGGTGTTAAGAAATTTGTTTTAAAGTTGAATTATTCACTCTAAACTTCTAAGTATCAATCAATCTTTAGACACTATTTTGTATGCTATTCTATTAACATTGAATGTGATGTCTATTTTGTAATGGTTTCCACTTATTGTTATGATTTCGTTGTGTATGCTACATGAGTGGTTTTCAATAAAAATTTAGTTTATATTAAAAAATCGCAAACTCTGCAGGAGGTGATCCATGTACTGTGCTGCAGAGATGTCCAGATCAACTCTTTAGATGGCCAACTCCCAAAGGTGAATACAACAGCAATAGGGGGAAACATCTGCCTGTGTAGCCAAAATGTGAAGTGTTGAAAATTTAAACCTGGACAGTATGTCTCCTATTTAATTTATAATCCCTGAAATATGTTGAGCCTGGAAAAGAATATTTAGTTTAAGCTATTTAAGCACCAATCCCTTACGGAATGGTACAAACATAGTGTTCTGAGCAGATAATTTAGAACCCCAAAACTTCACCGAAATCAAAACTCCAGAAAGGTGAGATTACGAGTGAAAATGGAGCTGACATAATGGTCTGATGGCTACTGTTCCACACACCATCTCACAAAGAACAATCAAGCACACACCAAATCCAACTCTCCCAGATGTGTCTGTAAAGAGCTGCTGTCCAAAATAGCAAACATTAGCTTTGAGCCAGTGCTTTTCAGCAGTTTTGGGTCTGGGAGGTGGAACACTTTGAGGCTATAGCAGCTCAATGCCTAAAAAGTTAGAATACTCTTAGAACTGCTATGTCTATACTCAAAGAACAGGGGTGGCAGAGGTTTTCCAGATGATAGGTTATACTACTTGACTTCACATTTGAACCAAATAGGGGCAAGATTTGCCCCACCCAGCACCATTGCATGGATGTCGATACTACATTTATTATGCTAAATTATCTCGCTTCCATCTGGGTCTATCAAAAAAACATAGACTGCCACAATGAAACTTTATTCCATCTCTTAAATTCTTCTTATCCATATGGGATATAAGCAAACCCCAATAGAACGTTTCCACAATGATCTCTCCAATTACTCCAATATGGATTATCCAAGAATTCCCCCCAGGAGACTTCGCTTTTCAGTTTAAGCATTAGATTCAGACCGGAATAAAAGTTATTTATGAGACTTCAGTCTCCCTCGGTGTGTGTCTGTGTCTGTGTGTATGTGTTGGGGAATTTAAACTGTAAGCTCCAATGGGGCAGGGACTGATGTGAGTAAGTTCTCTGTACAGCGCTGCAGAATTAGTGGCCCTATATAAATAGCTGCTGCTGCTGTTGATGACCTTAAGGTACAAAATAACTGGGCTTCTCTAGGTGATATATTCATCAGAAATTTGTCTCACTTAGACCCCTGTTCTTTGAGTTCTTTCAAGTTGGGCATTTCCTTACCTCCTGTCACCCTACAGTTACCTTAAGGGACCTAACCCCATTTGAAACGAGAGAGAAAGGGAGAGGGAACTCAGAGAGGAATAGTCCTGAGTTCAATAACAAGAAGAATAAAATAAATGATGTATAAGATCTGCTACAGGTGGTATGATACCCTAGAAAAATTAACCAAAATGGTCCTGCCATCTGACCCACGTTGCTGACGGAACTGCAGCTATAGGGGCACTTTCCTCCATATATTGTGGACTTGCCCCTGGAATAGATTACACTCTATTAACTCATTATCTGAACAGCCAATACCTAAAGATTCCTGGAAATGTTTACTATCTTGCCCCCATAAGACATGAGTTTTCAAACTAATAACTTATAGATCACATCCTCAAAGCTGCTAAAGCTCAAATAGCTGAAAAATTGAAGCAACAAGACCCCCCCCCTCCCCCTCAATTTTGTATTTCAGAGAGAGACGTTCAAGTTGGTGCATACCATGAGCGCCAACTCCTCCCTGAGCTATACATATGTATTTCAACATTTGGATATTCTAGAAGCCATTTCTGGGATCTCTTCATAATCACATAGGAGATCAGCCTTCCTGATATGTAACCTACTTAACCATTTTGTATTACATTTTCCTCTCCCCTCCCAATTTAAAAAAAAACCAAACAATACAGTGGAAACAATTTTGCGCGTTGTTATCAGTTTCTTCAATAAATATAAAGTTCAAATTAAAAAGGTTAGAATAGTTGTTGGACCAAATAGCTTGTTCGGAGCTGGGGGAAAAACCAAACTCTCCAATCCTGGGTATGACCTTTCCTTGTAGACACCGTTCCTCTACTAATGTGCCTATTTGCTGAATTAGTACCTTAACAATGAGGACACTTTTGCCGGAATCAAGGGCCTCACACTGACCTTAATTGAAGGATGAAAAAACATCCCTGACGTGAACCAAGCTGAAAGCTTCTTGATTGAAAGACATGTAAGATAAATCCATACAAATTCATGGCATGTACTGATGTATGGCCTTCCATTGCTAAAAGCACTCATCATAGCACCACAATGCTAAGACTCTATAATCCCTGTACTTTATTAACAACAGACTCTGAAGTAGCAACAGAATCCTCTGTCATGGAAGTTGTCTTTTATGCCTAAAAGAAAGAAGAGATGTCACAAACAAATCAAACTGATTGTCCTCTAATGGAAACTGAAACGCATGTCTGCATTTTATAGACCCTACCCTTGAGCTCCTCATGCTTCCTTGCCTCATGAACGGCCTTCACAATTTCTGGCCTTCACCTAGCCGGTGGCCTTGCCATTGTCAGCTGTAAGTTTGACATGCAAACCATCACTCACATTCCCACCTTCATTCTTGCAGTTTAGGACCATGTGTCACAATCTTAAGGTTATCGAGAACTGTTACACTGTAAACTAATTGAAATAACCAATTTTGTTTTGATTTGGAGATAGGCTGTTGAGTCTCTTGTGATGTCGCCATCCCCCTAAGTACCTCATGTTCCTACCATTCATACTCCCCCACAATTGGGAGTGAAGGGAGAGACAGAAATAGCAAAAAAGTGGGTAACTTTGGTTTTAGGGGGAGCGACAAAAGGCTATATCTAATTGTCTCATATACCTCCATATAATATATCTAGCTCTATGAATTTATATGTAGCAAACTAGAGGGAAAGAAGTGTAAGAAAATCAGAAACTGAATAAAGTTGGAGGAAAACAAGAACAAGAAAGTGGTCATCACAATGTGTAAGAGTCAGTCCACTGGGAGGGGCTGAGGAAGGAGGTTACAGAAATTAGTTTGGAGCAAAAGGAGAATGTGAGTCATCAGTTGGGATGATGAAATAACCCAAAATGATGATGAGGATGTCAGAGGATATGACACAAGGGAGCCAGGCTGAGAAATATTCATGTAGTTGCTGTGGGATCAGAGACATCACAGGTGACTTAGCTCAGCCAATAGACCAACCAGTCTCCAAAATAAAATAAAAACGGTGATTGAATTAATTCACAGTGTAAAACTGCCCAATAAGACCATAAGACCATGACACATGTTCCTAAACTACAAAACTCTAGGTGGGATTGTGATACGTATATCAAAATTACAGCTTGCATATACATCGATCAGCCACAACACTAAAACCACTGACAATTGAAGTGGATAACAATGATTATCTTGTTACAATGACCCCTGTCAGCAGGTGAAATATATTAGGCAGCAAGTGAACAGTCAGTTCTTGAAGTTCATGTGTTGGAAGCAGAAAATATTGGCAGGCCTAAGGATCTGAGTGATTTTGACAAGGACCAATTTGTGATTGCTAGACAACTGGGTCAGAGCATGTCCAATATGGAAGGACTGTGGGGTATTCCTATTATGCAGTGGTTATTATGTACCAAAAGTGGTTCAAGGAAGTTCAACCAGTGAACCGGGCACAGGGTCATGGGCACCCAAGGCTCACTGATGCCCATGGGAAGAGAAGGCTAACCAGTCTGGTCCAAACCCACAGAAGAGGTACTGTAGCACAAATTGCTGAAAAAGTTAATGCTGGCTATGATAGATAGGTGTCAGGACACACAGTACATAGCAGCTTGCTGTGAACGGTTCTGCGTAGCCGCAGACCAGTCAGAGTGCCTATCCTGACCTTTGTCCAATGCAGAAAGCGCCTACAATGGGTACGTGAGTGCAGAACTCAACCATGGAATGAAGAAGGTGGCCTGATCAGATAAATCACATTTTCTTTTACATCATGTGAACTGCCGAGGGTGTATAAGTCGATTAGATGGGGAACTGATGACACAGGATTTACTATGGGAAGAAGGCAAGCTGGCGGAGGCAGTGTGATGCTCTGGGCAATGTTCTGCTGGGAAACCTTGGGTCCTGGCATTCATGTGGATGTTACTTTGATACGTACCAACTACCTAAACATTGTTGTAGACCCCTTCATGACAACGATATTCCCAGATGACAGTCTCTTTGAGTAGGATAATGCGCCCAGTCACACTGCAAAGATTGTTTAGGTTTTAGGAACCTGACAAAATGTTCACGGTGTTGACTCCAAATTTTCCAGATCTCAATCCGATCATCTGTGGGATGTGCTGGAAAAACTAGTCTGAGCCATGGAGGCCCCACCTTGCAACTTATAGAACTTAAAGGATCTGCTGCTAATGTCTTGGTGCCAGATACCACAGGGCACCTTCAGAGGTCTTGTAGAGTCCATGCGTCCATGGGTCCGAGTGGTTTTGGCACAAGGGGGACTTACGCAATATTAGGCAGGTGGTTTTAGTGCTGTGGCTGATCGGTGTATATTTGTATGTGATTGCATACTAATGTAAATTTGGATGTAGGCTGCATGTAACAAATGTCTTTACTTCAGACAACTTCCTGAATCTGTAGCAGATAGGTTTGGAAAGGAATTATAAGCTGTAGTGTCTTCACATGCTCTGCATCCTGTTTCTGTTTGAAGAACCCTCTGATGACCTTTACACAGGAAATAGTGATGAAGGCTCAGTACCTGTGCTGGATCAAGGCTTATACACATGTACATTCATCATCATCATCATCAACATTTATTTATATAGCGCCAGCAAATTCCGTAGCGCTTTACAATTGGGAACAAACATTAATAAGACAATACTGGGTAATACATACAGACAGAGAGGTAAGAGAACCCTGCTCGAAAGCTTACAATCTATAGGGCAATGGGAGTTAGAAACACAAGGGCATGTGCTACATCATATTGCACAATGGACCAGCCAGACTGCAAAGGTAAAAGTACTGAGTGGGGGGTGTGTGTTGCAATGTTGGTCAGAAGGTTGTTGTCTTGCGTTAGCAGTGTAGAGGATGGTAATAGGGTAATCTAGGGAAATTAAGATGATGGTTGAGGAATATCATAACCTTGTCTGAAAAGGTGGGTTTTCAGTGAACGCTTGAAGGTTTGAAGACTAGAGGAAAGTCTTACTGTGCGTGGGAGGGAATTCCACAAAGTGGGTGCAGCCCGGAAAAAATCCTGTAACCAAGAATGGGAGAATGTGATGAGAGCGGAGGAGAGACATAGATCTTGTGCATAACGGAGGTGTCGAGTAGGGAGATATTTCGAGACAAGTGAGGAAATGTATGTCGGTGCAATTTTGTTGATGGCCTTGTATGTTAGTAGAAGAATTTTATATTTGATTCGTTGAAATACAGGCAGCTAATGTAGAGACTGACAGAGTGGCTCAGCAGAGGAATAACGGTTTGCAAGGAAAATCAATCTAGCTGCTGCGTGCAAAATAGATTGTAGGGGTTCAATTCTGACTTTGGGAAGACCAGTAAGGAGGGAATTGCAATAGTCGATGCGGGAGATGATGAGTGCATGAATTAATGTTTTTGCGGTGTCTTGTGTCAGATATGTGCGTATTCTGGAAATGTTCTTTAGGTGTATGTAACATGATTTAGATAAAGAGTTGATGTGGGGAATAAACGACAGTTGTGAATCAAGGATTACACCTAGGCAACGAGCTTGTGGGGTGGGATTTATGGTCATGTTATCAACAGAAATAGAAATGTCAGGCAGGAAGCTTCTGTTTTTGGGTGGGAATATTATTAATTCAGTTTTTGAAAGATTGAGTTTGAGTTGGCGAGAAGACATCCAAGATGAAATGGCAGAAAGACAGTCAGTAACGCGAGACAACACAGATGGTGAAAGATCAGGAGAGTGTAGATAAATTTGTGTATCATCCGCATAGAGATGATACTGAAATCCAAAGGAGCTTATTAGTTTTCCAAGAGAAGTGGTGTAGATAGAGAATAGCAGAGGACCTAGGACCGAGCCTTGTGGAACTCCAACTAATAAAGGAAGCGGAGCAGAGGTGGATCCAGAGAAATTAACACTGAAAGAGCGATTAGATAGGTAGGATGAGAACCAGGATAGGACAGTGCCTTCAAGACCTAGGGATTGTAGCGTTTGTATGAGGAGAGAGTGGTCAACAGTGTCAAATGCAGCAGAGAGATCCAGGAGAAATAGAAGAGAGTATTGGTTATTATTTTTTGCTGTGATCAAATCATTGACAACTTTGGTCAGCGCAGTCTCTGTGGAGTGTTGAGAGCGAAAGCCTGACTGAAGAGGATCCAATAGGTTGTTTGCTGTAAGAAAGTGTGTGAGGCGGGTGTATGCAATTCTCTCGAGAAGCTTGGAGGGGCATGGGAGCTGGGAGATGGGGCGGTAATTTATGAGAGAGTTAGGGTCAGAATTCTGTTTTTTTAAAATGGGAGAAATCACTGCATGCTTGAATAGTGATGGAAAAATACCAGTAGAAAGAGATAGATTACAGATTTTAGTTAGAGGGGGAATGACATTTACATTTATGACAATACATTTATCATACATTCCCACTAGAGAATAAAAATAAACATCCAAAACACAGAGATGTTTTCTAAATTATTTTTCATGTGTTTATCTGAACTGTTTGATTGACTGGTAATGGATGAAAAATTCATATGCTACATATGAAACAACACACAATATGCAGATATGTGAATCATTCCCTATAAATTTATGGACCTCATTTTTGTGAACTAATGCTCAGTTTAGCTTCATTAATGGTTTAAATTAATTACGAATATGGGGGAACATTAGGACTGTGGTTATTACACCTGTAACTTATATGAGTTTGAAGCTTTTTTCCATATTAGACAAAGTGCATTTAGAAATCAGCATCTCCACCATAGTACAACTGGAAGGTACGAAATGTACCCCATAAAAAGTATAGCACACGGCACCAGATCTCCACCATCACTGTCCTGGCTCAGAATTCCAGTCTGTCTTTAAGTATAGCTCTTATTACCTTTAATAATGTTTTGTGTGAATGCAAGTTTGTGGTGTAATAGTGTAATAGTCTGCTTCACCCGAACGGACCATGTGTTCTGTAAGGAGCAGGGGAATGAGTGAAGTTAGTGTGATGGTCGGTGTATGTAGGGAAGGTTATTACCGTGTGCTACATATGTTTGGATTTGGGCTAATAGCTGTGAATATGCTGGAATGTAGTTTATGTAGCTGCATGGATCAAATGCTGAGTAGGGATGATGTGTCAGGTGTGCAGGTCCTCGGCTTATATGCAGGTAACTGTGTAATACCCCAGAGGCAGAGTGAATTGTATATGATGCTTCCACATCAATTGTGTGTAGTTTGTGTAAACCATAAATAGATTCATTATTGGAATACCTTATCAGCAGGGCCATCTTAACAACATTATGGGCCCCCGGGCAAAGCAGTGCACCGGGGCCCCTAGATATAGATATAGATATATAGATGTATACAGATATAGATATAGATATATAGAGATAGAGATAGATAGATGTACTTGCTCAGTGACCCTTGTAGGTTTTTTTTGCAGGTTTTTTTCTTTTGCAGGATTATTTATTCTCATTAAGAGCCATGCCTATGGGGCCCCCTTGCCCGTGGGGCCCCCGGGCAGCAGCCCATCGTGCCCAATGGAAAAGATGGCCCTGCTTATCAGGCCGGCACTAAATGACAATAGATAGTGCTGTGTATCGGACCTAAACTCATCTAAAACATGAATCTTCGTATGGAAGGAATGGGTGTCTGTGGGCATAAGGGTGGCATGAGAGGTATTGTGCTGGCATTAGTGGAGAAGTCCATTAGATCTGAGATTTGGGTGAATAATGAACTGGATAGTTATGGTGGTGAGGTGGAGGGTGTGAGCTGGGAGCTTTAGTGGCCATCAGCAGTGTAGATTCGGAGTTTAGAGCCTTCTCTGTGTAATGTTTTAGATATGGTTATGTACAGGGTAGTATTTACTGGGCCCCATGTATAGCTGTGGTTAGCTGAACTGTGTAGTACAAAGTGTGGGGTAAGTAGGGGCTGGGGTGAGGATTTAATATAGTGAGGAGGTTATAATGTTGTAGTAGTTGGATGTTGTAAGTAGGACTCATTTACGGTGGCGCTGAGGACATTTGGGGCTATTGCATGGAAACAAGGATATAATAGCACATATGAATATGCCAGTAGACATGAATTCAGGTATATAGGTGGAACAAGACCACTGCTAGATGAGTCAATTACTTGTGTTTGCCCCCAATGCAAAATGTTGCCAGTCCTCTACTGACAACACTACATAATGAAAGCACAAAACTACAAATAATAAGTCCCCAAGTTAAAGTTCTGCTATTCCTACTCACCACTTCCTGAGGGAGCCCCAAATTAGGTGGGGTCTGGGATGTTTAACGCCCCCCTGCATATCTATAAATTAGCGCCCTTTAACATTAAACCCCCCCACACCAGCTATGTTAATAAATATGCCTTAATGTCTGCAGCAGAAGCTTTGGGTTAAAGAACACTGTTGGACTATTTACATAAATAAACCTTTGCATACAAAGTACAGTGGCACCACAGCACAAGTAAATTGGATCCATATTTCACAATAATATTGTTTCCGACAGTAAGTAAAGCTTGTGGACCAGTAAGGATACAGCTTTATCAGGTTGAAGATTCATCATTAAAGTGTCAGAATGGTGGTGAGTGTGTTTTTGTCTTTGAGACAGATTCCCAATAAAACAGAAAATAAACTGATAGGTTTGTAGCAGACGGAAAATTGCCATATTCCACCTTTCCTTAATATCAGAAGATATTGTCAAAGCATTACCTCACTTTAAAATGTATCAATAGACAGTAGGGGCTTTGCCAAGCTAAGTTTTAATATAAAATGAATGAAAATAAATCATTAATTAATGTAAAAAAAAAACAATAAAAAAAAATCATAATTTTTTACACAGTTCATGGAAGACGATAAGTGACATACTAAGGTAGTATCAGTGACCCCCTATTGCTGGGAAACCTTGGATCCTCTATAAAAAAATAAAAAACACAACCCAATTATTTTAATTTCTGGGAGTCACACTGTGCACTGAAAAAAATGCAATTTATTCACTTCTCTTCTGATTGGCTATGAGTTGCAGTTATACATTTATGTTCGATCTATCAAACAAACAAACAGGACACAAATGCAAACACAATTCAGGATATCACATTTGTGACATAACTGCCTCTGCTTTTAAGCACATAGATGCTGCTGTGGTGTGTATATGTGTTGGCTTTGTGCGTGGACTGTGGACAATTTAGCGCACACTTTTTGTGGTTAGTAAATTACTCTTACTGTGAAGATTGCCACTACACTAATGAGGAGGAACATGCTGGGGCTGGCATGTACACTATATTTTTATAAAATTTGCATCTGATTTTAAACATGATGTTCTAAATTATAAATTAAAAAAAAGCTTTATTACAAAAAACCCAATTCCCAAACATTCCACTTAAAACTATATACCTATATATTTTTTTCCCAAAACAATGAAAACATAGACGTCTATTTACTAAGGGGCACATTTATCAATATTCACATAAAGTGAAAAGTAGTTTTCAATCCTTATCGCAATGATAAGGATTGAACTATTTCTCACATTTATGTACAGCCCTGCACAGAAACAGCAGTTCCGAAAAACTGCTGTTTCAGTGATAAAAAAAATCATACTTACCCCCCTCTTCGGAAGCGCTGTCTCCGGGTCTTCTCTTCACTCTTCAATTGCACATGTCCAGTTCCATAAACTGGACATGCACACACAGATTCCCTCTCTGTCTCTGCAATGATAGTTGCAGAGAGAGCGCGCTGAGTGACAGGGAGGGATCATGTGATCCCTCCACACATGCGATGTACAACTCTGCTCTTCGGAGCAGAGCTGACAGCATTAGATTTCTTCAATTCCGATGATGTACGCCAGCCTCAGCTGGCGTACATTAACATGACAAGTTCCCCAAAAAAATGTTTTTTCGGGACTTGTTAGATTGCGGCCAGGAGCAGTCACCATTGTGTTGAATGGTGACTGCTCCCAAAAACGAAGAGGAATGCAAAGCAGCAGATATCCATGATATCTGCGGCGATGCACCCTTAATAAATTTGTGGAGGACACCTTAATGACCCGTTAAAAGCACTATCGTGCTTTATTAAATATGCCCCTAAGAGTCTGCAATGCATTCGCTTATTGCCGCGATATATCACTAAAATATTGCCAGGCGGCTGTGCAATACTCCGCTGCTTCTGCAATACTAGCCAGGAGTGGTAAGGGTTAACTTATGACTTTGCCGGGCCAATCTCAGGGGATCTAGGGGTAGCCAGTTCCTGCATGTGCATGGGAGCTTAAAGCCCAAATTTGATCCTTGTTACATAGGATTCCCTATGATTCTCATGGGGAAGCTATTGACGGCGAGACCCTACGAACCTTACCGCCGACGGTGACACCTTGTTATATAGAGCGAAGCCCTATCTCCAGCGGAAAGAAGTTTTATTATGACATACAATACATAGACCCCATTGCATGGAAAACAACATCAGTTTGTACTAGTTACATTTATAATATATATAAACTTGTTTACTTACAGCAATGGACCACTAAGTCCCATCTCACTGCACTCTCCCTGCAAATATATCTGAGAATGTGTTGTTTCAAGTTACCAGCATGTGCTCCAGAAACACAGGACCTACCATACTTAAATGGAGCTTAGAGTTGTGACATTAGGGCCTGATTCTTTACAAGCCGTATTTTGAGTAAAATCACTCTGCGCATGCCCAGAAACTGATTATACGCCAGTGACCGCAGTAACATCCAATTCATCTTTGAGTGCAAAGGACACTTATGGCAGCTTACGATTTAATGGGAGGAGCGTATGCCCATGGCAATGTACAGTAAGGGCGTGCCAAGCTCGAAGGCACACAGCGGCACTCGATTCAAGATTTGGGCATCTCAAGGGTACTTGTTTTTCTGCCGTATCGCTTGCACCAGCTACAGGTCTGTTGTAAGTGCCAAGTTTAAGGGTCACATATGCATTCTAGAACATGTGTGTGCATAAAAAAATGCATTTTATGTACAGTAGACATTAATAACATCCTGATAAATATATTTTATGGGGAAAATAGTGTAAAAAAAACTCCTTTATTAAAAATGTTTTTTCATTAATTACTATATTATTAAGTGACAATAATTTATTTTTCTTTACTGTGCATTCTCCTATGTATTGTGTCTGTCTCAATACGGCCAGGGCCTGGGGGGGGGGGGGGGGGGCAGTCCCATAATGGGCTACCTTGGGCTGGGTCGCTGTGCCAGATATTTTTTTCTTTAAAATATGCCGCTGAGCCGAGTTTTGTCCCTGGGCTAAAATTTGCCTGACCTCCCCTGAATACGGCAAACGGTGTATAAGCAAAGTGTATCTAGACCTGTACTCAATAAAATTCGTTTCTTTTGATCCGCCTGTAGTTGAATATGGACGTGCTTATGCGTGTTTTAAAAAAACGCACAATACGTTTGTTTTACATGCTTTAATAAATCAGACCCTAAATGTGGCCAAAATCTTCTAAAGAAGATCATCCTTCTGTTGACCACTTTACAGGCCAATATCATACATCCATTAGTAGCCCTTCCATTCACCACTTTCCACTGGAGAAACACACACTTATCCTCTCTGATAGTAACAACACGGGCATACATTGTATGTCATACAAGAGACTGGAGGGTTGGCCGGTGGGCGGGGCCAAGAGGAGAGGGGCGGTGTCATACGGAAAGGGGCTGGGATTATGTAAATCAGAGGATAGGAGTCTGGGGGAGGATGTAAATGCAGATGAGCAGAGTGCATGTTGGGCGGTGCATGGTGGCTGCAGACTACACGGCCCTGAGCTGTCCATATACATATAAATAGCACAGCCTGGCCCGGCATGCACATTGTCCCTAACGCTTGGTGAGGTGAGTTAAATATGATCAGTAGTTCGAGCCTCAGTAATAAGAGAAACGTTTCAGTGACAGTTTTATAAACGGAGATTGGTGAGCTGGCTTATTGCACTGTGCCTGCTGGACATCTAGCACTGGTTACACATGCCGGGGGGATCATGTTCATGTGTACACTATATAAGGTGTACATGTGGGCTTGGTGCGAGGCCTCATTCTCCTGTTTATTTGGCCATTTGCTATCATGGGTAAGGTCCGTGCAGCAACCAAGGGGTTAATGGAATGTTGCACATCCGTAAAATGTATAAGAAAAGTGCGAGAGTGGAATTGATCAGTAAGAAATGTGTACATGCAATGTGATCACTAATCCTACCTATAGCTGTTCCTCCAGGCTTTGTGGTCTGAATGACTTTTGTTTATAGGTCTGGTGATTTTGGAATGAATGACGCGTAATATTGTGGTCGTGTTACTCTTATCACACTGGTGTCCTCTCTGGGTGACTTTAATCCCTGCGGGCCTGGGTGTGTAGGACATTTTAGTAAGACTGTGAAACCAAATCAGTGATGATTGATTGCAAAGTTATTGTAAATCATTTTCTCAGTGTCTTAGTATATCTACCGTTTGAACCCATTTTTCTGTAATTGGGTTTATATGCCTTCCTCAAGGACACTGGTTACATTCTAACCAGGCTTTCGGTTTCAGTCTGTACATATAGTCACTCTTTGTGTTATGGTGGCTGATTTACCTAAAAATATTACTCCTTGTCCGCAGCATCTACAATTTTTTTAGAGCTTGGTTCAAAATATTGGTTGACCACAAATCTCTTTTATTAACAAATCATTGTGTTGCTGACCGATGTTTGCTACAGGTGTATGTAGAGCACTATGCGTGTTCTATTTACACACTTACTCCAGCATGCTGCACACGCTAGTATGGCAGTGCAGTCTGTGTACAGCAGCAGCGCCCCCTAGCTGGTTAATTTTAGAAATAATGGTGGTTAATGCTTGACATTAAAGTGCAGCTGTCAGTGACTGGTTATTTGTATAAACAGTATGTATGGACTTGAAGTTTGTAGTAAATATGGGTAATTTTAATAAAAAACATTTTTTATTTTTTTTACCTTAATAACACTCATTCAGTTGGCCACTCTAACCGTGAAAGTAACGTGGCCTGTGCACTATTACCAATACTACAGTAAATAGTGACTGTGTGCATTATTACCTTTGGCAAAAAAGCAGTGTTGAAATAATGCCTACTACTGCAGTAGTGTCGGTAATAGTGTGCGGGCTGCGTTACTTTTTAACGCAGCCAATTGAATTCCCTCCCCCCATAAAGTATTGCTACAGATTTATGGATGTTTGGTATACCTTCATCACTATATATTTGTATTGTGCCATACATGAAAGCAGTAAATATAATAACATGTGCATTGGTATAGAGTAGAATAATAAATGCATGGATGCAATTAACAGCACTAATCACATAGCATACAGAAACAATTCAGCTTCAGATATGACTGAGACAAACGAGAACAACAGAGTGGACAGACATGAGACATATGGTAGAGCACCTTGTCTGTGAGAGCTTACATTTTAGAGGGAGGGGGTAGTGAGAGACGATACAATCTGAAAGTTGTGTAGTGATATTGAGATATATATATATATATATATATATATATATATATATATATATATATATATATATATATATTTATTTATATTGCCTGTGAAAATTGGTTACCACAGACTGTTTATTTTACTGGATACTTTGACTTTCTTTTATTCTACATGCTTGCGTTCGAAGACCCTGTTGTTGGCTGGACTGTTATTATAATGATCTTTTCTTGCTCAGTTTCTTACTGCAGGCTTGTTAATATTTTACTTGCAGAGTCTACATGGTGTTCAGCTTACTCCTTGTGTCCATACTACAAGTACAGTCCCTGCGAGGGAAGGGTACTGTCCTTAACTAAACTGAATAGTGCCTGTTGTCTTAGCTCCTTAAGTTACATGAAGATATCTAGCAGGGTCGTTGCCCTCTACAGCCTGTTACAGAGGCGGAACTAGCGAGCTGTGGGTCCTGGTGCGGGAGGAGGGAGCCGGGGCCCCTGACCCTCTGCATCTGTCATGCAGCGGGCCCCATTATCTCCATGGGCCCTTGTGCAAGGCACCTATCGCACCAATGCTGGTTCCACCACTGAATGGTTAACATAGTTTAGTGACTGTACGTCAGTGCATAGAAATAACCTGTGATTACCAAGTTATATGATTGTATGATCATGTGACTTGTGTGAAGGAACACGTAGTGTGATAACTGCACTTTCAGCCTTTGTAATATATTATCATATATAAAGTCCTAGTAGATGGGACTTATCTATTTAGTACCTGTAGCTACCCAGGAGTTTATACCCCTGTCCTGCTGAATGCAAAGCTAAGATACTTTACCCTGTCTATAAGGATTTTTCTAACCTGTATATTGGCAGACACTTAGGGGGTATTTCAATTGTCCGCGGGTTCGAGAGCGGAAAAACTATTACCGTTAATACGGTAATCTCTCGCTGGATTTTAGCTCGCAGCTCCCTGAGCTGCGAGCTGAAATCCAGCGAGTAAATTACCGTATTACCGTTTTTTCCGCACAGGATTACCGTAATAACTAATCCTGCGCGGACCGCGGGATTTTCGGCAATCTCGCGGACAATTGAATATGCCCCATAAGATATGTTTTTGCTGAGCTCTGAATTTCCAAATGTTTTGCATAGCGCTACAGTGTTATGTTGATTAGTTATTTATCATCAATTTAGAAAAAGAAACATACAAAAAAAACAACAAAAAACCTAAACAGGCAGCCCTCAGAACCTTCACCTGCATCCTCCAGCTCCATCCTCTTTTATTGTCATATTTGTTTGCTATAGAGTGTACCACTTACTAAAGAGTCTGCTAACATGCTGTTACAGATAGGTGTCTCTTTATTTGATGGAATGTATTGTTTTAACGTCTTACTGAGATTAAAGGTAATGTGTGGGCCTTTTGAATCTACTGGTTAATGAAACCTAACCTGCATTGAACAGGGCAGATGGCATAATGATGCATGTATTTGACTGAAAATATAGAGAATTGCCTCCAAAATTAGTGTTGATGGTTAGCGTGTTGCAGAGTGGCGTAGGAAGGAATCTGGTATTCTAGTGCTTCCTAGAAGGATGGCACATTCCAATCCAATGAGAGGCAGTGATTCCGCTGTCACTTCCTGGAAGAGACCAGTTTGTGTTTTAAAAAAAATAGATCCATTTTTATTCCTTTATAAACGTGACATAATTCTTCTGCTTGCGATGTTCTATAGTGGCTCTCGCTAGTATACAGCTGGTGGGAACCCAATCAGGCCTTCACAGCGCAGAACCCTGTGTGACCAGCAGCGTGATGTTAGCTCTGCATTAATCCCCTTCTTTACCCTGCTGCCATCGTGGTTCAAGATCCAGTTTGGTAACTATTGGAGCTAGAACTCTCTTGCACTTCATGCTGACGGCCTGAGTTTTAAGGTGGCGGGAGATGGGACTGTCCAATGTTCCACCGTGGCCTGCTCTGCAAATCTCTCCAATTGTGTGGAGGTCTATCTTCATCAGGTACCACAATGAGGGGACCACCTCTAGTGGTATTTGTTTTTCTTTAAATTTAAATATAACTTAACATCTGTTGCATCTTATGTAATGTAGTAAATGCTTGTAGATTTGTTATATCTTAAAGACTTGAATGTGTTGTTTTTATCTCCCCCCTCCATACATTATCTTTGTGTAGACTGACAACATTCCTGAGGCCACATGTTCTGTCTGTTACTTCATACAGAAAGCAGAGCAGTTCAAACGTTGTTTATAGGTTTCTTCTTAATGTGCTATGAAAAAAAAAAAATCCTTTCCTTACAGCGTAGCCCTAACCTGTCCATCAATCTTCGAGGTTTTTTTTTTCTCTGTTCTTCTGCAGCAGTTCTTCTTAAATTACATGTTACATATATAAGGATATGTAGAAGCCGGTGACACAACTTGAAATAAAAAATACGGAAGTGCACTTTTTTTTTTTTTAGTGTTTACTTTATTATAGCTCAATAGTGTAATGTATAAAAAATAAGAGTTGCATTTCAGACTCCTTGCTTGACAGGGCCGCTAATTAATGAGTATATCTGAGACAACAAGCGATTATCTCCTGACTGTGTCCTCGGGAGAATGGTGAGGCTCTTACAGCTTAACAGGCTTTAGGAAGTCTTTAACCACCTGGCCAGTGTGGAGAAAAATCTCCTACGAGAAAACATAGTGTAGCTTATTTTTACTTTGCACTGACCAAGAAATTTTGAAAGGTGTTTTTTTTTTTTCTTTTTTTTTCTTTTTACAATGTCTCTATTTGTTAGAGAAAACATGTAATTTTATACCTGTGACTATTTCAAAGGGGCTTGAAAAGTTCCTGTACTTCAAAATACTTGGCTCACTAATGGTTTTGGAGGGCACTGAGTTCTCCTGCAGAAGTAGAAGCAGTGAAGACCCATCTTTGGAATCTATAACCTGTACACACACAGCAATGACTTCCATTAGACATTTGACACTTTCTCTAGTGGAGGTCAGACATTGCAATACCTGTTACTGGAATTTTCAGCCTAAATATTAGTAGATATCTTTGTGGGAGATATGGTGTCATATCTCCTACAGTATCAGCTCAGTGCCACAAAACAATGTTTACAAAAAAAAACCATAGCCATTTGATTTATCCATTTTATGTTGAACAATGAGTGGATGTTGAACTGACAGGGCCATGGGCAAACTGAGGCATGTGGCTTGTAGCTGCAGTAGGCTGTGACATAAGTTATGTTTTCTTGGCTACTTGAAAACAGTGTTTTAAGGATGAAACTTATGGCAGAGAGATGGTTGAGATACTCATCTATTTTTTTTTTTTATTTTTTTTTTTCCTATACCTATATTTACCAGCCCCTCACCTCAGGGCCGGTGCTAGGGTCCTTGGCACCCTAGGCACATTTTCAAAATTGGGCCGTGATGATGATGTCACGGCCCGACAGTCAGTGAGTGGAGGGGAGGAGACGGAGCAGAGAGGCGGCGGTGGTGATGATCAATAGTCCCTCCCCCCCTTGTGGATGTATCTGAAGCTGTGCGGCGGACGTGAAAGGTATGGTCAGCGGTCGCCGCACAGTTTTAAAGAAATTTTTAAGCTGTGGTGCCCTCCAGAGCTTGGCGCCCTAGGCAAGTGCCTAACCTTGCCTAATGGGAGTGCCGGGCCTGCCTCACCTTAATTTACAGCTCATGGAGAGCTCCTCTCATGGGACTTGGCAATCAGCAGTAGTTTGGTTCCTAGGTTTTAAGGTGGGCAGAGCTGAAAGTGACCACCACACATTGGAGTGTTTTGCATTTGTGGAAAGTGAGTGCCTCAGTTGGAAGATTCAGGAGGGTATCTGCTTTTAGGCAATTAAGAGGTTCCTTTAGAACCCAAACTAATAGTATCTGCCGCCACCCTTAGTTTGCAAACAGTACAACCGCTAAAAGCAAATAAGTGTATTCAGCATATATTTAGCAAGAATAACAAGTTGGAAAGTTGTACAAATAAATATGATCCAGATTTTTTTGTTTTCTGGGTCTCGTAGGATACCCCCTCTTCCCCACGCTTTAATGGCTTGTTTTTGGACTGTTCATTGTTCTTCAATGCAATGTAATTAAATTTGTCTTAAAATTGCATTTTGTCCTCTCCCCAAAGTATTTAAATGTGGTGTTTCACTTTGCATTGATAAAATGTGGACTTCCACAAGCGGCTGGCATGAAAACTGCTGAACCCTCTTGCTTATTTGCAGTCAACAAGTCTCTGCATTAAGTAGCTTTGATTCATGCACGTGTGTGTATTAATGTAGGAGGCCGAGGCAAATGACCTCTTTAGAACTGGTGAGTGGCTCACCAGATAGCTGGAACAAATGGCTTGTTTTATGGAGAGCTCACAATGTATTCTGTTGTTCTGTAGTCAGTGGGGTGAGTGCTGCTTGATCAGGAGATGGGAGTAGCATTAAATCACCCCTACGTTATAGGGACTTCAACTTCCTGTGACGGCAGTGTGGGATAATCTGTCAACATGGTACTGTTCTCCGACTTGTCAATGCAAATCCTCATTCTGTACTCCCATAATCAGTAGAAAACCCCCCACTTAATTTTATATCCTTATCTGGTCCTTACAACATTTCTAATGACATCTTCAGCACATTAAAGTACTTGGTTTCTGTGGTGCTATTTGCACATTTGCATTGACGATTTAGAATACCAACTTCTATCTTCTCCTTAATTTGTTGTGTATCCTGTTCTGTCTGAGACAGATTCCAGTATCTGGGACATATGACTGCAAAAATGTTTAAAGTTAACACTTGATATCTTTTCTCCTATTTTTGAAGGTCATAGTTGTCAACACTTTAACATCTAAAGACAATCTAGAGACACTTGCTGCTGACCTGGTACATAGTAAATACTCCTTCTCCAGGAGGGTGTTCATGTTGCCAACTTTAACCCTTCCAATCACTAATCGATAAAACCTAGGAATGCCCCTAGAATTTGTATGAATGGAAGTTGTACCGAGTTACAGAAAGACTGGTTACCTTGGTTCTAAACGACCTTCATGTGTGCAGCAAAGAGAAAGTACATGCTTGGAATGAGGAATGTAGTTATGTTCACTTTTTAACTAGTTGCATTCTAAACTAGTGTTCATATATTACATGAAATCCACATTGCTGTTTCCATGCAAGGAGATAAACCCCACTGTATCTATAGAATAACTAGAAATCATGACAGAGCTAAAAACTTTGACACTTAGAATTGATATATGAACCTCTTTTCTCCAATGTTTATCAAATGCTTGAAATCTTTTCACTACTTGAAGTGGTGTTTCTGCCGTGCACTGGAAGTCTCTTGTGGCAGTAAGGGGTTAATGTTCTGTTGCCAGTGGGAAGCATGGGTCAATGAATGAATGTCTGTCGCTGCCAGTCGTCTTCTTGTTCTTTTTTCGATAATCATGCCATTGCGTCAGATGCCACCCTCTGCACATGGGGTGACTTTCTCCAGATAAGACGGTCACTGGCTCCTTGCCCTCGTCTGTTACCTTTTGCCTACTAGGCATTAAGTGGCAGGTCCTCGCATGTGACTTCTGTCCTGTGAGTGGTTGCCTGCAGCAGTGACAGCAGCTGACAACTCCATGTCCCCTGCAGGAGTGTGTGCATGTTTGCATTGAAAGGAGCACACAAGGGTGAGTTCTGTACTGTGTGAAGAATACATTGTGGGGGGGGAAGGAGGGGTGTTCTGTTGCCATAAAGTATTAAGATGTTGTAGTAAGGTATCTGAAAATTTCTAATCAGTTTTCCTGAGGGAGTTTTTAAGGGATCGTGTGTGTTTAAACATATCTCTGCAGTGACATGAAGTGGTGCTTGGTAAACTATTGCAGCATTGGGTTTCCTAAAATAGATTTCATTGGGTCTAAAGCTTACAGAGGACGGTCACTGAAATAAAAACCCCCTGTGACGGACAACTGCAGCTAGCCTTGTGCTGTAACTTCTTTTAAAAATTGAATTAACTTTCTGCTGAAATGCCCTATGTGTAAAAGAAGGGAGTTGTGTATACTGTAGCCTATGGTCCATTGTGTGTGTACTTATATGTATAATGTTTAACATAGATCTGTCTTTAGCCGTTTATAAATAAGGTATTAGTGGTTCAAACCTACACCCTCATTTGGATTGTGTATTGTACTTTCAGTCACAGCAGTGTAGTGCACTTTTTAATGTATTTGGAAATTAGGATTAGGGTGTATAGAACAGCATGATATTTTGTAACATAATAATGTCACAGTATTATTTGATGTTATTTACTTGTTCTTCCTTTTTAATGCTAAACGCTAATTATGTGTCCTATTGGGTTGTCATAAAGTGGAATGCACCTAAAATAAACAAGTGCTACCTCGCTCATACATTTCTAAAGAGAAAACTATACTTGTCTTGTACTTATTAAATTCTGTCTTGCATTCACTGACATATGTTGCTAGAAAACAAGGCAGTTTTACTGATTTGAGTTATGCCAGACTTTTAATATTCTCTGTTTTTGTTCTGTCTGTTTTTTTGTTTTAAGGTGGTTTTTTTTTTTTAAATTGTACTTTTGAAAATTTTAACAACCAGAATAGTGTGGGGTTTTATTTTTGTTTTTTTATTTCTTTTATCAAATTTTCTTTGCCCTCAGCGTATGGTCAACAAAGGCTGAGAGACCGATGTATCAATATAAATTGTCCATTTGTCTTTCATAAGGCTGAATCAATAGTTAAACTGGGTACACACTACAGACTTTTCACCCGATGGTGCCAATCACATGATTAACGACTGTTCGGTCTGGTACCGCATTAGTCTCCAACGATCATTTTTATCACATCAAAGAGCTTCGCATCATTTGACTTTATAACCGGACTAAAAATCGATACAAATAATGGAACGAAGTCGGGCAAATTCTGCAGTGTGTATGTACTCGCATCCAGCCGTGTAGACAGATCTCCATAGAGTTTACAGATATCTTTTCAGCTGATGGTTATGACAGATGAAGAGCACAGATCTGAAGGTAAATCGTGTAAGTGTCTACAAATGAATCGGCTGCTGATCGGGACTTTGTCGTTGGTAAAATTGTTACAGATATCTCATTTGGGAGAAATTTTCTGTAATGTGTACCCAGCTTTAGTAGAAATGTTCAATTTTTTTTTTTTAGCTTTACTATAAAACTACAATTCCTGCATGGTCATACCATGCTGCCTGTTTTCCTAAGCTGGGTACACAATGATGCAATTATTGTGCAGATCACACTATAAACGACACTTTGGTCAGATACTGTATTCGTTTTTACAATTCATGTTTTATCATACCAAAGCACGTAGCTTTTCATTTGGGTTTTATAAAGTTCCTAAACATCACGATTAACGATGTCGGGCAAATTTTTCTAGTGATTACACACTTGCGACCAGCAATGTAGGCAGATACCTGTAGTGTGTAGAGTAATGATCTTGCGGTTATGAGAGATGACAGTCGCGGATCTGAAGGTGAATCGTGTAGTTGTGTACACAAATCTGCATGCTGATCGGGAGTTTGTCGTTTGTAAAACCATTACAGAAATACATCTGAAGTATCTTTCTATAGTGTGTACCCAGCTTTACTCTTTTGGTGGTGTTGTGGGCATGAGTCTTAGGGATCCAGTCTTGGTCATTACACTGGTCCCACACCCGTGGGGGTGTAGAGGAGATACCGTACTGGATGGGAGACTTGGGGGTATATTTGCTAAACTGCGGATTTCAAAAACTGGAGATGTTGCCTATAGCAACCAATCAGATTCTAGTTATTTAGTACATGCTACAAAATGACAGCTAGAATCTGGTTGGTTGCTATAGGCAACATCTCCACCTTTTTCCAACCCGCAGCTTAGTAAATATACCCATTGATGTGTTTTGTGGTCCTTTCCATAGAGGCACCAGGTTGGGACTGGCTTTTACTATGGCAGGGGGGTACTCTGCTCTTGGTCTCTCTCATAGGCTGTTTGGTGCTGGGGCTGGTTAAAGACTTAGGATTCAGGGTGCACATTTCCCCCATAAATTATTGTACATTTAAACAGTGAGGGCCTTGTGAAGCCAGGACTGGTTCTGACTTATTTTGGGGGTGGGAGATGACTGGTCTCCATAAGAAATAATAGTTAAGCAACCGTAATCCAGTCTCTGTAATGGGGGCAGGGTTACCTGATTAATCAGTGGGTTTATTTGATGTATTTTTGATGAATCGGATCAATTTGCTCACAAATAATCATTGCAATTCGGTCAAATGTCAGAGTCCACTGAACCAATTCACCCAGCTCTGCTGCCTAATGCTATGACAAATAAATGATTATCTATTTATAATCTGCTTAAATGTTATGGCACAATAAGAGTTCTTTTGTCTAACATACACAGACAAAAATGATGAAACCTAAAATTCCTATTGTGGAATTACTTGTCACTATTTCTATCACCTGTAGTTGTATCAGTTATCCTGGACTTGTATAGTGTTTGTTTTTAATGCTTTTCCCCCTCCCATCTGTGCTCCACCCCCAGGTTTAGAGAGCACCAGTAACAATGCAAGCACACGAGATATTCCGGAACCTCAGGATCCCTGAGCTGGGAGATGTTCGTCAGTATGTTCGCACTCTTCCCACCAACACCTTGATGGGCTTTGGTGCCTTTGCTGCTCTTACAACTTACTGGTACGCCACAAGACCTAAAGCTCTGAAACCTCCGTGTGACCTGGCCATGCAGTCTGTGGAAGTGAAGGTAACTTGTCTTTGTGACACCATTACTACCTGTGGGCATGAAACTCTTTCCATTGTTACAGCTCTGTGAGAGCTGGTTTAGAAATGACCTGTCCTAGCTGCAGTCTCTGTCTTCAGTGTCATTGCTTTTCATAGCAAATTCTGCAGGATTTAAATACACTTCTACTTAATCACAGATGGTTACACTTGTGTTTTCAGTGATTTTCTAACTTTGTTTCCTGCACGGATTTCGTAACCTGACACTGAGAATCGGTGTGAAAGTGACTGTTTATATTACCATTCTGAGCCAGTTTATACATTAGAAAGTTTTAAAGTATAATCAAATAGGACTATAGCATTTTAAAGTAGACCATGTAGTTTCTTTGTGTAATTTACCTGGAATTATATCAAACGGCATAGCTGACACTGACACTTAACCCTATGTTTGCAAGGCAAACTCTACTCCAGTGCAATACGATGTTGTACAGCTGATGTAGGTGTGCTGTAGGCATGCATTAATTTGAACAGGAGATTTATTAGTTGGGAGACTTGTACACCCGGCCTCCAATGGATTAGCTTCTTGTTTGCTGTCTGTATGGTTTCATCTGTGGACATTGGGTTCGTTTAGCAACCGGTAGAAATTGACAAAGTCACGTCTCCACTTGCGTTTTCAATGACCCTACTTTTGTGGTATTTGTATCTAAAAAATGGTTGCTGGGAATGTTGTTCAGTCAGAACGCTCCAAATTAGCTGGTTGATGGGGGGTGGGGGGTCGTATCTACTTATTTAATAAACTGCACTCTTACCCCCCTGCAAGATTTTTAACTGTTCACCTGTCTCATGTACACATGATGTTGCGACTCTTATCTGTAACAGCATCAAGAAAATTACTCTGCTTCCCCTTTAATGTCATTTTATGTATTTCCTAAAACATGGCTTTCTTTTGTTTTGAATTAGCCACAAGTTTGGTGACTTCGGACCTGGCTTCTTAATTTTTTTTTTTTTTTTTACATGTTCCACTATTGAACATAGGTCGGGAATTGCTTTGAAGGCTGCTGAATAGATAGCTGATAAACTCCCAATAGATAAAGTGTCTTATTAAGCACTGATGCTACATATTTTACATATATGGCATCAATCACTTTTAGAACATTTACAGGGCTGTTCACAAATGCAAGAGACAGATCCTAGTTACCTAGAAAACAAATTGGCTTTTATGCTACGTGTTTCATGGTGGCTTCCTCGGGTTTGGGGTCACTGGTAAATATGGGAACAGGCAGATGCAAAGCTCACGAGTTTTCTGGCTTGGGGCTAGATTTGCTAAGCTGCGGGTTTGAAAAAGTGGGTATGTTGCTTATAGCAACCAATTAGATTCTAGCTGTCATTTTGTAGAAGGTACTAAATAAATGAAAGCTAGAATCTGATTGGTTGCTATAGGCAACATCCCTACTTTTTCAAACCCGCAGCTTAGTAAATCTAGCCCTAATCGTCACGTCTCTTGTGGTGGTGAGCAGCCCTGTGAATGTTCCACATGCTATTTATTTTTGCATCATTTGTAATTGCATATTTTGATATCCAAGTGTAATAACATCACTTGAGCTACTGGGAGTTTTTGGTCTCCCCTGTTCAGAACCCTCCACTTTGATTGGTGGCTGTGTACTACTGGGACTACAACCAAATCAGAGTATAGTCTTAGCTGACCTGGCTTGAGGAGCTGCGGGCTTCAAGATATTTTATATCGCCCACATGAAGTTGACTATCTGGACCACAATACCGGCTGTTCTGTAATGATTTAGAGCGCTGGTGGTCCGTTTCACCTGTTTAAATTGTTATATTATCGTACTTAGGGTGGTCAAATACAAAAAAATAAGCCCCGGAGGAGTGGGCTGGAGACATCATCTCGGACATGCTTCCTGAACGCACAGTGCAAATGCACCTTTTTTAAAGCACCAGTTTATTGTAATTTATTTATTACCATTTATTTATATAGCGCCACTAATTCCGCATACTATGTGTTTTTATTCTTGTGCTATATTCTACTGTAAAACATTGCGAACAAGGACTGTCTGACTACATCACTACAAATATGCTGGTATAATATAAATGCAGGCTGATGGTAATATAGGAGAGTCCGAATGTTCCTTGTGACACTGTGGAATTTTTCCAGTTGCCATGCTTGTCCGAGCATAGCATCTTTATGCCTCTGATCATTGCAGGGTTACTAGCAGTCAGCCAGCAGTAGCATAAGAGGGGTGTAAGACTCTTTTTAGGCCAACAAAGATGTAACTAGGAGCTTTTGTAACTTAAGATTTCATAGGCGTAGTATTGCTTAAATAAGTTATGAATCTGTCTACTATTGCAAAATGTTTTTGTTTTCTCCACTAGGCATAGTAAGATCCTGGTTAGGTGTTTCTATTGGCAGTGTATTATGGGAGGATATATTTTACTAAAGCTGCTCTACATGGGAAATCACCTAACTATGGTGTAATAAATTCTTACTGGGAGTTAATACAAACAGTGACTGGCCTGAGGCTCTTCTGTCATCTGTACAAACCTACAAGATTAGTGATTGAACTTTACAGTGTAAATGACCCTTTTTTTTATACCTTGATTAGAAAATGGTGTACATTACCTGCAAATCCTATTAGGAGAATTTAGATGTTGTACTCTGAACTTAATGCTTTTAATCTCTTTAGCTCAAGAAGGGTAGAATTTAGCTGGATTTACATTTCTACCATTTGCCAAAGTACAAAGTTTGTTGTGCCCTGGTTGATAACAGACTAATGTGATGACAACGGACTCCCATTGTATATCCTTACAAATTCCTTGTCTTGTGAATCATTCACTACTTGTATGTATCCATAGTTTATTCTTTACTTAAGTGTGCAATTATAATTAACAGGCGCACAGTAATATCTTTACTGGTCTTTTAAGACCTTTCTGGTTCACTATTTATTTTTAATTCATTGTCCCAATGTTCATTGTGGAACCGTGCATTTAAAGCTGTCTGTACAAGCGACGCCTAATCTGCTCAGTAGACCTCGGCCAGCTAGGCCATCTCCCCCACTTTGTCTCTGCAGTGTGCTGATACAGTGACAAGTGACAGTCCTAGCATGGTAACTACTGGTGCCGAGACCTGCATGTGTCATTGGATCACTGTCTGGTGTGATGGGGGGTTCATCCTGCTGCAGGTTAGGCCTCCCTTTTATGGAGGTTTTATTTCATTAGGGCCCCACGGTGCATTGGAATTGAACCTTACCAAAAACTTAATGAAGAGGACGTGCGTCTTATTAAAAAAAAAATATACATTTTTGATCCTAGTCCCTCCTCTGTATCCTCTGCTGGGCTCCAGGTTTGTCTGCCCCTGCTCACATCAGTGTAATTTTTCATGTATGCTATTTTATATATAACATGCATTCTCTGCTCGATATCTGACGTCTATTGGCGTCTTTGCAACTGCACACGTTCTTCCATTTACTCCTGCAACTTGCATATTTGTTTCACATTTTCTGTATATGTACTTTGCTGTTTGTACTGCATGAACATATGACAACCTGTACTCAGATTGGGAAGTTAATTTGTATTATGACAGTGTGGTTTTGTTTTTGTTTTGTTTTTTCAAGTCATTTTTGAGTTATAAACAAACAAAAAAAATACAAAAAAAGAAAGTGTTGTATTTTATGTACACCAATCCGCCATAACATTTAAAACACTGACAAGTGAAGGGAATAACATTGATTATCTTGTTACAATGGCACCTGTCTAGGGGTGGGATATATTGGGCTGCAAGTGAACAGTCAGTTCTTAAGTTGATGCATTGGCAGCAGGAAAAATCGGCAAACGTAAGGATCTGAGCAATTTCGACAAGGACCAAATTGTGATGCTTAGACGACTGGGTCAGAGCTTCTCCAAAACGATGGTCTTGTGGGGTGTTCCCAGTATGTAGTGGTTAGTACCTACCAAAAGTGGGCTAAGGAAGGGCAACCGGTGAACTGGTGACTGTGTCATGGGCGCCCAAGGCTTATTGATGTGCATGGGTAGCGAAGAATCACCTGTCTGGTCTAATCCCACAAAAGAACTGTAACACAAATTGCTGCAAAAATTAATTCTGGCTATGGTAGGTGTCAAAACACACAGTGCATTGTAGCTTCCTGCAAGTGGGGCTGTGTATCCACAGAGCAGTCAGTGCCCATGCTGACCCCTGTCAACTGCCAAAATCGCCTACAGCGGTGGTTCCCAAACTGCGCCGCTGCATGGTCACAAGGGTGCCACGAGCCTGCAGTGATTGGGATGTGCGAGGTGGGGGTGCGCCATGCGCTCCCCTCTGTCTGCCACCCTCCCCCTGTTTGCTCGCCGTCCGGAGGAAAAAAAAACAACAAACGCCTCCCTGCTCTGTTGCACTGCAGTGAACAGTGCAGCGAGGAGCAACAACGGAAGGAGACGGAACAGAAGAAAGAAGGGCAAGTAAATGGTAAGAAAATAAACGGAGGTGGAAAGAGGCAGAGCAAAACAAGGAGAACTGATTATCCTTGGGGCAGAGAGGTCCACAGATAAAGGGGCACATGGTGAAAGTTTAAAGGGGTGAAGGGGGGCACACAGTGTGAGGATGAAGGGACTGAATGATTTTTGTACATGCTGTTGTTTTATTTTGTTTGATCTTATTCCTTTTAATATCAGCTGTAAATTATTCTTTGACATAAATAGAATTGAAAAAAATACATAAAAAAATGATTTTCCTTTCCCTACTCCATGGCAGCACTTACAATGGGTTAATCGCTGATCAGCTAGTGTAGACAGGAAGAAATTTGTCCTACCTGGCCCCTTTATAAGGCAGCTCCTCCTCTTCCTCAGTGTCTTTTCTTCCTGTCTCAGCAGTGTTAGGACAGGATAGTGTAGTGAGTGTTTGTTGTTTTTGTTTGTTATGTTATTCGAGAGGGCTTACCTGAGGTTATGTCTTTTTCCTCTGGGCTGGCTGCAGGGCAGTTTTAGCTGGGCACGGGTATTCTCTTTGAAGCTTATGAGACTCCCGGGGTCCTGCACATAGAAGCGCCCTGAGGACAAGGCGCATGGAGGACAGTGTGCACACGCTATACATTGCCAGCAGCACTGATTCTCTGGCAGACTCGCCTTTGGAAAGAATCAGGTGATAAGTATGCTAAGACGCACTATGATGATGTCGAGAGCAGGCACTATGTTAGCAGCTGCAGGCCATTATCAATGAGGTCCAGTCTTTGCTTGGTTTTGGAAGCTGCAGGATTTGACTTAGAAAAGAAATTAAGTAACCTATCCTTAGGAATAAAAAGGACCCCTTACTATGTGTTTACAGTACCTCTGTGGAGTTTCTGCAGGGAAAAAGGAAATGTAAAATGAACAATCGTGTGCGTGTGTGTGCAGCCTGTGATGGCAGATTGCCGGAGGATTGTACTGACCCATTATGTGTATCATGCATCCCGGAAACTGTAGAGGAGCCTGCTCTCCTCCCGCCCCCCCCCCCCCCCCCAAGCAATGCAGGAGCTTTCAGGCCCCAGAACAGAGAGCTGCAAGGGCCAGGGTCCCTACAATGGAAGATATGGAGGAAATAAGGCCAGGGCCGTCCTCCAAAACATTCAGCTCTACTCAGGAATGGGATTCGGACTCCGATAGGGAGATTGAGGTGAAAGAGGAGTCCAGAATGTTTAATTTGGATACTGTAAATATTATACTGAAGCATTTTAAAGAGCCAGCGGTACCAATCAAACCGCAGGATGCATTGTTTGCAGAGCACCGAGTGAAATCTAGAGTGTTTCATATGCATAAAGTAGTTAAAGATTTGATAACTAGAATGTCAGGCTCTAGACAAAAGTAATCCTAATATGGGGAGGCTAAATCGCATGTACCCTTTTCAGGATGAAGATGCTGAAATGGTGTTCAGTGCCTAAAGTGGATTCAGCTATAGCTGGCCTATCCTCAAGGACCACTCTCCCATGGGATATGGGGGTCCATTGAAATATGCTATGGATAGGAAAATGGAAACTTCCTTCAGGAAATTATCTCCTCATGCATAAACCCTAAAATCTGGGGTAGCCATGGCTTCGGTAGCTAGAGCCCTGAAACTATGGGCCAATACTCTATATACGGATATTGAGGATGAGATAAATAGATTGTATCTTCTCGTATCCCTAGAGATTATGCAAAAAAATTATTGATTTCTTGTGTGAAGCTGCATTGGTGTCACACACCGGACTCCCGCTGCCTCCCCGGGAGCCGGCGGGTGTACCCGCTAACTACAGAGGCCATCCCCACCAAGATCCGCTATTTCTTTCACTTACCTGGTCCACGCTGCTGCAGCTCTCCAGCGCTGTCTCTCCCCTTCTTCCGTTCAGCGCTCAGTGGTTCTGCGCATGCGCAGAACCGTCTAACTGCTTTATGCGTTCTCACTGCCCTCTATTGGTTGTTCAATTGGAACTGCACTATATCTACTTCCTCTGACCAGAACTCAATGCTGGTTCTTTCAGTCAATCCCTGACTTTAAGATTGGAAACAGCTCCTGTGTCGTTGCTATTCCCTCAAGCTTCCAAGCTACGTCTCTCCGGGGAACTCACCTCCTGGTGACTACGCTGCTAGCATTCCGGTAAAGCACTTCCAAGTGGCGACATTACCTTTTCCTGCTAACCAGCTCCCTAGTGACTACTTCGCTGAACATCTCAAGTTACATTTCCTCTCTCAAGTGACTACGCTGCCAAACCTCCCGCCTAAACACCGCTATCAAGTGACAGCGCTACTTCTACCTGATTCTACGCTCCGTCTGCTGTGTTCGCTGAGAACTACGCCAGGGGACCGCGACCTGCAAGTGGAAGCCGCAAAAGCCCATATTCCCTTGCGGGAATCCCTGGTGAACACCTTTCACTTGTTAGACTCCGCGCCCCTCGCTGAAGTAACGTCAATCTCGGCTGAACTATCAGGATCCAGTTGAAGTCCCTCTGGTATCGTGACACTAAGAACCAGCCATGTCAGATCCTGATAGAGAACCTTCCGCCAAGGACATGCTTCAACACCTGGTTGGAAGAGTGGAGCGTCAGGATGCAGTTCAGATGCAACTTCTGCAAGGTTTGCAAACTCTGGCAT
The DNA here is from genome assembly GCF_038048845.1 of Mixophyes fleayi. Classification (NCBI taxonomy): domain Eukaryota; kingdom Metazoa; phylum Chordata; class Amphibia; order Anura; family Limnodynastidae; genus Mixophyes; species Mixophyes fleayi. The sequence goes on from NC_134402.1 coordinate 75,735,326, forward strand.
CCCGTTTAGACGCCTTACAGGAGGCCCCGCCTCAGCCGGCTGCTCAACCACAAGCAGTCGAAGTCCCTGCTGCAGCCGCTTCCTCTCTGCGTTTGCCTACACCCTCCAAATTTGATGGTGATCCCACCTCTTGCCGAGGCTTTTTAAATCAGTGCTCCATTCAATTTGAGTTATTACCTCAGAATTTTCCTACTCCCAGGTCAAAAGTCGCTTATATGGTCTCCCTCCTATCCGGGAAAGCCCTGGCATGGGCCTCGCCTCTTTGGGAACGTAATGACAATCTTCTCAATGATGTTTCCGCCTTCACTTCGGCATTCAGGAGGATTTTTGATGAGCCGGGACGAGTGACGTCCGCCGCTACCAGCATCCTAAGACTACGTCAAAACTCCCGTTCTGTGGCTCAATACGTCATTGAGTTTCAGACCCTAGCTTCCGAGCTCCAGTGGAACGATGAGGCTCTTGTTGCTGCCTTCTGGCAGGGGCTGTCAGATAAAATCAAGGATGCCCTCTCTTCTCAAGAATTGCCACCCACCTTAGATGCCCTAATTTCTCTCTGCAACCGGGTAGATCTTCGGCTTCGGGAAAGATCGTCCGAAAAAGACCTTCCTAGACGGTCTACCTTTCGTCTAGCTCCTCGTTTTCAACCACCTACATCTACGGATGAGCCTATGCAACTGGGGCGCTCTCGTTTATCTCCGGATGAAAGAGAGAGAAGAATGAAGAATAAACTATGCCTATATTGTGGAGATCCTGGTCACCTCCTGGCTTCATGTACCCGGCGTTCGGGAAACGACAAACCCTAGCCTGCACTGGAGAGGTCAGTCTAGGGACTCTTACTTCCTCTCCAACTTCTTTTCCAGATCTAACGTGCTCTTTCCCTGTCACCTTACATTTGCTTTCAGGGCCCCAATCGTCCAAGGCCTTGTTGGATTCTGGAGCAGCCGGGAACTTTATGTCACAATCTCTGGTTACTAGGCTAGCGCTGCCCACTGTTCCGCTGAAAAAGCCCTTGGCTACTACGGGCATTGACGGTTCCCGTCTCCCTAATGGTAGTATCCTTAAACAAACAAAACCCATCTCCATGCAAGTTGGGGCTCTCCACTGGGAAAAGATTTCCTTTCTCGTTCTCCCACTAACCATCAGCCCAATCATCCTGGGTCTACCATGGCTTCATCTACATTCACCCCATCTGGATTGGCCTTCATCACAAATCATTGCGTGGGGTCCTGCCTGCCCTCGCCAATGCCTAACACCAGTCAAACCTCTCGGCTTCACACAGATTCCTTCAGAACCCACCACAGTTATGTTACCGCACCAGTATTCGTCCTTCTCGGATGTCTTCTCTAAAGCCTCCTCTGAACGTCTACCACCCCATCGAGCTTGGGATTGCTCCATCGAGCTCATTCCGGGGAAAACTCCTCCACGAGGTCGAGTCTATCCGCTCTCACTGCCCGAGACAGAGGCTACTACCCTCTACATCAAGGAAAATCTGCAACGTGGGTTCATCAGACCTTCCTCCTCGCCCGCCGGGGCCGGGTTTTTCTTTGTGAAAAAAAAAGATGGAGCTCTCCGTCCGTGTATCGACTACCGAGGCCTGAACTCCATCACTATTAAAAACCGCTACCCCATTCCATTAATCACCGAACTCTTCGATCGCATTAAAGGTGCGAGAATCTTCACTAAACTCGATCTACGCGGAGCTTACAACCTGATCCGGATTCGCTCTGGGGATGAGTGGAAAACGGCTTTTAATACACGGGACGGCCACTATGAATATCTAGTGATGCCGTTTGGCTTATGTAACGCCCCAGCCGTTTTCCAGGGGTTTGTGAATGAAATCTTTCGCGATCTGCTATATTCCAATGTCGTAGTATATCTGGATGACATCTTAATCTTCTCCAAAGACCTTCCCAATCATCGTTTACATGTGGCTGAAGTTCTTTCCAGATTACGTACCAACCATTTGTTCTGCAAATTGGAGAAATGCATATTTGAGGTCCCTAAGTTGCCTTTCCTGGGCTATTTGGTTTCTGGCTCCGGTCTACAAATGGACCCGGGGAAAGTTCATGCTATAATCAACTGGCCCCAACCAACTACACTCAAATCCATTCAGCGTTTTTTGGGCTTCTCCAATTATTACAGGCGCTTTATTGCTGGTTACTCATCTGTGGTGGCACCTCTGACAGCTCTCACCCGAAAAGGGGCAAACCCGCAAAATTGGACCGCAGAAGCTTTGGAAGCGTTCCAATTTCTCAAAAGAGCCTTTTCATCGGCACCTATCCTCCAGCAACCCGATGTCTCTCTTCCTTTTTTCCTAGAGGTGGATGCATCTTCCACCGGTGTAGGAGCAGTTCTTTCACAAAAAAATATCCAAGGCAAGTTCCATCCCTGCGCTTTCTTCTCCCGCAAGTTTCTGCCAGCAGAGAGTAACTACGCCATTGGGGATAAAGAACTCCTGGCCATGAAGTTGGCCCTAACTGAGTGGCGTTATCTGCTAGAGGGGGCTCGTCACCCGGTTACGATCTTCACGGATCATAAGAATCTACTCTATCTCCAGTCAGCCCAATGCCTGAATCCACGTCAAGCCCGCTGGTCCCTCTTTTTTACCCGCTTTGATCTGCGGGTCACCTTCAAACCCGGTATCAAGAATAAAAAAGCGGATGCATTATCCCGGGCTTTCCCAGAAAATGTGGAATCAGACACCTTGCTGGAACGTCCCATCCTGGACTCCAAATGCATTAAATTATTCTCAACTTCCTCAAACCCCATTCCCCCCCAGGGGAAAACATTTGTTCCTCCTCATCTGCGGAAGAGCCTTCTTCGCTGGTGTCATTCTTCACGTTTTTCAGGTCATCTTGGCTCTCGTAAAACATCCGAACTACTATCTCGACAGTACTGGTGGCCCAAATTCCACTCCGAAGTTAAAGAGTTCGTGGCTGCCTGCCCTATCTGTGCCCAAAACAAAATTCCTCGCCAGGTTCCACAAGGGTTACTTCAACCTCTTCCACTACCTACCAAGCCATGGACCCATCTTAGCATGGACTTCATCACTGACCTACCTCCAGCTAATAAATTTAATACCATCTGGGTTATTGTGGACCGTTTCTCGAAAATGGCACACTTCGTTCCACTCATCGGCCTTCCATCCTCAGCATGCCTAGCTCAACATTTCATTAAGGAAATCTTCCGACTACATGGCTGCCCCGCTGAAATTGTCTCGGATCGTGGGGTACAATTTGTCTCAAAATTCTGGAGATCCCTTTGTCATCTTCTGGGTATCCGTCTGAAATTCTCCTCCGCATATCATCCCCAGACCAACGGCCAGACAGAAAGGGTCAATCAGGATCTGGAGACGTTTCTCAGGATATTTTCTTCAGCCAACCAGAGTAATTGGGTGGATTTGCTACCCTGGGCAGAGTTCGTGCATAACAATTCCTTTCACGAATCCACTTCAACCACTCCGTTCTCCGTGGTATTTGGAGGCCATCCGCATATGCCTGAGTTTTCAGCCCTCCCTCCCACCCAAGTTCCAGCAGTTAACACTCTTCGACAGGACTTTCTATCCATCTGGTCTCGAGTTCGAAAGGCCCTTCAGAAATCCTCTACTCGCTACAAGCTGGCAGCAGATAAAAAACGCAGAGCTATTCCTCTTTTGAAGGTTGGCGACAAGGTGTGGTTATCTACAAAGAACATCCGTCTTAAAGTGCCCTGCATGAAACTTGCTCCTCGCTACATTGGTCCTTACAGGATCATTCAAGTAATCAGTCCCATGTGTTTTAAGCTACGGCTACCACCCACTCTACGTATTGCCAATGCCTTTCATATTTCCTTATTGAGACCACTCATCATTAATCGGTTCTCGGTTCCTGTCACATCTACCACTCCCCTTTCTCTCCAACAAACTGATGAATTCGAGATCAGCCATATTCTGGATTCCAAAAATTCTAGAGGAACAATCAAGTATTTAGTGGATTGGAAGGGGTACGGTCCCGAAGAGCGCTCCTGGGTACGGGCTGCAGACATCCGTGCTCCTCTTCTGCTGAAGAAATTTCATTCCAAATTTCCGAAGAAACCAGGTCCTAGGTGTTCGGTGCCCACCTCTAAAGGGGGAGGTACTGTCACACACCGGACTCCCGCTGCCTCCCCGGGAGCCGGCGGGTGTACCCGCTAACTACAGAGGCCATCCCCACCAAGATCCGCTATTTCTTTCACTTACCTGGTCCACGCTGCTGCAGCTCTCCAGCGCTGTCTCTCCCCTTCTTCCGTTCAGCGCTCAGTGGTTCTGCGCATGCGCAGAACCGTCTAACTGCTTTATGCGTTCTCACTGCCCTCTATTGGTTGTTCAATTGGAACTGCACTATATCTACTTCCTCTGACCAGAACTCAATGCTGGTTCTTTCAGTCAATCCCTGACTTTAAGATTGGAAACAGCTCCTGTGTCGTTGCTATTCCCTCAAGCTTCCAAGCTACGTCTCTCCGGGGAACTCACCTCCTGGTGACTACGCTGCTAGCATTCCGGTAAAGCACTTCCAAGTGGCGACATTACCTTTTCCTGCTAACCAGCTCCCTAGTGACTACTTCGCTGAACATCTCAAGTTACATTTCCTCTCTCAAGTGACTACGCTGCCAAACCTCCCGCCTAAACACCGCTATCAAGTGACAGCGCTACTTCTACCTGATTCTACGCTCCGTCTGCTGTGTTCGCTGAGAACTACGCCAGGGGACCGCGACCTGCAAGTGGAAGCCGCAAAAGCCCATATTCCCTTGCGGGAATCCCTGGTGAACACCTTTCACTTGTTAGACTCCGCGCCCCTCGCTGAAGTAACGTCAATCTCGGCTGAACTATCAGGATCCAGTTGAAGTCCCTCTGGTATCGTGACAATTGGATACGATTGTGTTTTCTTCCAGGAGCATGACTTCAGCAGTAGTAGCGAGAAGGGCGCTCTGGCTACGTCCGTGGGCGGCAGATCACCAATCTAAAAGCCGCCTGCAACGCTTTCATATGAAAGCAGTTTTCTGCTTGGCAAAAAACTGGACAACCTTATGCAGAGGTTACAAGTGGCAAAGCTAATGGGTTACCACAAGACAGAAAGGTGAGACGTTTCCTTTCTTATTCTCCAAAACAGCAGTTTAAGGAAGCCCGTACCTACAGGCCGGGGAGACGATATTCTAGACAACAGGATAGTATGGTAAGACCGTTCTTTCGGGCCTTCAGACTAAGGAGAGAGATAGTCATTGGGGTCTTTGCTGTCCTTGCTTCCATGAATCTAGTCCCCACTAACTCCAGTGGGTGGCAGGATATCACGCTTTGCAAAAGTTTGGATTCAGACCACACAAGACAAATGGGTCCAGGAGATAGTCACCAAGGGATATGCTATAGAATTCCATACATGCCCTGTAGACAACAAATGCATTCAATCAAGAAGTCCCTCGTCTTCCCTAGAACGGCAAGCATTGGAGGAAAGTCTCAGAGGCCTGGGGAGAACAAGAGCTATTGTATCAGTACTGTCGCCACGAGAAAGAAAAGGGTTCTATTCCAGACTGTTCCTTGTCCAGAAACCATCAGGTGCCTTCAGGACGGTGCTAGATTTAAGAGCTCTCAACTGCTATGTGAGCAAAACATTTCAGGATGGAATCTGTCAACACAATTCTCAAAGCACTAGAAACAGGAGATTTTCTAACGGCAATAGACTTAAAATATGCATATTTCGGTCACCTTCCATCACCAGCAGTTCCTAAAGTTTTGCATTCTAGTTCATCACTTCCAGTTCACTTGTCTTCCGTTTGGCCTTTCCACGTCTCCAAGAACATTCACCAAGATCCTCGTAGTGCTAATGGTGGTGCTCAGGGAAGGAGTGACCTTGTGGCCATATCTGGAATATATTCTAGTTTCAGCAAAATCAGAAGAAACAGCCTGGGAAACTACATCTCAAGTGATCCAGTTTCTGCAACAACACGGTTGGTTAGTCAATATAGAAAAAAGCCAGTTGATACCATCACAGCAGCTTGTATTTCTAGGAGTGCAAATAAATACTCGTATAGACAAAGTCGCCCTCTCTCAAGAAAGGGCCGGCAAGATCCAGTCGTTAGCACACCTGATTCAAATCCAACCTCGTGTGTCAGCGAGAACATGTCTGCGCCTCCTAGGAATGTTTTCCTCAACAATAGGAATACTCCCATAGGCGAGGTGGCATATGAGAGTTCTTCAAGCAAACCTCTTTGCGCAGTGGGGTCCCTAGACTCAAAAATCAATCTCTCAAGGTCAGCCAGGCAGTCCTTACATTGGTGGCAGCTCCTGGGCCTGAGAAAACAAAGTGTGACCCTTTCAGTACCAGATTGGTATATCCTTACCACAGACACCAGTGCACAAGGTTGGGGTGCTCACATGCAAGGTATGGTCACGCAGGGCACTTGGCGAGACGAAGAAAGAATTCTTTAGGTGAACGTCTTGGAGATGAGAGCAATCTGGCGGGCAGTTCAATACTTCCAGCCCTATCTACGAGACAAGCATCTATGAGTCTTCTCTGACAACAGGACTGTGGTTGCCTTCATAAACAAGCAAGGTGGTACCAAGAGCAGAACAATGTTGGCAGAAATAACCGCTCTGATGGCGTGGGCAGAGGCAAGTCTGAGATCTCTCTCAGCCCTTCACGTAGCAGGCAAAGACAACGTAGTGGCGGATTACTTGAGCAGACACCAAGTTCACCCAGGGGAGTGGGAGCTGCATGGAGAAGTCTTTCAGCTGGTACAATGCAGATTTGGAACACCAGAAATAGACCTTATGGTCAGAAAGCAATACCAAGGTACCCCTCTTCTACTCCCATCACAGAGACATCAGAGCCCTAGGGATAGATGCCCTATCAATACAGTGGAACTCCCTTTCCACTCATCCCTCAGATACTCAAAAAAATAAGGAAAGAGAAAGTGGAGGTGATAGCGATCCTCCCAGCAGGGCCAAGGTGTCCCTGGTTCGCTGTAGCACAGAGAATGGTGCTGGAACATCCATGGCCGTTACCGATCAGGCCAGACCTCATACATCAGGGTCCAGTTTTACATCCAAATCCAAACTCCCTGAGTTTGATGGCGTGGAGACTGAGAGGCAATTACTAAAATCCAAAGGGGTCTCGGATGAAGTAATAGACATTCTAATTCACGCCAGGAAGAAAATCTCCTCTGTGATTTATTTCAGAATCTGGGAAAAAATTTCTGTTGGGCAGGAGACGTGGCGAAGGATCCCATGTCTGCCAGAGTGCCCGGTGTGTTAGAATTTCTCAAAGATGGTTTTGTTAAAGGACTAGCACCTGCTACGCTGAAGGTACAAGTACCGGCCCTTAGCATCCTTCTTGATATCCAACTGGCTTCTCAGAGTCTTATCTTCCAGTTTTTTTTCAAGCACTAAAGAGGTTAAGCCCAAGACGAAAACCCTTGGGACCTTAATATTGTTTTGGATGCCTTAACAGCCGATCCGTTTGAACCGTTACAAGACATCTCTTAGGTGCCTCACTCTAAAGGTACTCTTTTTGGTGGCTATCACTTCGGCTCGTCGAATAGGGGACATAGATGCTTTATGGTGTGAAGAACCCTTTCTGAATATCTATGAAGATAGAGTGGTTCTGAAGACGAATCCGAATTATTTACCTAAGGTGGTATCTTCATTCCACATCAATCAGGAGCTGATTCTGCCATCTTTGTCCTCATCCCGCTAATAGTGACGAAACACGTCTCCACACCCTAGACCTAGTGAGGGCTATATCTACGTATATCATCAGAACAAAAAATCTGAGGAAAACAAAGCAGCTATTTGTGCTTCCGGAAGGTCCTCGCAAAGGACAGACCCCATCCAAACCCATATTGGCAAAGTGGATCAGAGAAGTGATTGCACAGGCCTACAGGCAGAAAGGGCAGGAGGTACCTAAAAGAATGAAAGCACATTCAACTAGGGTGGTAACAACCTCCGGGGCACATAGAACACATGCATCTGCAACTGACATCTGTCAGGCAGCCGGATGGTCGTCGCTGCACACTTTTTCTAGCCATTATCTTCTTGACGTTTCAGTCTCTAAAGAAGCACAGTTTGGGAGAAAGTTTCTCCAACAATAAATTGTGAATACATTTTCTGATTGACTTTATTAAGGTGTTGGTTTATTGCCCTCCCAATTTTTGTACTGCTTTGGTATATCCCATTGTAAGGGCTGCCATGGAGTAGGGAAAGGAAAATTGAGAATTATACTCACCGTTAATTTCCTTCCCTTGAAATACTCCATGGCAGCCCTATATTCTCCCACCCTTGTTCTGTAGTTATGTATAGGACGGTTTGGGAAGTTACAAAAGACACTGAGGAAGAGGAGGAGCTGCCTTATATAGGGGCCAGGTGGGACAAATTTCTTTCTGTCTACACTAGCTGATCAGGGATTAACCCATTGTAAGGGCTTCCATGGAGTATTTCAAGGAAAGGAAATTAATGGTGAGTATAATTCTCAATTTTCCTTTGGATTTATGTGTACTATTTTTTGCAAACAACTTAAAGTATTTCTGTCCTGATCTAAATACTTATTACGTTATTTTGACCCAACTAATTATAAAATGAGACGGCTCAGTAATTATTTTGGAGGGGTGCCTTGAAAAAATTATGGAGACTCTAAGGGTGCCAGAACTTGGCCATGGAGCAATGGAAGAAGTGTGTGCATTGTTTACCTGGGGAAGAGATGGCACCAGGATGCACTATAGGAAGAAGGCAAGCTGGTGGAGGCAATGTGATGTTCTGGGCAATGTTCTGCTGGGAAACCATGGGTTCTGGCATTCATGTGGATGTTACTTTGATGTACTGCCTACCTGAACATTGTTGCAGACCAAGTACACCCCTTCATGGCATCGGTATTTCCTGATGGCAGTGGCTTCTTTCAGGAGCATAATGCGCATTGCGAAATTGTTATGATCCTCAAACCATTCCTGAACTCTATTTATAAAGAGTTTAAGGTGGTGACTTCCAAATACCCCAGATCTCAATCCGATTGAGCATCTGTGGGATGTGCTGAAAAAATAAGGCCTCGCCTTCGAACTCAAAGGATCTGCTGCTAGCGTCTTGGAGCCAGATACCACAGGACATCTGCAAAAGTCTTGTGGAGTCCATGTTTCGACAGGTCAGAGCTGTTTAGGCGGCATGAAGTGGACATGTACTATACTAGGCTTTAACGTTGATATGTATTCCTCACAGAGCAGGAGGATTGCAGCTTCCACCTATAAGATTGAAATTGTTTTTCTAGTGTGACATTTTTGGCAAGAAAGAGTATTTGCAATAAGCAAACTGACTGTTGGGAATACTTTTTAAAGCCATATTTAGAAATCAGTGGGTGAAAGCGATGGTTGCCAAAAAAGGTGGCAGTTTATTTAGAAGCGAGTTTTTGAGTCCAAGTAACACAAACTTTACAAATGTTCTTCATAAGGATGGCTTAAGCAAAGTTAGTCCACTATAGGCAGAACTTCAAAACCAAGGAACTTTTGGAACTGCTTGGTGATTAAACAAAGTTTAACTTATTTGGGAGTGATGGCCTCATGAAGTGTGAAGATAGACTGGAGAGGCCCATAAGCCAGAGACCAAGGCCTGGTGTAAAGAGACATGATAATTAAAGTGTTGCTGTTGTCCTCATCTAGCTGCGTGCGTAGTGACGTCTCCAGTGCTTCATTAGCTTCCCGGCCATCTATTAGTATTTTGTAGTTTTTCATTTGGACTAAAGCAGAAAAAATTCCAACTGGATTTGGACTGGAAGGTGCAGATAACTGTTAGGGTGTTTTGTACGTAATTACCTTATATATGGAAAATTCAAGTTTTGCATTTTATTATCACTAATAAGCCCCTATTCTCTCTTGTATATGATGGTTAATTATGTTATATTGAGTATAAATGTAGTCGCATGACTTTTGCATTTATAACTAACCCTGTCAAGCAAAACTATCGTGGGGCGTAGGCAGACGTCTTTTGTATGTCTGTCGTCAAAATACTTCTGAGTTTGGAGTTGTATGCATCTTAAGAAATGTGACTCAACATATACACATTAGATTACAGTTTTTATGACAGAACTTTTACCTCTACTTTTGGGGCACAAAATGTTTAAACTTCTAACTGAGGCCCTGTATGTAGGTAGATCATGGATACACAGTATTTCCCCATGTATAATACGCACCTTTTTCCCAAAAATTTTGGGTCTAAAAACTGGGTGCATCTAATACAGTTCCAGCGGTATTTACCTTGAGTCCAGTATGAAGAAGATGACCCCTGTTGAGGTGTGAGGATGAGAGAGGAGTTGCCGCCCCGCCATTGTCACCTCACCAAGCTAATGAGGCCGAGACACACAAAGCGAAGGGATTTACATGGCCGGGGTCCTACATGGTGCTGTCCGCTCTACTGCCTGCAATTCGTCCAAGACAAGTACGAGCGATCACCCACCCCGGTACTTGTCCCCACAGAACCGATCAGCTTGCTCTGTGAATATGCTCCTTTTCTTCTTTCTTGGCTTCGGTATTAATCTAAAAGAACAAAGGTCCTTCAGGCACCTTCCGCACCCTCACTCTAGTCTCTTCTCTCTGAGCTGTCAGTAGCGCTGCCTTCCTGTAACTGAATGTGGAACTTTATTGTAAACTCTGCTCCTCTAGACTTGGATGTGAGATATCTTACTAAAATCACAACCAGGCAAGCTTTCTGCTTCCTCCTGCTGCATGTAATACATCTCTTTTTACATTTTGGACCCCAAAATTAAGGTGCGTCTTATACATGGGGAAATAAGGTACTTGCTGTGCATTTTGTCTGATGGCACAATACTTAGGTTTTTATATGCTGCATATGGAATCCAGGAGGAAATCTGTTTCAGAAACTGAGAATAACCCCCCCCCCCCCCCAAACCCAAACTTGACTTAGGTGAGAATGCAAGCTAAGCGGAAATGACAAAAGTGCTATCAAAGACTAGTGAAAGGGATGTGCAGGTTTGTCTTGGAATTGGTGCATGAGATACTGTTTCTGTCGTAACTTCCCTGGAACAGCAATCCTTATTCAGCTTTTATTTCATTGTTCATATGCCTTTGTGAAACCACTTGAATATGATGAGATAATCCAAATTTAACAGTTGCAAGACAGATGTTGCATTAATCAAAGTTGAATATAGTATAATCAAAGTTGGTATAGTGTGTGTGTGTGTGTGTGTGTATGTATATATGTATATATGTGTATATATATATATATATGTGTGTGTATATATATATATGTGTATGTGTGTGTATATATATATATATATGTGTATGTGTGTGTATATATATATATGTGTATGTGTGTGTGTGTATATATATATATATATATATATGTATGTGTGTATATATATATATATGTATGTGTGTATATATATACACACATACACATATATATATATATATATATATACACACATACACATATATATATACACACATACACATATATATATATACACACATACACATATATATATATACACACACACACATATATATATATATACACACACACACACACACACACACACCATACTTGCCAACTCTCCCGGAATGTCCGGGAGACTCCCGCGTTTTTGCGAGAGTCTCGCGGACTCCCGGGAGAGTGTGGCAATCTCCCGGATCTGCCCACTTCCTAGTGAAGTGGGCAGAATTAGGTCCCAAACACAGCGATTCCTGGTGAATCGGGGCGTTTGGCCCCACCCCCCGCTGTCAAATGACACGTTTGTGTCAATATGTCACGTGGGGCGGGTCCAAAATGATGCACACTTTGGAGCCCCGCCCCCATCACGCCCACCTCCCCCGGCAGCCTCCCGGAAACCAACTTTCTAATCTTGGTAAGTATGATATATACATACCTCACAAAGTGTGGAAAAGTTGTATTCTAGAAATTATACGTTTCTTTACCATGTTGGTTCAATTTTTTAATTGGTTGTAGTACTGAAAATGAAAATCACATAGTGACGTCTATGTACATTTTCTAGATACAGTATGCTGTTTGGGAATGCCAAACTTCCAATCTAGCATAATTCCTGATCTATTGTCCACTAGAGGTGCTGTTCTCTGACAGTCTGAATAATGTTGCATTTTATCTTTTGAAGACTGAGCAATGTGTCTGCACAAACTGCTTAAGTGAGTGCTTATCAGAAACATGATCTCAATGTGGCATAACATGGCTGTATGGTGTTTTGTTTATTTTGCAAAAAAAATAAAAATTAGAAAAATAATTCAATTTTAGTTTTATAAGTTTGAATGGGATTTGGTTAAGGCTTGTATTTAAATCGAATTTTTAACTAGTTACTGGGTTTATAGTGAGTCCAAGTAGTTGACCGCTGCCTAACTAGTCGGGATATTAAAACTGCATACCAAAAAGATGCCCAACTGGAAATAAAATCAGAAATGGTTTTAGCACTTTAGAATGTTATAACCTGCCAGTGTTTTTTTGTTTTGGAACCTTTTATGGAGCTATTGGTTCAAAGACTCTGCTTCACCAGCCGTGACACCGGACTTTTATTCTCTCACTTTATCGCATTCTAGCAGAATTTGCTCTTTCATCTTTGGCTTAATCTCCTTTAATATGAGACCGGTTTGCTTAACTCATGTTAATAAAGCATTTACCTAGCTCATGGGCTTTGACCCTAACAGTAAGGGTCCAAGGGTGGATAAACAAACGGGAAAGATAGTTACAGGAGGGTATGTGCAGGCATATACAAGTTGTATGAGGGACAAGGTCCTCTTACAAGGTAACCTATTATAAAAAGGAGTTGAGCATAAGTCACATCACAATTTCTCATTATTAGAAATGTGGACTGTATCCATCAAAGTTAATCTGTAAATCAATGTGCGCACTTAAGGGGCCTTATTATGTACAAAATGTTAATCAATATTGACATGAAAATGCTCTACATAATGCCTGAGCTGTATTGTACAGTGATTTCCTACACTGGCCACTGAAGCCAGTAAAGGTCCTAGAAATGTGTGACACACATGGGTTTTCTGGTTGATCTGAACACTGCATGCTACATTTAAGAAGCTGTTTGAGCTTGAAAACTACTCAGTGAAGCATTCTTGACAAAATACCAGTTATTAAAATGAAACATTACTTAAAAATAGATACATTTTTTGCATTTTCTTGGATGAAAAATGCAGCAAAAAAATCTCTTGTAATGCCAGCATTATGTAACCGCACCTGTTGAGGTGGGTGAGAGAAGACCTTTGGAAGGGTGGAGGTTATTCAATTCAATGCAAACTCCCGTCAGTGCCTTTATATAATGGACTCACTTCCGACTATATGGTAAGTAAAACGCAAGCAAAACCAGAGATGATTTACTGCCCTTATATCCCATTAAGCTGCCTCATGGGATGGGACATCACTAGGGGCCTGATTCATTAGGATCTTAATTTAAGAAACTTCTTATTTCAGTCTCCTCGACAAAACCATCTTACAATGCAAGGGGTGCAAATTAGTATTCTGTTTTGCACATAAGTTAAATACTGACTGTTTTTTCATGTAGCACACAAATATTAACTTTAAATTTCAGTGTACAAATAAGCTATCAAGTATTCGTGTGCTACATGAGAAAACAGTCAGTATGTAACTTGTGTGCAAAACAGAATACTAATTTGCACCCCTTGCATTGTAAGATGGTTTTGTCGAGGAGACTGAAATAAGAAGTTTCTTAAATTAAGATCCTCAATGAATCGGGCCCTAGGAATGGAATTCCCTCTTGAGATATTGGGAGATTTTGGAAATTTGGTAAGGTGAGAATTTCTATGACACTCTTAATTAGTAGGACGAGTTGCTGGCTTGAGCTTCACATTACTCTGACTCTTTATACTTCAAGCTTGCCAGCACATGGACACACAGATGTTCGCTTATTACAAACATTTCTTATTCTCTCTGGCAGATTGGCGACTAGAACAGACCAACAATTTCAATCTTCAATTTTTCATTTATAATTTTTTTATTTTATTTTTAGGGTCAAGATGGTGCTCGCAGATCTACTCTACTGGATAGTGACGAGATACTGATCTACTACTATGATGATGTCCGAACAGTTTATGATGTCTTTCAAAGAGGATGTAGAGTATCGAGTAAGGCTTTTTTCACCTTGTTTTATTTACAAATGCACCAGGGGAGGGTGTGGAATTCTTGGCCCGAGGGACAAATGCAGGTAAAGGTGTATTTGACTCTATTGTAACATGAATTTGGCTCTTTAAGCAATGTGTCGTGAGGAATGGGCTTTGCCAAAGCCCTGTGAGCCTGGTTTGTTTAATGTGGGCTTGGGTTTTACATGGACAATGAAATATGTATGGAAAAAAATGTTTATTTCAAAGGGCTATAATCCAACACACCGTCCCATCTGACCGACATTCAATGCAGACAACTCTTGGTGGTCAATATACAGTGCACATCCTGTTTTGGAAATGTCTGGAGAATACAGACCAACATATATTCGTTGCCTATCTGCCACGGTCACTGTGCACTAGAGAGGGAGCCCAAGGTGTTGGGTAAGCACAGGACGTTCATTAATCAGAGTACTGGGCTGGCTCTGGCTAACAAGGAAACAAAAAATGCCCCCTTGCCAGCCCTCCTCTGAAATACTCTTCTACAGTCCACATTTACTATAAATGTAATCACATGCTGATTTTTGCACCATTGTATGACTGTTCTTTTAACTGGTGCTGGGCTTTATTTGTATGGGGTTTTTTTTGTTTTTTTTGTTTTTTATCAGAGGTCCCATACCCAGCCCTGCAGTGGAGTGTATACATTCCAGTTTTGTTATACGTCTGTGAGGACTATAAAAAAAAAAAAAAAAAAAAAAAAAAAAACAACTTGGGAAGCTGTGCTTGCCACCTCAAATATAATTTACCTGGCCTAGAGATGCTTATAGTAGTATTTGCAAAAATTATATGGAACTAATTATGTAATGTTTAAAGCTTTCCTTTTTGTCTTTAAGATAATGGACCTTGTTTGGGACATAGGAAACCTAATCAGCCATACCAATGGATATCTTACCAAGAGGTAATGTTATGTTGATTTCAATAGATGTTTTGTTTGGAAAAGTAACCACACGCTGTAGTCCACTCATTTAGGAGTTTGTCCATATACACTTATCTGAAAACTGGACAGATCCAGTCACCGTGACAATTTACCACCAATCACAATTGAAATCACATCCTATATTACAAGACTAGATTCTGATCAGCCTAAGCCATTGTCTGGACAGAAACATTGGTAGTTTATAGTAGTCTAAAATTACAGAACTGACAGCTAAAATAGCAGTATCCTGCTTTAATTTTGCTGAAAACTATATTGGTCCACTAAACATGCACTTGGTTTGTTTATATATGGTTTTATAGTCACAAATAGAAGTTCCGAAGTACTGGGGACAGAATCTTATGACCAATTACTTGAGATCTATAATATGATATTGGATCAATTGGTTTGGTATATTTAGTACTCTGTAAAACTTTTTTTTTTTTCTCTACAAGGGTGCACAGTTGGATTAACCACTGGTTCAGCCAGTTTGTTACATTCACCTATGGTTATGAGCAGTGGCAGGACTGCCGTTAGCGCAGTGGGGCCATGGAGGTAATGGGTCCCACTGGCAAATGCAGAGTAGCTCACTAGTTCCATCTCTTCTCATGGGAGGAGATATCAGATACTGTAGGTGTAAACTAATGCTATAAAGCATGGACTCCTAGATGGGCAACACCATGTGTTTTTTTTTTTTTGTTTTTTTTTTTTTCCATCATGCATTTGGGAAAACAATCATTAAGAACAAATTTTAACACCTAAAACATCTGCATAATTTGGTTTTGCACTTTTTTTATTTTTTTTTTATTTCTATTAACTCTGATCTTTGCCTCCTTTTCTACAAAGGTTTCGGACAGAGCAGAGCATCTGGGGTCTGCCTTACTGCACAGGGGCTGTAAACCAAATTCTGAACAGCTTATTGGCATATTTGCTCAGAACCGGCCAGAGGTACGACTTTTTAAAAAAAAAAAAAAATCGTGGTCATTTTACTAAAATGGTTTGGGAACACATTTTACAATTTAGAGTGTTCTTTTTGATAAACTAAACCAAAAATGGAGTTGTAAATGTGTTTTATTCATTTCAGTACAATAAGCCTATTGAGGATATAAATGGCATCATAATATGAGATGCAAACTTGCCCGTGGCATGAGTAACACTTTAGATATATTGTTTGCAAGACCTATGAAACAGAGGATATACTGTTTGTATGCACTTCCTTTCAAGTGATTGAAAGTGCATAAAAAGTCCTTTGACCTCTTCTAACCTTAAATGATTTTATTTATTTGTATATGCCATCCAACATTGTTTACAAAATATGTTGTATTTCTCTTTCATCCAATCTGGGGGACACTGCTTTACCATGGGTTGTGGAGGGGAGCTGGGAGTTGGCACCTAACTAGTTAACTTTAGTGCTGCTGATAGACCCCTCCCCTCTACAATCCCCCTGTACAATCCAGGTTTTTTTTTTTAGGTGCCCTGGAGTTAGGGCAAGTTTTTTAGTGCTTGGTGTAATTTTAATACATTTTATTTGTTCTTTTATGTTTTCTTTTTTTTTACACAGGTGGCAGCGCTGGAGTGTGTTCTAATATAGAGAACACACTCACAGCTTGGCAGCGCAGGCATTCCCCTGTCAGCTGAGAGCCAGCGGTTCTCACTGACAGGGGCTGAATTACAAAGTGCCTGATTGAAGGGAGTGACAAGCGGTCTAATGGACCGCTGCACTCCCATAGCCTCCCCGATAACTGGCGCTGCCATTACAGGCATAGAGCGCTGGTTATCGGGTAATGAAGATGGCGGCGGCCATCTTGGATTCGGCAGAAACTCTGAGGAGAAGGGGCTAAACTAAGATTCCCCCCTCAGTCATAGGAGGGGGGCGTCGGAAAGTACCGCTGCGGAGACCTCTGTCCTGGGAAGAGGAACTAATAGAGGTCTCCACAAATCTGCCACCAAAAGCCGTTTTTTTCCTATGGATTTTCAAGCAGGAACATCGGCATCAGGGAAGATGGGGGAGCTAAAACATAGAGTTCCCCCCCCCCTTTCTTACAGAGAAAGAGAGAGATGGACTTTCCCAGGGTTCTGGCGCCAAAGCAGAAGCCCGGGAACAGAGCTGAGGGAGAGCACAGACTGCTGTTGGACTTCTCCCTGTCTTGGTGGCCCTTGGGCTAAGTACAAGCTTATTTAAACACATATTTGTTGTTTTATTACTGGCTTAGCAGGTTTACATTATAGTCTCCTGCTAGCCTAAAATATTTATGGTGTTTAAAATATTCAAGTACAACTTTTTCAAAGACATTAGTTGATTACTTGTAATTTACTCTGTTCTTTTAATATATTTTACTCTCTCTCTCTCTCTCTCTCTCTTCCTTTATCTCTATCTGTATATTCAGCTAGATTGATTTTGTGTGATTGGTGTGCCTTCCTTTATATAAAATGACAGATAAGGGAAAGGGCCATATGGCAAAATATTTCACATGTTCTAAATGTCATGTTAAATTACCGTGTGGGCAGAAGGACCCTTTGGCGCTCTGCGCTGCATGCGAAGCAGGGGCCCCCTCTGTGCAAAGCCAGCAGGTTACAGCCCCTTCATCTGAGGAACCGGCCTGGGTAACCTCCCTAACACAGTCGGTTACCTCCCTAGCCCAAATGTTATTTTCAATCAAATCAGTTGCTATCAACTGTAGCAACTTCGGTGGCTAGCAATACTAATACGCAGTCAGACCCCCAGGCTTCCTCAGATGCCAGTGGATCGAGTTTGCCGGGAACTTCCACATCACAGGCTGACCCAGCCCTTGCTAATACAGACCCGGCTTGGTCTACAGCCTTTTTGAAGGGATTAAACAAGCTTAACCAGTTGCTAGATTCCTCTAATACCCCGCCTGCTAAGAGAAGGAGGCTTAGAGCGGTAAATCCCCTTGTGGTCCTTTCAGATTCGGAGGAAGAGTCTAAAGAAGAGGGGGAAATCTATTCGGATGCTGACCATAGTCATTCCTCAGAGCAGGAAGTGTACCCTAGAAACCAATTTGTTAATGATTTGGTTTTAGCGGTTAGACAGGCGCTGGACTTCCCAGAGCCGGAGGAGGTTTCCCCCAGGGACAGAAGTCTTTTCAAAAAGGCCAAAAGAAAAACCAACCGTTTCCCTCCTTCTGCAGAACTCAAAGAAATTGCTGAAGGGGCTTGGAAACAACCTGAGAAGAGGTTTTTCATTCCCAAAAAGTTCGCTTCTCTGTATTCTCTTCAGGAGGAAGAGGCGACTCGCTGGGAGAGTATTTCCAAGGTAGACATTCCTATTGCTCGCCTGGCTAAACATACTCTACTCCCAGCCCCGGGTTCAGCATCTCTTCCAGACGCCAATGACTGTAAGGTAGAATCCCAGCTCAAATCAATATTTGCGGCCGCGGGTTCTGGCTTTAGACCCACATTTGCTTCAGCCTGGGTAGCAAAAGCCATGGAAGCATGGGCAGACCAGCTGGCAGAAGCTTTACAGGACTCCGAGCTCCTTCCCCTTGCTTTGCATTTAAAGGAAGCTTCGGGGTATCTCTATGAGGCGGCCCAGAATTCAGCGGCGGTTTCCTCTGCCATTCAGGCGGCCTCCATTTCAGCAAGGAGAACACTATGGCTGAAATCCTGGGAAGGTGATGCAGAGTCAAAGCCGTCCGTTGAAACCATCCCCTTTTCTGCAGCGGGCTTATTCGGCCCGGAATTGGATACCCTCATTTCCCAGGCTACGGGGGGCAAAAGCACTTCTTTGCCAGTATACGCTAACAGAAGCTGCGCTCAGAGGAATAGCTCCTTCCGACAGCCCTTTCGAGGGACCTCCTTCCAAAGGGGTCAGTCCTTCAGAGGAAGGCAATCTAATTCCCGAGGCTCCTCCTCTAGGGGAAGATCCTCGTTTACTACCAAGCGCCAGGCCGCTAAGACCCAGGAAAAGCCTGCGTCCTGACGACCAACCTGTACTACAGGGGGCGCCAGTGGGAGGACGTCTGTCCCTGTTTCAAAAACAGGATCCTTGGATTCGGAGAATCATTTCAGAGGGGTACAGAATAGACCTATTGGGCCCGGCTCCACAGCGTTTCTTCCAGACCCCGCTACCTCAGGATCTTTTAAAAAGACGGGCTATACAGGATTGTGTCGCTTCTCTTTTACTCCAGCAGGTCATCTGCAGAGTGCCAGATGGGCAGAAAGGAAGGGGTTTTTATTCAAACCTGTTCCTAGTCAAGAAGCCAGACGGCTCCTTTCGGCCCATCCTAAACTTAAAGGGCCTCAACGTTCACTTAAGGGTGGACAAATTTCGGATGGAATCTCTGAGGTCAGTAATAAACGGCCTAGAGATAAATCAGTTCATGGCGTCCATAGATATAAAGGACGCTTATCTCCACATTCCCATCTGGATCCACCACCAGTCTCTCCTCAGATTCTCGGTAGGATCTGCTCACTATCAGTTTCGGGCCCTCCCCTTTGGCCTCTCAACTGCGCCAAGGGTCTTCACGAAGATTGTCAGTTATGGCAGCATGTCTTCACCTGCAGGGAGTTCAGGTCGTTCCTTACTTGGACGACCTACTCATCAAGGCTTCCTCAGAAGGTTGCCTGCGTTATCACCTGTCCCTCACCCAGGCAGTTCTCGAGGGCCACGGTTGGCTAATAAATTCAAAGAAATCCCAGTTGATCCCGTGTCAGCGCATGGTATTCCTGGGACTCATCATGGACACCAGGAGGCAAAGAGTGTTTCTCCCAGCAGAGAAAATCTCCTCTATTCAGTCGGTAACCTCCCAGGTTTTGTCTTACCCCAGCCCCTCAATGCACTTGTGCATGAGGCTACTCTGAAAGATGGTGGCCTCTTTCGAGACCATTCCCTTCGGGCGAGCCCATTCTCGATGTTTCCAATGGGATCTGCTATCAAAGTGGTCAGGGTCACACCTACACCTGAAAAGTCAAAAGATCTCTCTATCTCCGAAAGCGAGAGAATCTCTTCAGTGGTGGATGTGTCTGCACAACATGAGCGTGGGAAAATCCTTCGCACAATGGTCATGGATCATAGCCACGACAGACGCCAGCCTGAAGGGTTGGGGGGCGGTAATCCTTCACCTCCGACTCCAAGGAATTTGATCGCCTCAGGAATCAACTCTACCGATAAATGTTTTGGAATTGAAGGCCATTCTCTTGGCTCTCCGGGGAGCCCAGTCTTTTCTTCAGGGCCAACCGCTCAGAATTCAGTCCGACAATGCCACGGCCGTGGCATATGTCAACAGACAAGGAGGAACCAGGAGTGCAGCGGCTATGGAGATTGCAGCCCAAATATTTGTTTGGGCAGATCAATATATTCCAGGAATAGAAAACTGGGAGGCGGACTATTTAAGTCGAAACCAGCTGATGCCGGGGGAGTGGTCTCTACACCCGGATGTCTTCCAGTCTCTGGTTCTCAGGTGGGGTCTTCCGGACATAGATCTCATGGCCTCCAGACACAACCGGAAGGTCCACAAGTTTTGCGCAAGGGCAAGGGATCCCTTAGCGGCGGCAGTGGACGTTTTGACGATGTCATGGGAGTTCAGGTTGGGATACCTGTTTCCCCCAATTCCCATGCTTCCTCGAGTACTCAGACGAGTTTGGCAGGGCCTTCTGCCAGTAATTCTAGTCGCTCCCTCTTGGCCGGAAGGGCCGGGGTTCCGCCTTCCGTATCGAATCGACCTGCTTCTGCAAGGTCCATTCCATTTCCAGAATGTACCTCAGCTCAATTTAACGGCATGGCTGTTGAAGCCAGCCTCTGGAAGGCTAGAGGTTTTTCGCCCAGTGTAATTCAGACTCTGATGCGAGCCAGGAAACCTGTTTCTTCTCGGATCTATCACCGGATTTGGAAGGCCTACATTAGGTGCGAAAAGAGGACGTTCCACTCGTCCTCTTTTCGACTTTCCCGTCTATTAGCCTTCCTTCAAAATGGCCTGGAAGCAGGCCTTAGGCTAGGTTCCCTAAAGGTCCAGGTTTCGGCACTTTCTGTATTTTTTCATAAGAAATTAGCCGAATTGCCAGACATTAGGACTTTTTTCCAGGGAGTTTTACATATCCAACCTCCCTATGTCCCTCCTACTGCTCCATGGGATCTCAACATGGTCCTAGAGATGCTCAAGGGCCCCCCCTTTGAACCTTTGAGTAAGGCAGACCTAAAGTGGTTGACCTGGAAGGTCCTCTTTCTTTTGGCTATCGCTTCGGCTCGTAGAGTTTCCAATTTAGGAGCTCTGTCCTGTAGGGAACCATATTTGGTTTTCCACGAGGACAGAGCGGTGTTAAGAACTCTCCCTTCTTTCGTACCAAAAGTAGTGTCGGCTTTTCATCTCAACCAGGAAATTGTAGTTCCGGTTTTCTCATCTTCTTCCCATACGGATCAGCAATCGATAGAAAAGTTAGATGTGGTTAGGGCTCTCCGCATTTATGTTAAGAGAACTTCCCAAATTAGACGTACAGACTCTCTATTTGTCCTTTATGACGCTAATAAGAGAGGCTGGCCAGCCTCAAAACAGTCCATTGCAAGATGGATTCCGTCTACCATCAGACAAGCTTATATAAAGGCTAGCCGTCCTGTGCCGGAGAGAATCACAGCCCATTCCACCAGATCGGTTGGGGCGTCGTGGGCAGCAAGGAATGGTGTTTCTGCGGACCAGCTTTGCAGGGCAGCCACTTGGTCCTCTGTCCATACGTTTACTAAACTTTATCAATTTAATGTCTTTGCATCAGCAGATGCAAATTTCGCTCGTAATGCTTTACGAGCGGGATTTTCAGAGTAGTCCCACCCTTTAGGGGCTGCTTTAGAACGTCCCCATGGTAAAGCCGTGTCCCCCAGACTGGATGAAAGAGAAAAGAGGATTTATGTACTTACGTTAAATCCGTTTCTCTGATTCCGTCTGGGGGACACTGCGATCCCTCCCTTCTGTTATTCTTCTGTGTGCTCTTGTTTGACTGCCCTTTTTTCTCCTGGGGCTTTTTAAAACTAACTGGATTGTACAGGAAGAGGCAGGGGGATTGTAGAGGGGAGGGGTCTATCAGCAGCACTAAAGTTAACTAGTTAGGTGCCAACTCCCAGCTCCCCCTCCCCAACCCATGGTAAAGCAGTGTCCCCCAGACGGAATCAGAGAAACGGATTTAACGTAAGTACATAAATCCTCTTTTTTGTCTGTTGTGCTCTAATATTGGTAAACAAGACGGCTAGGACCATGTGGCCTCCATGTCTACGTGTACACACAACATGCAAAGTAACACAATCCTTGCTAATTTAATGAGGAGTCTCATAATGTTTAAATCAGAATCTGGCAATCCCTTTTTGTACAGCTTGTGACGGGATGGGCTTATGCTACCACCCAATCAGTGAAGAGTGGTTTTGGCAATTTGTCTTGCGGTTCCTCTTACTGTCGGTGACTTTGGCATTTCTGACAACTCCTACTGGTTTTCTGTCTTTAACTGGGCCACCAGACACTCAATGATTGTAAGTGCCAACTGCACACCAGATGCCACATCAAAGCTCCTGCCACCGCCAGGCACCTGACCATGGCATGGCATCATGTTTGAGAAGGGAAATAAGGGAAGTCTGGGTTGCGAAATTTAACCTTTAAGTCTCCTGCCTGAATTACTTCCAGGAGATCTTCTCTGGGGGGGGGGGGGGGGTAGCTCCCCTTTCCAAGCCAAAATTAGCTTGATAAGGTGGGTGGCCATGGCCATATCTTGGGACAGTAGTCTTCTTGCGGAGGGCTTCAGTGTGACACTCTGCCTCCTGGGACAACAGTGTGGGGTCTGGGGTTGAACTACACACTGGGTTGTACAGTGTTCTAAGGTAAATGTTTACAGTTTTATATTGTTAGTGCATTACTTTTCTATTTGACCTGACTTTTTATTAAACACTTGTACTGTGTACTGTGATTCTATCTGCTTATTTGCACAGGACACCTCTATATGAAACCATTCACTAGGAACTTGTGACATAGTGCCTCCCAACTCATTCACATTTTCTTAGTGAATTGATGGGCTACATTCTCTGTTCAGTCTGTAGAGTGCACTCTATTCACTTGTAACAATTTATATTCTGTACATCTAGAACTATGTATGTAACACACGTGTTATCTGTACAAACACTTATGCTGACTGGTTTATCTGATGGGCTCATATGTGGTTATTTCCTGTGTTAATACCTGACTTCCTGGAGATAGTAATGCACCAATTTATAAATGTAGTAGTTTTGTTCTCCAATGTTGACAGGAGTTTGCTTAGATCCTGTACACTTTAGGGTTTTTCAATAACTAAAAAAAAAACCCTACAGTGCTCCACTACTTGTACATATGAACACTGGGCACATTTGTGCTTACTTGGCAAAAGCATGCCAGCAGTTTTAAATGCATAATGTTGTGAAAGCAATTGTACCATCGATTAGATAGGTGGTGGTCGAAGTGGAAATTGTAATTGTAATGGGAATGGAATTTGATAGTGTTATAATGAAGGTGGTAGGATGTGGCCGTATGGTGTACCCCAGTATACACCTCCACTTCAACTTTTTTTCTTTTTTTTTTTTTTCTATGGCAGGTGCTGGTTGTGTTTAGAGTGTGAATGTAAACCCACACTTGTTGCGTTAATTGCTATCTCTTTCCTCTATTCGCAGTGGATAATCACTGAGCTGGGGTGTTATACGTACTCCATGGTGGCTGTGCCTCTCTATGATACTCTAGGAGCTGAAGCTATTACTTACATTATAAACAAAGGTACCTTTATTTCTGGTTTACTTTGTTAGGTTGATATCTGAAGACTGGGCATCATGTCATAATAATGATGGTGTTACCTTGACAATACCTCCAGTCTTCCTCCCTTAAATTCAAAACTAACTTTTGTTGCATTAACTTATTGCAGTTAATCTTGCATTGGGTCATCACTGTTGTGTGTTAATTGATAGTATGGTGGGTTTATGTGATTATCATAGTGTCAGATTCAAAATCCCAGTTTTGAAGGGCACCTTATTATTGGGCTATACCCAAGCAAGCTAGTTTTATAACCTCTTCTACCGTTTGTAGGGGAGATATCACTGGTATTCTGTGACAATACTGAAAAGGCAAAATTACTACTGTCCAACGTTGAAAAAGGAGACATCTCCATCCTGAACACCATTGTCCTTATGGATCCTTTTGAAGAGGATCTTGTGGAGCGAGGCAAGAAGTGTGGAGTTGAAATAGTCAGCCTGAAAGCAATAGAGGTCGGTAGTATTTAAATGCACATTAGTAATATTTTTTATTTTTATGACCGTGTTCTATATTGGTGTGTGTGTCTGTGTATGTGTCTGTGTGTGTGATTGCTTTGCAGTGATTGCCAAACACTCCAGATTTAAGTGAGTGATAAGACCTAGTTACTAGTCTTCTGGGATTGGGTCAGATGAGCCTGGTATGCACTCAAAAACTATTCAATATGCTGGTACTAAGGGAGGAGTGACTAGGTATGTTCTGAGCTATACGTGTACCTACTCAGATATAATATCATTACATTCACTGAAGTGTGTACAAATATCTAAATTTTTTTTTTTTTTTCTATGACCAATGCACTTGTTATGGTAAAATGACTGTGTTTATTACTTGGCAGCACCAAAATATCTCCTCATACTTATGTGTGATGTCTAAATATTTCACAATGGAAGTGAGTAGTACATGTTTGAAGTAGACTTCCAGTAGATCTAATTGGGATGGGGACATAGGTTAATCTAAAACTGAATATAAACCATTGACACAAGTCTAGGCAGACTAACTGTACTAATTAACCTTTATCTTCTGTCAGCAATGGTAGGTTGTCTAACTTAGCATTAAATATTGAAGCTCTGTCATTTGTCCTTCAATACAGGAAGAAGGAAAGACCTATCATGAGAAACCAAAAGTAAGTAGAAGGGACAAACATTATTTGTTTTTGTGAAGCTGTGTGTGTGTGTGTGTTCAATGAACTGTTTTTAATTAACTGCTGGTGGTTAGTGACTGTCATTAATAGATATATTGTTTGTGGTCCAGTTGTAGGGCATACATTATAGATATACGTTTTTTGTAAAAAAGAGAATCTATATTTGTGAATCCTCTATTATCATAGCTGTAACTGGATTTCTTTCAGCCCCCTGAGCCAGATGATCTGGCAGTGGTGTGCTTCACAAGCGGGACAACAGGTAATGCTTGGATTGTGGGCTTTATTTTTTTTATTTTTTTATTATTATACAATCCGTTAAAGAAAGTGCCAAAAAGTTGTGATTTTCAAATGATTTAAATTGATACTATACAGTGGGACTATAATGCTTTGAGGCAGTGTAGTGTTTCTGTCGATCAGTTGAAAATTGACTGAGGTGGTTAACAGGGTTCAGTTGTTCATATATGGCCAGACAGCAGTGTAATCCCAGGTTTAGATTACCAGCCATCTTTCCAAGTGAATCTCTTATAACCGTGTTCAAACTGCCAATAGCAAGTTAATGTAATCTCACACTTCACTTTAAATGTGCGGTGTGGCCCACTGAGGGGAGCCAAGGGCCTCCAATGATGAACTTAATATATATTGCTTTGCTCCCCATTACACTAGCCAGTTTGGAAGTAAAACTCGCATAAACCATTATTGCCTGGGTCAGAAAGTTGTCTGGAGGCAATATCTGATGTCCTACGGCATATTTGTTATATACAGTGGTTGAAGTGCGGGTGTATATGGTGGTATGCCATACCGGCACGTCCCCTACAGCCTTCACTGCATAACTATTACATTCCAATCACTTAAACTCCCATTACATTTTTTATAATGGTCACTTCTAAATTTCCACTTTAACCACTGGTTATATGCATAATAAATCATCCCAGACATACCACCATATGGGTGCAATCCCATAAAACAAACATGGTCTAATACAATTTGCATATAGAGGGTTTTTTTGTTTGTTTACGTTCACATTCCCTACCCATTTGGGCACTGAAACCTGCTTCAGAGATTTGGGGGTGAAAATCTGCTAATGTAAGCTGCAGGTACACATATTTCATTATCCATAGCACAAGAAATGCATAAATCAAACAACAAACAGTGGTAGTCAGCATATCGATGCTGACTATCCCGACGTGGTCAGACCGAACGCCTCCTTCCCGACTTCTGTGAGCAACGACTTGAAGGTATCGCGACCAATGAAGGCGGCGGCAGTTGATGACGTCACCGGCGAGTGCGACTCTGTTATCGGTGTTAAAGGGGTAATGCAAGTAAGCGGCCATGGACAAAATACTTTGCAAAGCGTTGTACATTGTTCATGGCCGCATACTTACATTACCCCCTTAACAGCACCGATAACAGCGTCGCGCTCTCCGGTGACGTCATCAACTGCCGTCGCCTTCATTGGTCGCAATGCCTTCAAGTCGTTGCTCACAGCAGTCAGGAAGGAGGCGTTCGGTCTGACCACGTCGGGGTAAGTCTGATTAATGAGTATTATTCCGTACCACACCCACAACAAAAAGGGTTTGTGAGACTGGAATTTGTAATGGAAACCTGTTTTTGTAATGTATTCACCATAGCTTCCTGCTATTTGTGACATGTGTGGGACATGTCTAAAATGTATATTGGATACTTTGTTTAGATTTTTATTTTTTTTTCATCCATTTTCCTTATTTAGGAAACCCAAAGGGTGCAAAACTCTCTCACAAGAATATAGTGAGCAACACTGCTGCGTTCCTTAAAGTAACAGAGGTAAGTATTGTAGTGGTCTCTCTGTACATTTTGATGAATGTAATGCTGAGCACTAAGGCACTCCTCCTCCTTTCCTAGGATATATGTACGATGTAAATGCAATGGAGCATGGTCCCTGCATTAACACCTATGCAGAAAGATCCATTTATTTTCACTTCAATACCAATGTGTGCTATTCCAGGTGGATACACATTGGATGACCTAATCACATATTCCATCTAGATCAGGTCTGGTCAGTCTGTGACGGCTCTCCATGTGTTGTGAAACTACAAGTCCCAGCATACCCTGTCAGTTATTGCCTGGCCTCCTACTGGCAAAACATGCTGGGACTTGTAGTTAACATCACCTGGAGAACTACAGGTTGGCCGGGGCTGATATAGATCACCCCTTATTAGAGTAGGACCATCTTATGGAAATATTGCCATTCCAGTTTGTCTAAACACAGAGCAGCTATTTATGGCTATATACATGAACACCCTTCTATTTGTAGATCAATAGCATGGCTTTGTGGCCAACTCAATGTATCCATTGTGAGCTATTAAACTTGAGCACAGAGCCGTAACTTAGAATTCTAGCACCCTGGGCGAGAAAGACAAATGCCGCCCCCCGGGCTGTCAATTTTAACCAAATTAACCTAAAATATTCCTAAATTGCGCCCCCCTTCAGCGTTGCGCCCTGGGCGGTCGCCCGTGTCGCACAGCCCTAGTTACGGCCCTGCTTGAGCACATATCCATAGGCCTCAAGGTCTGGGACAATGGGGTAGTCATCTATGTTATTAATTGGGCATCCATATTACAGATAAGACCAGTATTTCTCTACAGAAATATAGTAACCAGCTTTATTACCTGCAATGTCATGGGCACTTGTACAGAACAAACCTTTTACGTGCCCTTGAGGTCATTGACGACATTCTATATTGCTAACAGGAATGAACAAAAAGTATGTGGCAGAAGTTTACATTAAGTTTGGGGCTGTACACACTGGAGGGAGAGCTGAGAATCTAAATGTGTTTTTCCTCCCAGTGAAAATGCCTTAATGTTGTCTAAATAATATATAAAAATATATTAGACTGTATATACACTACAGGAAAAGAGCAATGTTCTTTTGTTAATAGAATATTGAGTGATAAATGCTTTTGGCACTTTTCCAACTTAAATATTCTAAGATCTGCATTTTATTTTTCTAGTGATTTTTAATCACTTTCTTGCCTTGGCAAAGCAGAGCAAAGGGACACCTATCTTCTGTATTCCATTTACTACCATAGTGAAAGACGTACACATGGCCTTAATTATAATGTGCCAGAAAGGTAATACGTATAGGAAGCCCATAGGAAGACTGTGCTAATTCATGCAGCTTCAGTTCTGCATTCAATTCATAAGTTTAACAGCTGCTTATTACCAAGTTTAAAGGTACTTCAGTAAATCTGTTGTATAGTGTAATTATTTTTGTCGCTTGTAATAGTGAATTATTTCATTATCCGAATTAAGATATTTGATGTGGTCTTTCCATTTTAGTTTTACTCATGTATTAGCTGTTATAGAAATATGCTAAATCTTCTACTTTTGTGCTTTATAAAGGGGACTATCTCATGTATGCAGCAAACTTGCTTTGTTTTTAACCCATTTCTTGCATTGTTGTACCTTTTGGTGTTTTACCTTCTATATAAAGGATGTGTTTTGAGTTGACGACTTTTAAAGTAGCACTGGTATTTTAATTGTGGGGGGGGGGGGGGGTGGTGTGGCCTGAGCACCAACCCTTGTATAAACAGTGTAGAGCTTATTTTAATTTTATTAAGTAACATTATTGCTTATAGGAGGGGGCACATAAATCAGCTCTGCGGAATTAGTGGCGCTATATAAATTGATGATGATGATGATGATATTAAGCCCCTAATATGGAATGTAGTAAAATCACAATAGAAGGTTTGTTTTCATTGGACTAGGGAGTAACAAAAGAGTGGGAATCCCAGTATATAGTTTGCTCCAGGTTGCTGTCAGGATCATAAATTAATTTTCCAAAACTTAAAATCAAAATTGTCCTGTCTCTCTTACTGCATCTTAATATGGAAAACCATAAAGGTCTCCACGGTGTTAAAAGCATGTAAACCTGTGTGGGAATGGAGCACACATTTGCATTGCAATAACGTTTTTTTTTTTATTTTAATCTTTTTTGTTTGTTTTTGCCAAGTGCTCTGTTTACTTTCATTACCACACGTGAATGCATGGAGTGTCCTCCGTTGACCACTCCTTAATTGCTGGTGCTGGTTACTGCCGCATGTTAAACACCATTGTCCCTGCCGTTTCACTCCATTCCAATAGGTAACCAACGGTAGAACAATTGTCATGGACTCGCAAGCGGACAACTGCTTAAGAATTTTTTTTTAGTTTTGTTACAAGAGTCAGGTTCTGTCTCCCATAGCAACCCATCAAGCACCTGGTTAGTTATTTTAAGTTTAAGAACATTTTCTTTTCCCTGCACTCCAGTTTTTATAAAAAAAAAAATTTTTATATTTTTAAGCAAGGTCTCTGAAAATGTCTAAGGACTGAACTGTATTCTTCATTTCTCACCTGAAGATTTCAATAACAGGAGTAATGGGCCTCTAACAGCAAACCCTAAATTAAAGGACAAACCTAAGGGGGGAAAAAAAAAAGAAAACTCTGTTCGAGTCTCAGTCATGACCTTTGTGATAGTAGCTAGCCGTTGTATGCAGACAGTGGGCCTAATTACAGGGAAATTATTATGCAATTGATACTATATTAGAATGTAATGCAGCCAAACAATTGGGTAAACTTGATTTCACCTGGCTAATAAAGAAGGCACCACACTACATTGAATATTGAGGGTTTTTAGCATTCGTCTTCATTGTAATTCAAGTCTTGTGTCCTTGCTCTTATGAAATGAACATTTGGGGCCTGATTCATTAAGGATCTTAACTTAAGAAGCTTCTTATTTCAGTCTCTTGGACAAAACCATGTTACAATGCAAGGGGTGCAAATTAGTATTCTGTTTTGCACACAAGTTAAATACTGACTGTTTTTTCATGTAGCACACAAATATCAACTAAATTTCAGTGTACAAATAAGCTATCAAGTATTTGTGTGTTACATGAAAAAACAGTCAGTATTTAACTTGTGTGCAAAACAGAATACTAATTTGCACCCCTTGCATTGTAACATGGTTTTGTCCAGGAGACTGAAATAAGAAGCTTCTTAAGTTAAGATCCTCAATGAATCAGGCCCTTGGTGTTTCCTGTCCTAGTTATTGAGAGAATGAAGTGAACTAGTGGGCTTCCCACTCTAGTGAGTATAGGGTGGGGGTGATGGTGCTGTCTACAGGCTTTTGTGTCAGCTGCTTTAAAAGTTGTTCTACATCCTTTTTTTTATTTTTGGGACTTTTGATATTAAGGCATGAAAAATAAACTAACAAACTTTGTAACCTCTTGTGATTCAATCTGCTTTGAGAACACTGTTGTGCTGTCTCTTCCTTCTGCTATCCAGGACTTGTTGATTCCCTCTACACAAGATGTTCTCATCTCTTTCTTACCATTGGCGCATATGTTTGAGCGGGTTGTGGAGGTAGGCACAACACTTATGTCTTTCATGTGTTCAGCACTTTTTGTCATATTTTCCAGAGCTTACTGACACTGAACGCCAGTGATATACACATTTCCTATTTGCCTTTGGCACACATGTTTGAAAGACTGGTCCAGGTAAGACGATGTGTAGACCTTAAGGGGATGTTCCCATAGCTTACACTAGTCGTAGGAGGTACGTAGTAAGTAGATTCCATTCTCCATTAAGATATAAATGTAGTTCCTAAACCTTGTGTTACTACCAACAGTTGGAATCCATTCCTTAAATAGTGAATCCCAATGTTATAATTTTTGTAAAAGAAAAAAAAAAAGATATTTAGCGTCTAATTTCCTTTCTACTTGTAAGTAAAATTATTGGTCGCAAGTGTATGTATGTATATATCTATCCACCAGACTTTAATATGCAAAAAAAAGTTCTAGCTGCATTATAGAGGGCTTGCTGTTAAGTCTTTCTTCCATTGAAGGCTTCATCATTGGGGTTCTTAATATTGTTTTGGTCAAGAGACAAATTTATTTGAATCATTAGACTTGCAAAATATGGTTCCAGTTATTAATGAAATGTTTTGATTCATTCTAATGCAAAATTAATAGTAAATTGAATAGTTGTGCTATATAATGTGAGTAATTCAATTAGTTGGACTGATCCTGTGTGTATGGAGTGGTGTTAGGAACTCCTTGTTATAACACTTTCCTCAGTTACTGTATCCCCAACTGGTCCCCTTTCTAAGATTGCCCTTTGTAAGGGAATCTGGCTCATTTGGCGAAACGGAATTGCACACTTTTTAAAATGTGTATTAAATGTAATTTTTAGTGTTTAAATCAAATGCTGTCTTGCAGGTATCTTTTATTTCAATTAGGCAATCTATCACTCCGGAGTGCATTTTAATACCTTTTGTAAAATAGGGAGAAAATTAATACAATTGAAGAAAACAAATAAACCAAACTTTTTATAATGCAAAGTTTAATGTTTTCACCTAAGCACTCTATAGCGAATACAGCAAAATCTGGACTGGGGTTCAGTAATAGCATAAAATATATACCGGTTTATTTCCAGGAAGGACTGTAAAACTTGATCAGTAGAGACCTAACCTGATCATACACTCTCCCCCCCCCCCCCCCCCCTCCCCACCCCACCCCCACCAGATTACATTTCTCTTCTGACCACAATCAAGATGCAATTTTGCAATATTTCTTTTGTAAAATATGTACTCATTGAGTAAGCAATGATGTGCAAGTTTATAATTACACTTAATACTTGTATTTGTAATGTTGGCAAGAACAGGGGATGTTCTGCATGAAGCTGGGTGGTGGTCATTTTACATATTAATACAGTCAGCAGTTATTACTGTGTGAGATATGTCCCTGCTCTGTATTTCCTCTTACTCTTCATTGCAAGAGTGAGTGGCTTCCTGTAATGTGAGCTATAATGTACACGGAAAACACTCTGCAGGTTATTGGGATGTAGTTTCACATTGCAACATGCTTTCTAAAGTAGAAGTTCCTGTAATGTGATTTGTGTAAGTTATGAGTACCACCCTAGAACATCTAAAGCATGCTGCTTCAAGCTATGGAACAAGGCCATGCTCCCTTATATCTCAACCCCTTCCGGAAGAGCATCACATCAGATATATATGTATGCTGCACATTCTGGACCTGTGCGAGCTCTTTTAACTGCACCCCCCTTCCCCCTCGCAGGTGCTACAGTACCTTATTTGCAGTCCTAATCCAGATCATACACATCACACTGTTTAGGGGGCTGTTATGCTATACTACCCCCCTCCCCTTCCTGGGTGCTTGAAGGTGTGGTGTTTTTTTTTTTTGGAGGGGGGGGGGGGTTGTTTTGTCTTGGGTTTTTTTTTTTGGGCACCTTTAAAGAGGATTGTAGCTGTAATGTGTCTTTGTTAATTTACAAATCAACATTTAAATGTCCTTTTTCAGTGTGTAGTACTTTGCCACGGAGCAGGAATAGGATTCTTCCAGGGAGACATTCGGTTGCTAATGGATGATTTGAAAGTTCTCCAGCCAACTATTTTCCCAGTTGTTCCTCGACTGTTGAATAGGATGTTTGATCGAGTAAGAGACTTCATTTTTGAACGCTTACAAAGGTAAATCTAAAATGCGGTAATCAGAAATTTTGTTTTAATTTTTGTTTGTGGTGGTTTTTTTATTTCTCCCCTCCAGGTCTTTGGACAAGCAAACACAACCTTGAAACGATGGCTGCTGGAATTTGCTTCCAAAAGAAAGGAGGCCGAGCTCCGCAGCGGAATTCTGCGAAAGGATAGTATTTGGGACAAACTCATATTCCAAAAACTCCAGGTAGGGACTTCACTCCAGAAAGTAAGGTTAGAGGAGGACGTCTGTCTTCTAGGTCATGTCTTGGCTTGAGCACAGGGAGGGAATGATATGAGACTTTAGTTTTGTGCTCCACCTCATCAGGTTGCTACAAGTAGTTCAGTATCTACTGCAGGGTGAGGCCCATGTTTTCCAAGGTGCTTGATTAAAAAAAAACATTGATAAACTGTAAGCCTTCTCATGCTGTAATGATGTGGTAGGGTGCACAGTGTTTAGCTAATCATATATCCAAAGTGAGCATTTTTTTTTCCCAGCTGGCAGTTACTTATTGTGTTGGGTGAGGTGAGATTACAGATGTATCGACACAGGATAGGTGCCCCTCTCTATGATGTAGCATAATCCTATGTATGTATCCATTGGAATTGCTTTAATTTCTTTTGCACTTGTAGGACAGTCTTGGGGGAAAGGTACGACTAATGATAACTGGATCTGCACCAGTTGCTCCTACTGTGTTGACGTTCTTACGGGCAGCTCTTGGCTGTCAGGTGGGTACATCTTGGGTAAAATGTAGAAATGAGTGAAAGTTTCAAAATTTTTTTTTTTTTTTTTTAGTTGTATTTTTTGCATTTGGCTACATAAACTTGGCCTTGGGTGTTCCCTGTCCCCAACCACAGTGCAAAGCAGAATAAATTCAGTTACCATCCCAGCTTCATGAACTACAAATTCTGCAAAATTGGAAATCAAAGATTACATGGTCTGTTCTCTGCACCCCTGCATGAAATATCTCTAACTTTCCTCTACTACAGTGTTACTATGACAGTTGTAAACTGCCTTTGTCCAGGATACCTTTGGTACTTTACAAGCTGGTCTGTATACAACATGAAGGACGGTCTCTTTGCCGGCACCCCGTGGTTAATAAAAAATTATAAAACACATGGGACCAGAAAAGAAAAGTACCTGGCAATCCGGTTTTGTGATAACTTTCCGAGGTTGCACCTATTGTGTAAAAAAAAAAAAAATGTAGATCCTTATATATATTATAATGCTTTTTGCATTTTAAAATTGCTTTATTTATATGGTGCAAACCACCTGTGGATACCACTAGAGCACATGGAAAGCACAAAGATCAAGCATCCATATGTGATACTTTCCATGCAATATCTGATCTTTTAAGCACATTGAATGGGTCAGCTGGCTCCCAACTGTTTGTTTGTGGGATTATGATCTATAGAACTGCAATCTTCATGTGAGCAACTGGCATTGTACCTACTTTTATTAGTTACAGGCAGTACCCCCTCACGTTTTATTTATATTTACACATTTAGATTTTAAATGTGTGTTTTTGTTTTTTTTTAACTAGTTCTATGAAGGATATGGGCAGACTGAATGCACTGCTGGATGTTCCCTGAGTATTCCTGGAGACTGGACAGCAGGTTGGCACCATAGAGTGTGTGTGTGTTTCTCTTTCCCTGTTATGTCTGTAGTTTCCTTGTTATGAGAAAGGTAATGATTGACCAGTCAGGGACAGGGCTGCCATCAAAAACTGTGGGGCCCAGTACTAATTAATCTGGCGCCCCCCCTTGGTCCAGTGCTAATTAATCTGGCAGGGCCCCCCCTCCCCATACATGTGCACCCCTCCATCTTTGCCATACATGCACCCCCCCATCCCTCATCACAGTACATTTTCCCCCACTCCCTTATCACAGTAAATGTTCCCCTCCCCCTCCACGGTTAAGGTCCCTTTTCTCCCTCTTCCCCCCCCCCCCCCCCCCCCCATCCATCCCCCTCAAACAAAATTAAAAAAGCTCACTAACTTACCTTCTCCTCTATGATGCAGCAGCTCTGCCTCCTGGTCACTGATACACTAGGAGTGTGGCGCACGGTGATGACGTCACCACGCTCCCAGCCTATCCGAGTCTGGGAGGCAGAGCTGCTGCATCGCGAAGAAGGTAAGTAGAAAAAAAAAAAAGGGGGAGGCACGGTCGGTGACTGCGGGGCCCGGACAGTCCAGGGAGTCTGGACAGACGGAGAGGTCTGTCCGGGCCCCTCACAGCAGTACTGGCCGTACCCCCCTGATGGCGGCCCTGGTCAGTGATGTCACACAATCTTTCTTTTCATTTCATACTGACCTTTTAAATCTATTTGGCACCACCTACAGACTTACAAAAGATAAGGGTTGCGCTGCTGAGTGAGCACAGAATACGGTCATTAATAACATAGGTGTTCTCTTAGGATATAGAGAGGCACTGGACAATAATATACAAAAATATTTATAGTAATTCAACATCAAAAATTTGACATATAATAAAAAAACATTACATAATAAAAAATCGATAATGTGAAATCCGTATATCACGTGTACAGCACAAATGTATATAATCCAATACTGAAATTAGATAGAAACAACCGCGGCTGTGTATTAAAATCAATTAGACCCTAGAATGCGCAACCAGAAAATGAGTGTGGCCATCACTCATTATTTCTGTCATGAATATGAGAGCACATCCAAATTGAGACATTAACTGTAGGAACTCAACTCATCAGAAACGAAAATTATAGATACTGATATCCAGAGATATAGACTCCTCCTTCAATTG
Organism: Mixophyes fleayi; assembly: GCF_038048845.1. Lineage (NCBI taxonomy): Eukaryota > Metazoa > Chordata > Amphibia > Anura > Limnodynastidae > Mixophyes > Mixophyes fleayi. The sequence continues at coordinate 75,770,568 of NC_134402.1, forward strand.
GTAATGATTAAGCAAGGTAAGTCACGCAGTCACCTGAATCGCAAGAATCACCTACAGACTTAGTTTGTCCACACAGACCAATGGCGCTAAGGAAACTGATTTGGGCAACTAGTTTTCCCAGGGCTTTGCATATTGACTGTGTAACACATAGAGTACTTGTGATCTGCTGTGATTGAATTAAAACATTTCATCCTTTCAGAGATGCTACAGCATGAGGTCAATCCGTGATAAACTCCCTAAACACATTCTGCACAAGTGAGACACAGGCTTAGGTTGGAGCTTTTGTTCTATACATCAGTAATTAGCTCCCTTTTATTTATTGCTACAAAGACTTTATGCTACTACAGTATAGATGTGTATTTTTCAAAGGTTAAATTTTGTGTATTACACAGTTGTCCTTGAAGAACTTGTTTTTGTGTCAGATTCTCTCTAGGTAAAGAGAGCTCACACTGCTCCCTCTGGTCATCAGATGCTACTGCAGCCAGCCTACATATTTCACTAAATTATTTATGTAAATGGTAAAGATTGGGGAAATAGAACCTCTATAATGAAACCCCCCTCCCCCAACCACCTGCTCCCCTCCTTCAAAAGACACTATTCATATTGGGAATTCAAGCTCCATAAAAAATACAGTCAATAGTTCCAGTTGATCTGTGTGTGTGTGGATTACACTCTGTAAAAGTCATTGAGGGACAATAATCCCTGTAGAATTCTATCGGTTACAACCAATGCATGCCAGTGACTGAATGTTTATCTCAGGTCATGTTGGAGCTCCCATGCCCTGCAATTATGTGAAGCTGGTGGATGTGGAAGACATGAATTATTTTGCAGCAAAAGGAGAGGGTGAGGTGAGTACAATAAATCTATTTGTACTGTCAGTCATCGCATTACCAGGATTTCATTGTTTTTAAAATGAATGTTTTTCATAACAGGTTTGTGTCAAAGGGTCAAATGTTTTCCAAGGATACTTGAAGGACGAGGAGAAAACTGCAGAAGCTTTAGACAAGGATGGCTGGTTACACACTGGGGATGTTGGGAAATGGTTGCCGGTAAGTAAAATCCAGGCCAACAGGTTTTCATATCTGGGATCTGCCAGACATCTTGGGTGGTGTAACTGTTAACAATTTGTTTTTTGTTTTTTTTTATAATTTTATCTTTCTAGTTTTTTTGGAATAAAGTCTAACGCTGTTAAGTAACAGTTCTTCAAAATATGTGCTAACCATTTACTATCGTCATTTCACACTGAATAGCAAAAAGGTGTTCTAACTACACAGTGACGTTGCCAAGATCCTCTCACGGTTGTGAAATGAGCTCATAGCAAAATACTATTACCGATACCGTTATTACGGTATATTTAACCCGGCTTTCTGCGCTACCTTATGAACTGTATTTAAGCGCACTTTTACCGTAATAACTGTAATACTGCACATGCCACATTACTTTTTACAGTAACATGCCCAATTTAATTCCCCCCCATGTTTATTATATCAGTGTTCTACTGTGCACAGTATACCACAGCATTCATTCTCTTGTACTTTGTTTTTGATATACTTGATCTCATCATAATGAATATTAACAGCCAATTAATAACAACAAAGAATAAATTATACATGTAGTTAAAATGATTAATTGAATCTACAGGTATTACATAAGTTTGGATGTAGGCTCTTGGCTAATTCAAGTTGAGTATGCACCTATGTAATGAGCTGTTTTCTCTTTTCCAGAATGGTACTTTAAAGATTATAGACCGGAAAAAACATATATTTAAATTAGCCCAGGGTGAATATATTGCACCGGAGAAAATTGAAAATGTATATATAAGAAGTGAAGCGGTGGTACAGGTGTTTGTTCACGGAGAAAGCTTACAGGTAATGGGAACTGCAAGCCTCTAATATGTGATCATACCAACTACTATGTTTAATATCGCTTGCCTTGTTCTCAGGCGTTCCCCGTGGGAGTTGTAATCCCAGATCCGGACAATGTACTTCATTGGGCAAAAAAGAGGAAATTTGAAGGTACCTATGAGGAGCTGTGCAAGAATAAGGTAGGTGTTTGCTTGTGTTTTGAAGGGTTATTTTCCCCTTCAAGGTGCCTGTAGAATGTCTTGTACTTGAAGCTAGTAGTAAAATGCATCTGTGTGGGAGATGGCTATGTCTGCCACTGTATTAAAAAAATAGTCTCCCTCTCTCCTCAGTGGTCATGTGACTAGCTGCCATGTTAATCACATGATGCTTGGCAAACTGTAAAACAATTAATGGATCAAAACTAAACTTAATTTGTTGTCCTACACACATATACTATCTGACTGGTGTCTGCATTGTTGCCCAATCCACTTCAAGAATTCATCCCCAAGGAAAAAAACCCGCACAGGCCATATACTAAGAAAATCACTCAACCACATGTAGTATTTTATAAAATTAAATAATTTACTTTAAAACTTTAAACACAATATTACAGGTATAAATCACTTTGTAACGGACAAGTGGACGCTTGTGTGCCTTACAAATTAATTTATATACCTGTAATATTGTTTCCATTATATAATGGGTGCTATTATTGAATAAATATAATCTAAATCGGTGCAGTACTAATCAATATTTTTTTTTTCTTTTTCTTTCTAAAAGATAACATCTTGCATGCAAAAAACAAACAAACAAAAAACTAAGATATAATCCATTTAAAAATAAATACTGACTTATATTTCCCCTGCTGCAGTGATGTCTGCAACAAGAAACTAATAACTTTTAGCACCTATGGATAGATCTTTCAACTGTACCTGAAGTACTGCCTCCTGCAGGATTAACTCTAAATTGCACAGTTTCAGGGAATTTATAATAAACCAGTGGTCTGTTATAAAGATCTATAAGAAGTGCTGCATTATATCTATTACCTGTGTATGTATGTGTGTGACTGTATACATCTCCACATTTTAAACAGTGAATGTTGGGCTCTGGTTTGAGCACATGCAATCATCTCTTTAAAATGATAGATACAATTTGAAAGTGTGATGTGTGGCTTTTAAAGTAAAGGAAAATATCTAGGAAAAAACCTTTTGGTTTCATGCTGATCAGTATACTCTAAGGAGTATTCAATGGTGTGCGATGTGCTGCTGAACACTGCTGCGCAGTTCAACTAGTACCCCCAACACTGCAGATTTTACCTCTGGTGCGGGGAAAAATCTGCAGTGTTGCTTCATAGCAGAATGCAATGCGATCGTTCCCGGAGGCACTCCAGACAGTTGAATTACCACCTATATGTTCTACCGGGTGGTGCCTGACACGCCACTGAGCAACACTAGATACACCCATGGGTGGAGCTAGACACAATTGGCCAAAGCATTACACTCCCCCTCGGTGGCGTGTAGCAGAATGGTTTTCTTTTGTTTGTCTCCCTGAAATTATTTTTTAAATGTTGGCAAGTATGGTGTTACTCTGCCTTTTTAGGAATGAGTTTGTTGAAAGGAGCTAGGCAGATCTACACCACATTATTAAAATGGCTCACAACTGTGCATTATACCTCCCAACTGTCTGTATTTTGGTGGGACATCCTGAAAATGGGTGGAGATTTACACAAATATGCCCATTTGTGGGCAGATCGGGGGTGGATTTAATGCCCCATTTTTGGGGTGCTACATGTTGGTGATATCCTATAAAAAAAAAAAATCATAGTAATTTAATGCTGTAATGTAAGCATCATAAACTGTGTGCATCCAGTATATTGTGCTGTAAATGCTGTTTAATATAGTGATTGTGGAAGTGTGCCTTCAACTGCATGAATTCTTTATCATTTACATTGATGTATCACTGGCAGTATTGTTACACCTCCATTCTATTAATTCCAGGGTGTTTGTCTGCTGTTTTCCATCAGATAAATTTTCCCTGAAATCTGCCAAATGACACTTGATTTTAAATATGTATTACTTTTATACTTTAAAATATTTCAATCCACAATAATTTGATGGCTAAGAAATCAAACTTTGCATTTTTGGAGCCCTACAAGTTCCTAAGGGAAACTTGCACTTCCAGAACACTAAAATCTTTGCTTTTGTGATTTGAAATTTAAGGACTCTTTAAATTTCACTTTGACCCATTAACAGGACTTTAAAAATGCAGTTCTGGAAGACTTACTCAGACTTGGAAAGGAATCTGGTTTGAAAACATTTGAGCAAGTGAGTAAATTCTGTTTCTTTTCTGATCCTTTAATTGCTCGATTGATAAGTGTTTGTGCTTTATTTTTCCTCTCGATTTTGAAAGTTAATTTGACTAAACATAATCTTTCCTATTTAAGAACTCTAGGTTTCCAGTTGGCAATAATACAGAACCCTTCCTTTTTTTTTTTTTCTTTTTTTTTTTTTATTTTATTTAGGCAATTGTGTTTTTTGTACTACATTTCCTGAGAAATTTGCCAGTTTTATGAACTTCCTTAACGCTTTCCTTATCTGCTCAGAAAGCTGTTTTTTAGATGGTATTTAGGATTGGTTTGGGAAGAACTGTTTTATTTGAAATAAACTGAAGCCAAAAGTACATTGGTAATACTTTAGGAGAGGGCAAACTGTATGGTCTTATTCAGAAGCTGCTCAACAAATGCTGCCATATTCCTATGACTGTCCTTACAGCAATTTTAATTTAGTTATTCATTTTATGGACTATACTCTCCACCTTAATATAACCTGTATTTCACCAGTTACCAGAAGCTTGGAATCGAATGTGGTCACAGATCAGCTTATCTTTGTTACAAACTGTCCAGTCTATAGTAGAGCTCTATTGAAGAGGGCTGCGACAATGGGACTTTTACTATGTAGGCTACGATGAGACCTGATGTTGCGGCTTCCATAAAGTGGAGGCTCCTTATTTACTGCATGGGTGGTTGGCAGGTTATAAACAGAATTGTCCTTTTCAGCACAGTCTCTTTAAAATAAAGTGATGGTGCAGCATAATCTTCATTTACCGATTTTTATTTTTTCCTGAAATAGCTGATTGGCAGGTCCCCAGTGAGCACATGTCTGTTTGAAGCATTTTTTATTTTTCTGAGTTTAGTTCCACTTTAAAGCCCCCGTTTGGACTCTGTTCTCACTGTTTTCTCTTACAGGTAAAAGACATTGCTTTGCATCCAGAAATGTTTTCAGTCCAGAATGGCCTGCTGACTCCCACGCTGAAAGCCAAGAGGCCGGAGCTGCGAATGTTTTTCCAGACACAGATTGATGAACTTTATGCTAATAACAAAGTATAATATACTCTCCCTCAATGTCATCTGTTCTCTATACACAACAGCAAGCAGACGTGACTGGTCATAGGAATACTGTGGAAGATCTCTCTACAATGCCTTATTGGTCACCTGTGTTGTCATCTTTTGTACTGTGACCTAAAAATCTTCAAACTGGGCCTTACAAATCACTCTAGCTGTGCTTCACGTTTTGTCATTTGGACATCATATGAATGTTTCATGTGTCTTCTTTTTCAAATTGTGCATTTTTTTTTTTATTTTTTTTTTTTTCCTTCTCCAGTCTAGTTTTATGTACAAAACAATTATATTAGGTTCTTACACTTTTCTTCCAAAACACCAAGTTCTTGATTGCCAGGTTAGATCACTCTTCTGATTACTTGTAAATTGATAAAGCTCCTTCCTAGGTTTTAATACCACATCTGGTGGGAGATTCACATTAAATTATTAGTACGTTTTATTTTACCACTTTTTTTTTTCTTTCAAAATGTACATGATAAATGATTATGTACTGGCTATAAAAATAGCACTTAAACGTATTTTATCTAATTCAATGAGGGGAGAATCTTTCCATGTTGTCAAACAGCTGCTAGAGGACGAAGACATTTTTTTCTTTTTTTTATTGTTCCGCTAGTCCAGTGAAAACTTTAAAGTGCAATTATAGGTGATGTGTCTGGCAGTGACATAGTTTTACTCATAAGGGAATGTTTAAACAGTTGTTGGGATTTTTTTGGGTGGGGGGGGGAGGCGATATTGTCAGTACCACAAATTTTAAGGCTGTCTTGAGGTGTCCTTGTACACTTTGTTTTCTAGATTTGCAAGGCACAAGGGACTTGTATAAAAAGCCAAGCACAATAATGGTTTGCACTATGTAAAGACCTGTGATTTATGCTGATGCACTGTATGCTAGGGTAAGATCATTTTATAAAGTCATTGCACAGACTGAATTTTTATCTAAATAATGTGACTTGTTAAAATTGAATTTAAATGTTTGCTTGACGGTATTGATCTTGTACAAACCAAAATCTCTCCATCTTGATTCGCTTTGCACCCCTTTCCAAAAATGAAGGAAACCAAAATAAAGAATTGTATGAAGTGGTGCTCTCTTTCTTGTTATACACACAACTGCAAGTCTTTGTTAGCTGAGTGCTCCCAAAACGGGAAAATAATTAAAAGCTACAATGTCAACTTTTGCACAAAAAGTCTGATCTCCAAAATTAATATCCTAGAGCAGTGTTTCCCAAGCCCAGTTATTGGGCAGCACTAACAGTGCATGTTTTCCAGATCTCCTTGGTTGGAGCACAGGTATATTCCTTACTGACTCATTTAAAATGATCCATAGGTGGCTCTGTTAGGGTTCCCGGAGGGCAGTATGTGGGAAACTATGTCCTAGATTAGAACTATCATACCCTGATGGGAATTTATACATCTGGGTGCTGATTGCAGTAATTTGCCTGCACAGCCAGTGTCTGGTAACATGGGTTCTCTTGAGATCTTTTCCTTTGTGCACTACATGCCTGGATCTGCCAATCTAGCTTTTAGTGGGTTCCACCAGATTGGGTACCAATCAGGTTATTTAGTAATTGGTCTGTATGTGACAAGATCTCATGCTCCCATGGTTCTTAATTATTTTTTTTTATTTTTTTAACTTTCCCCCATTAATGCAGGGGGTGGACAGAGTGTAAAGAAACATATATTAAAGTCTATCCTGAGTATAAACAATCATGGGGAATAAAGTCTGTCAATCTGTCATCCACATTCTATATATCTACTTGTGACTCAGGGCCTGATGCGGTTTAGCATGCAACTTGGGCGAAACTTACCTCCCAAGAATGTGTCCACAAAAATAGTGTATTTCAACCCATATGCTGAGTCTGATGCATCCAGCTCTGCATATGTAGCATAAGCCAGGATTACGACGTGCTTTACACCCACACACACAGAACCAGCTGGTAAGTGCAATAAAACATTTGTGTTTTCATAGTGGGAAAACACATTTGTTATTGGGCTTCATATTACACAGCAGATGTATAACCTTCTTTCTTGCGTCCACATTGATTAAGCAAATCTGTATTTATTTATTTTTGTATAGACAAAAAACCCTATAATCTATACACAATCAATGAAGAGAGCACCCGGTAGCTTCAGAGGTGAAACCACAATAATCCAGGCTGGTGCAAATACAGTGTTGAAAGGTGCATCTGCATTCAGGTCAGCTGGCAATTCAGCAAACATGTCTTAACTGTACTCTGCCTAAGTTAGAACACCCTGTTCCTCCCCCCATCACGCCTCGTCAGGCTCAAGTGTGGATGCATGCAACCTTGCATAGGTAGAGAGGTTCTGGTTGGATTATTTGGTGGGCTTATGCAGAACGAATTCACACAATTTATGCTATGCAAATGTGTATGTATGTTCAACTCTGCATCAGCCCTCTAGTGTTTATAGTAATACTGAGATTTAATTTATAGGTGTGTGTGTGTGTGTGTGTATATATATATATATATATATATATATATATATATATATATATATATATGATTGTTGATTTAGAATTATTCTTTTATTGCTGAACCAGGTGTAGTTTTCATGTATTGCAAAGCCCAGGGACTGTACCTGACATCCAGCCTCGCTCTTCTTACAACTAGATTTGTGGAAAGTGGGATTTTCTACATTTCAAGTGTGGTTCTGGTGATTAGTCCACAAAATAGCCATATGTTATATCCAGACTGGTTTGTGTTTGTTTTAATGGCCAACTCAAAACAAATGCTCATGAGAAAATATTAAAGCCACCAGGTATTAACCACCAGGATTAATTTTTCCACTCCTGCATGGAAAAAAAAAAAAAAAAAAACCTTATAGCATTACAACTAAAAGATAATCTGAATGTAGCCTTTTAAGGACGGTGGTAACTTTGTAAATATCTAAAGTTTTATCTGGAACCTCTTTATATTTCTGGTCAATCAAACTTTCTTTTTTGTATGCAGAGCTTTACAAAAAATCCTAAATTAAAAAGCTTTGTCTTATGCATTTTACTAAGAAAATATGGGGAAAAAATAGTTTGCGGTTTTATAGGGAAGAAATTGTAGCATTATTGAATGTATGTGTCAATCATATTTCTTTATGGGGCGCAATGGAGAAAAGATTTGGTGAGGCCTGATTGCCCAAAATAAATATACAAAAAGGGAAAGAAAATGGGTGACTTACAAGGATCTGAAGCTTCATCATTTATGAACACGGTGTTAAAAAGAAATATATGTAACTAGATATGTGTGTAGTGCTCATGTGTTTTTAAAAAAGTTATTTTATTTTAAATAATTGCATGGATTGAATGCATTAAAATAGTGTCGAATCTAAATCAGATTGTTCACCTGTAAGTTTGTTTATCAGTTAGGAGTTCATCAGCTGGAGAGAATTAAATAGACTGCATGTTTTGCGTGTACAATTAGCGCTGCTTTATTAGTTACAAGTCCATATCTATATAGCACAAAATCACGTATTACAGAAAACCGCCCCAAAAGGTTTTAACCACTCATGCTTCCCATTACACAGATCTTGCTACATTCTCACATTTTCACACAGGAATACTCCCCAGGGGCGAGTTGTTCATCGCCATCTGCTATATCCAAGGTTATAGGCCTAGTTTTGTGCAAACAATGACTAACTCCTACATATTAACTGTATCTAATCTGTCTTAAAGCTATAAAAGAAGAAAATGGCGTCAGCTTAGCAATAGAAGGGATTGTCCATTGTGCTGTATATCTTCATAAGGATAAGCTTCCGTAACGAGCATGTGGATTCTAAGGAAAAGGTTCTTGGTTTCTGCACTGATCACAACTGGCAGTAGTTCTGAGAGTTCCACAATGTTCACACTCATTAGATGGGGTGTACAGTACAGCGATTAAGACAGATGTGGTTACTTTAATTTTTCTGGAAGAGAAACACTTCGCTTTACTACACTTGTTAATAAGCCACATCATCAATTTTACTAGTGTGTGTGTGTGTATATATGTATGTGTATATATGTATATATATATATGTGTATATATGTATATGTATGTATATGTATATGTATGTGTATATATATATATATATATATATATATATATATATATATATATATATGATTAGTAACAGTCCTTGAAGTACAACATGTATAAGACCTGATAACCTTCCTCCTATACCCTTGAACCTATTGGGCAAGTACAACCATGAAAACTATACTTCTAGATAAGCATCTCCTGTGTGCTTCTTTAAAAAAATGTATATTTCATGTCTTAATTATTTTGTAAGTGTTCATCAAACATTTTCTCTGGATCATCTGCATCACTAGTTAAAAAGGTGCAACCCTGGGCTTCACTTTATATATTTAGGGTCGGGCAGTGCCCTCCAGACTAAGCCATCAGGTAGTCCAATATTGACCTATTGTCTTGTGTAAATGTAATGTGTTGGGCCACAATACTGACATACATTTCTGTATTGGGTGTAAACCCCTACAGTTATGGGTTGCTCTTTTCTTTATTTCATTGGGTTAAACTTTCATATTAGAATTTTTCTCATTATGTATAATGATCTCTACATTACTATTGGCATGAGTCTGGTTCTTCCAGACCTAGCTTTCCTTTCTAGACTAGTACACATCTACAGCCTACAGCAAAGGAACATAACGTGCAATCAATATTCCTACTGCTAGTATCAATGAACACCACTCCCTGATGACCCTTGGACCTTTAAATAACTTGTAGAATACATTTTACTCAGACTCCCCTTGCCTGAAGATCTTGCAGTGGGATGCGTGTATTCAGGTGTCATTTCCCTGTACATCCACTGCCATGGGAGTCGGCAATAAGACCTGGAAAGGACTCTTGTATCTGGGTTCAAGACTCTTCCTGACGTACTTTTTCACGACCACCCAGTCCCCTGGTTGCAGTTTATGGGTACCTGCATCAAAATTAGGGCCTGAAATGGAAGGAATCACTTGACCATGTATTTCAGTTAGTTGTTTCTATAATAAAGCAACATAGTTCAACAAATCACCATGTACATGCTGTAGTTGCTATGGAAAATAACAGCCTGTTCTGTGCCAAACAATATCTCATTTAGTGCTAAACCTGTGTCTTTCCTAGCAGTGTTTCTTACTGAGTGCAGGGCCATAGGTAAACATGAGATCCATGGCAGACCTGTTTCAGCCATTATTTTCTGCATTTTCAATTTCAGAGTACCATTAAGGTGCTCCACACATCCTGAACTTTGGGTTCTATGAGAGGTGTGAAGGGCAGATATGATTCATATGTCTTTTAACAGTTCCTGGAATCCTTGCCCTGTAAAGTGTGTCTCTCTGTCACTTTCAATGACCTCTGGTACGTCATATCAGCAGATTACCTCACTCGTAATTTTCTTGGCTACTGCTTTAGCATTTGCTTTCCTATACAGCCACGCCTCCAGCCAGTGACTAAAAAAGTCGACAAACTTGCACATTCTCAAAGTCCGAGCATTTGGGAAGTTGTATATAGTCTAGCTGTATCCTCTTATACGGATACTGTGTCTGGGGTCTGCTTTTCCATAGAGTTGGGACAGACTTACCCGGGTTATTCTGTGCACAGATTAGGCATTCTGCCACTAACGACTGTGCTGCTTGGGCGAACCCTGGTGCTATCCATAACCTGCTAGTGAGTACAACCTTGGCATCTTTCCCCAGATGAACTTTCCTGTGTGCTATATTCGCCATAATGGGATAAAGTGCTTTTGGCAGACACAAACGCTGTCCTTTACACCACTCTTCTTGCACTTCTAGTGCGCCATGTTTTGCCCAAGTCTTTTACTCATTTTTTGTTGCTTGTCTCTGCATAAGTTGGAGTGTGGTACGGTCAAACTTGGGGTCAGGGGGTCACCATGTAAACAGACTCCTCTTGGGTTACTGGGGCTATGGCAGCTTCTCGTGCGGCCTGGTCTACCAGTCTATTTCCCTTAGCTTCGGGGGTAGTGTCTCTGTGTGTGCCTTCACCTTCATCGCTGTTTGGAGGGCAGCTGGAATGTGGTGAACAGTGTCCTGGTATGTTCAGCATGTTGACTGGTTTGCTTGCTGAACCCATAAAGCCCCTACTTTTTTATATAGGGCCATAATCATGCGTACTTACCAACGCATAACTTGAATCAGTGTAAATGTTTACTCTTTGTCCTTTTGCATATATGCATGCAAGTGTCAGGGCCTTTAATTCAGCTTCTTGCGCTGACATGTGACTTGGTAGAGCGGTGTATCTTTAGTGTCAGATAAAACCAAAGATCCTTGTCTCATTAGTTCTACACAATGATATTCAGAATAATTTTGTGTTTGCATTTTTTCTTTCTGTTCAAACTGGGATGGGATTCCCCCAAATCCCTAGGGGAACCCCGATATATACAGGTACTTTTCCCATTTTTTGAATCTTGCTGCAATAAGGCAGCAGGATTCAACATTGTGCACAGCTTAAGTGTAACATTACAGGGAGTTAGCAGTGCTACTTCATATTTGGTAAGTCTGGCTGCTGAGCAGTGTATGGCATGTGGCACCATTAGGGTTAATGGGTGCCCTAGCGCAATATCTGTACTGTTTCCAAACACTATGGCTGCTGCAGCCACTGCTTTAATACATGTAGGTGCTGCTCGTTTGACTGGGTCTAATTGTGCAGAGTAGTATGCAAGTGAACTTAGCTTGCGACCATGTATCTGTGTCAATACTCCTTGTGCATGTGCACTTACTTTATAACAAAATAATGTGAAAGGCTTGTCACAATCTGGCAAAGTCAGTGCTGGCGCTGAAGTTACTTCAGCTTAAAATTGGTTAAACATTTGGTTCTGCTCAGAGGAGAGTGTAAATGGATTGCTATTATCCAGAAGTGCTAACGCAGGAGCACAGATAATAGCTCATAAAGTCTTAAGGCTTTTTTAATTTATGTACAAACATTGAATTCCCATCAATGCATAACCATACTCATCATATAAAGAGGTATCTACAGTATAAAATGATTAGAGCACAGCAAATAAGGGCAGTGAATGTCTTTACAACACTGACTCAAAACTATTATGAGGATAAAAAATAAAAACCTTTTGTTATTGTTACGAGCCGCGGCGGTGCCCAGCCGCCGCGACTCTCCTACCTGCGTCCCGGCCGTCGCTATGGCGACCGGGACGTCACTTCCACCTGTGACCCGGCCGTTGCCGGGGCAACGGAGGGACGCTTCAGCGCTGCGTCCCGGCAATGAGAAGCCGGGCGCATGCGCCCATCCATATTACTAGCCTGCGGGCTAATGAATTTAGATTCAGGGGGCTGGGTATTATCAGAGCCAGGCTCTGATTGGCTGTCCTCACTAAGGCAATGAGGTCTGCTACCTCATTGCCGGTTATAGCTTCTGTGCTCCAGTCTGCTGACCTGCTTGTTCCTGTTCCTGTATCCTGATCCTGATACTGCTACTGATTTCCCGTGTATGACCCCTGGCTTTGAATTGGACTTCGCTTGTGTTTCCTGTGACCCTGATCTTCGGCTTGTTTACCGTTTCTGCTATCTGCCTGTGACCCCTGACCTCAGCTTGTTTACCGATACTGTTGTCTGCTGCCGGCCCTTGACCTCTGCGTGGACCTCACTCTGCTTGCCTGGGTTCTCCCCAGCCGGTACACACTTCACGACCCTCTGTCAGTCTGCGGCCCAGTCTGTCCCCACCATCAGGGGCTCCAGTGAACACCTGACTGGCAGAGTAGATTCCGGGTTGTGTTGTGCCGGCTGGAGGGGTTCCTAACATTATAACCGGCCCCACTAAGACGAGGTTGCGATGGATGGAAGCGGAACCACATCGTCTCCAGCACAGGCCTTAGCAGCCCATGTTGAGTCCTTGTATCAGATGATCCAGGGATTGGCTGAGCGTCTGTCGGTTCAAGAAGAAGCCGCAAAAACTTCTCAAACCACTCCAAGTTCCTCCTGTGAACCCAAGATGAATTTGCCGGATCGCTTCTCTGGAAATAGATCTCTGTTCCGGAATTTCAGGGAAAGTTGCAAGCTCTATTTCTGGTTGAGACCCCGTTCCTCCGGTTCAGAGCAGCAAAGAGTCGGGATCATCATTTCCCTCCTACAAGGTGACCCCCAGTCCTGGGCTTTTTCTTTGCCGCAGACCAGTCCGTAGACTCTTTCTTTGAGGCATTGGGTCTACTGTATGATGACCCGGATCGAGTTGCCTCCGCGGAAGCTCATCTACGGGCTTTGAAACAAGGCCGGCGGTCGGCAGAAGAATACTGCGCGGAATTTCGTAGATGGTCACCTGATAGCGGATGGAATGACCCTGCCTTACGCAGTCAGTTTCGTTTAGGCCTGTCAGAACAAATCAAAGACTCTTTGGTGCAATATCCGTCTCCTACCTCACTGGAGGATCTGATGCACCTCTCCATTAAAATTGACAGGAGAATTAAAGAGCGAAAAACTGAAAAAGAGGCATCTTCTCCTCCATCTGTTCTGATTCCTGTTTCCATGGATGACGAGGAGCCTATGCAATTAGGAGCATATCGTCTCTCTTCTGAGGAAAGAGACAGGAGACGTTCGCAAGGTTTATGTCTCTACTGTGGCATAAAAGGCCACTTCTCCCTTTCCTGCCCAAATAAGTCGGGAAAAGACCATGCCTAGGGAATGAGGGGAAAGTTCACCTAGGTCTGCAAATTATCTCCCCGAAAAATGCCGTATTAATCCCTGCACAGCTCACCTTCCGGGCTCGCTCTGTGGACCTGTCGGCCTTCATTGATAGCGGAGCTGCAGGCAACTTCCTTGATATCGGGTTTGCCCGCTCTGCCGGAATTCCGATGGTAAAACTCAAATCTGCTATTACTGTCTGTGGCTTAGACGGAAGTCCGTTGCCTGGTGGCAAGATTTCCTGGGAGACCCCGCCACTACAGTTGAAGATCGGAGCTCTCCATTCACCTTCTTCCTGATCGATTGTTAATCGGTTCCTTTGATCTTGGGCCACCCATGGCTTTCCTGTCATAACCCTGTCATAGACTGGGTAAAAGGAGAGATTGTCCAGTGGAGTACTTATTGTACACAGTCTTGTTTGTCACTGTCTCTGCGTATGATTCAGCCTATTCCGGAGCGGCTTCCCTCACAGTATCATGAGTTCTGGGACGTGTTCTCCAAGAAGGCTGCTGATACCTTACCGCCACATCGTGACTTTGACTGTGCCATCGAACTTATTCCTGGTTCCAAGTTACCTAAGGGGCATTTGTATTCCCTTTCTGCTCAGAAACAAAATCCATGCAGGAATATATCGACGAAAACCTGGAGAAAGGCTTTATCAGGCCATCTAAATCTCCCGTAGGAGCAGGATGCTTCTTTGTATCAAAAAAGGACGGAGGGTTAAGACCCTGTATTGACTACCGGGGATTGAATCTTATCACAGTCAAGAACACCTATCCCCTTCCGCTCATCTCAGTATTGTTTGATCAGTTAAAAGGGGCTACTGTCTTCACTAAAATCGACCTTCGTGGAGCGTATAATCTCATCCGTATCAAAGAAGGAGATGAGTGGAAGACGGCTTTCAATACGCACTCTGGCCACTACGAGTATCTGGTCATGCCGTTTGGCCTCAGCAATGCGCCTGCAGTGATCCAGGACTTGATCAACGAGGTCCTCCGAGACTTCCTGGGTGGTTTTGTGGTCGTCTATTTAGATGATATCCTCATCTATTCCAAATCTTTACTCGCACATCAGACTCACGTCAAACAAGTCTTACAAAAATTGCGAGAAAACCACCTCTACGCCAAGCTGGAAAAGTGTGAGTTTGAGGTGCAGAAGGTATCCTTTTTAGGTTACGTAATCTCTTCTGAGGGATTTTCTATGGATTCAACAAAGGTCCAGGCTATTGTGGATTGGGTACAACCCAACAATCTAAAGGCGGTACAGAGGTTTCTGGGCTTCTCCAATTATTATCGAAGGTTCATTTACAACTTTGCTGACATTGTGGCTCCCATTGTCGCTTTGACCCGTAAAGGAATGGACCCAACTAATTGGTCGTCTCAAGCAGTAGCCTCATTCAAAAGTCTGAAAAAGGCCTTTATCTCAGCTGAGGTCCTTAAACATCCAGATCCAGCTAAAGCATTTGTTCTTGAGGTCGATGCCTCGGACGTCGGGGCCGGCGCCATCCTATCACAGAAGGATCCTCATACTAATCGTCTACACCCATGTGCCTATTTCTCCCGACAGTTCTCTTCAGCAGAAGCCAACTACGACGTCGGTAATAGAGAACTATTGGCAATCAAGTGGGCCTTCGAGGAGTGGCGGCATTGGTTGGAGGGTGCTTCGCATCAGATCTCTGTCATCACCGACCACAAGAACTTGCAATATATACAGTCAGCCAAGCGTTTAAACCCTAGACAGGCCCGCTGGCAGAGCCGTAACGAGGCAGGTGCGGACGGTGCCGTCGCCCAGGGCGCAAGCCCAAGGGGGCGCAGAAGCCGCCCGCTACCTGCCTCTGTACCTTAACTTTCAGCCCTTGACATGAAGTTCGGCATTTGCGTTCCAAATGCCAAACTTCCTGTTAGTGGAACGCATGTGCGTTCCACTAACAGGAAGTTCGGCATTTGGAACGCAAATGCGTTCCACTGCGGAGGTAACAGGCTCTCCCTCTGCATTTGCCAGCCGCTACTCCCTTAACTCCCGCATGCACTTGGACAACAGGCTGCTAAACAAAATACCAAATCGGTTGGAGCAGTAAGTCACGGACTCTACTATTCTGGCCAGCCTGGTCTTTTTCCAGAAAGGTATCATGTTATCCACTGATAATATGTGTGTATGACGAGAGAAGCAGTTGAGAGCCGATTGAATATGTTGGGGAAATTCGCCAGGGAACTGGAATGCCATACTCCAGGTAGATAACTTTACGTGGAAGAGCTTTTACTTTTAATGTTCAACCCAAAACTTAGTTTTGTGTGGAATTATCTTTTAATATATACAAAGGTAGCATATTACTGAGCTGAATGATATATTTGAAATAACTGGAGTGTTTACATGTATACAAATAAGTGGACTATTTTCTTTTCTCACTGCTCTGCAGCCATATCGACCACCGGTCCTGATTTTGGCGGGATAATCCCAAATTGCGGACCTTGAAAGAGGCACGTTATGCACAGAAGGGACAGTGGGCATTTTGGAAAGAGCCCGGGTGTGGTTTCGTCTGTCTGTTACACAGTGTAAAGGTAACAGAGTGTAATGTCAGATTAATAGAGAACAATTACTTGAAAGGGAAAGAGTTGACCGCACTAGGTATAATTTTTAGGCATTATCCTTCAATATATCTAAATTTAGATTATTTAGGAAAGATATAATCCTAAAGGATGCACCCAACACATAACATTGAAGCATTGGAAAAAAGAAGAAAAAAAAATAAAAATATGCATTTCAGGGGCACTCCAGGGTAGCCAATACATTAAAATATATACATTTTATTAGGTATGCATTAAAAATGTAGAATTGGTTGGATGGAAAGCTAAATAACTAAAACCAAAAATAAAAAACAAGTGTGCTGTGAAATTAAAAATGCAACGTAAATTGCATAGCCTTGCTGCTCCCATGAAATAATCCCATTATTATCTATAGATTTATACAATCTGCTTGTTCTTAATACAGTTTTTTTGGATTATACTACGTCGGTTTCTGTATCATTAAAATAAACATAAATTAGTGGAGAAAAATTTGCAGACAGGACTACATCACTTCTGAAGTGGTATGACAGATGGTGACATTATAGACCCCTTTATGTTGTAAATTGATTTTTCATACACAGGTCTAAACAACCACACAGATGAAAAGGAATAAGATCTTTTAAAGGAGGCAGGGAGAAACAAACCAAACACATACAGCAAGCAATGGAAGGAGGGACAAATTAAATACATTGAGAGGGAAAATAAACTAAAAGTTCAGGTAGTGGCAGCGAAAACTAAGATCAGGGATGGATAAGACAAGTTTACATATTATCTTAAATTTCCCCAGCGAAGAGATGTAAATCAGTGATACTGACAGCAGATAATAGCTGGAGGTGAATGAGGCGGTCGTCGCCTGTGAGACCCCTTGTACCTCAGCTTACAGAAGAATGTCTTCTTCTTCTCCATGCTTTTGTGCTCATGTTTGGGGTCCGCATACATGTAAAAGAATTATTTCAGTAAAGTGCTAGCCACACCCCCACATTAGGTTGGCCACACCCACTTGGCAAAAGTCACTCTCACTGATGGGGGGGCGCCGGTGTCCTGTCTCGCCCAGGGCACTAAAATGTCTAGTTACGGCACTGCCCGCTGGGCATTATTTTTTACCCGGTTTAATTTCCTGATCACCTACAGACCAGGTTCCAAGAATGTCCGGGCAGATGCTCTGTCCAGGAGTTTCATGGCACACCATGTTCCAGTTACTAACCCGGAGCCTATTATTCCTCCTTCCATAATCCATGCTAGGTTAACCCAAGATCTGAGTGTCACACTTCAGAGATTCCAGAGATTAGCCCCAGATGCTACTCCGGAGCAACGACTTTTTGTTCCAGTTCACTTAAGAAAGACAGTTCTTGCGGAAGCACATTGCAGTAGGGCTGCTCTGCACCCTGGAATTTACAAGACGCTAGAAATCCTCTCCCGCATGGTCTGGTGGCCATCCATGTCTGCCGACGTCAAGAGTCATGTCCTCTCATGTGAGATTTGTGCTAGAAACAAAGTTCCTAGGATCCGTCCACTAGGCCAATTAGTTCCTTTGGCCCCTCCTGCGAAACCATGGACTCACTTGTCTATGGACTTTGTAGTGGATTTACCACCTTCTGCAGGACACAACACGATTTGGGTCGTGGTAGACCGGTTCAGCAAAATGTCACATTTCATTCCGTTAACCAAACTGCCTTCCGCTCGGGATTTGGCTCTCTTATTCATTCAACATATTTTCAGGCTCCATGGACTCCCTACTGACATCGTCTCTGATCGGGGTTCTCAGTTTATAGCGCAATTCTGGAGATCCTTCTGTACCTTTCTCGGAATCAAGGTCAGTTTATCATCCGCCTACCACCCTCAGTCAAATGGGCAAACTGAAAGGGTTAACCAGTCCCTAGAAAAGTTTCTACGATGCTACACATCGGAGTTCCACGATAATTGGTCTTCCTTGTTACCCTGGGCGGAATTTGCCTGTAATAATTCCTGTCACTCAGCTGCTAAAATCTCTCCGTTCTTCTGCAATTATGGTTTTCACCCCAGATCTAACTCCCTGTATTCACTCCAGTCCGTTGGTTTCCAGGAGATCCGCTCCACTGCAAGAGATCTCAGAGTTATCTGGAAGAAAGTTCACTCATCATTGAGACAAGCCTCACTTGTGGCAAAAAAAAAATCGGACCGACAACGTACCACCTGCTCCCTTAAGGTTGGCCAGAAAGTGTGGCTGTCTACAAAAAATATCAGGCTCAGACAGCCTTGCAAGAAGTTGGGCCCTAAGTTCATTGGACCATTCTCCATTATCAAGAAAGTTAATTCCGTAGCATTCAGGTTAAAAATTCCGGTTTCGTTAAGGATCCCCAACACATTTCATTGTTCATTGTTGAAGCCTGTACTGTATCCGAGCCAATCTCCAAGTGTGCCCGGGAGAAATTCGAATAGACCACAGAGATATGTGGTTCAAAGGATCCTGGATTCCAAAAGAGTGCAAGGGCAGGTGCACTTCCTGGTACAGTGGAGGAACCGCGGGTTAGAAGAGCGGTCTTGGGTTCCGCGGAGACAACTCCATGCCCCTAAGCAATTAAAGGAGTTTTTCAAGAGATTCCCAAGAAACTCTGGATGTCGGGGTCCCTCGACCCCTCCTCAAGGGGGGGTACTGTTACGAGCCGCGGCGGTGCCCAGCCGCCGCGACTCTCCTACCTGCATCCCGGCCATCGCTATGGCGACCGGGACGTCACTTCCACCTGTGACCCGGCCGTTGCAACGGAGGGACGCTTCAGCGCTGCGTCCCGGCAATGAGAAGCCGGGCGCATGCGCCCATCCATATTACTAGCCTGCGGGCTAATGAATTTAGATTCAGGGGGCTGGGTATTATCAGAGCCAGGCTCTGATTGGCTGTCCTCACTATTTGAGGCAATGAGGTCTGCTACCTCATTGCCGGTTATAGCTTCTGTGCTCCAGTCTGCTGACCTGCTTGTTCCTGTTCCTGTATCCTGATACTGCTACTGATTTCCCGTGTATGACCCTTGGCTTTGAATTGGACTTCGCTTGTGTTTCCTGTGACCCTGATCTTCGGCTTGTTTACCGTTTCTGCTGCCGGCCCTTGACCTCTGCGTGGACCTCACTCCGCTTGCCTGGGTTCTCCCCAGCCGGTACACACTTCACGATCCTCTGTCAGTCTGCGGCCCAGTCTGTCCCCACCATCAGGGGCTCCAGTGAACACCTGACTGGCAGAGTAGATTCCGGGTTGTGTTGTGCCGGCTGGAGGGGTTCCTAACAGTTATCTACCATAATTTTACCATATAGTGCATTACTTTCTTTCAAACCATCTGATATAAAATTTGGTTAAAAAAAGCAAAAACAAACCAAACACTATTTTATATTCAACTATGTTAGTCCATTTCTCCTTTTCTCTTTAAAAGTACAGTAGTCATTACTCAGAGTCTACGTTATTTAAATTCTTCATTAGTTTCTACTTATGTTTGTTGTGGCTGTGGACCAAAACACATTGCAAACTTCTATTGATTGGAAGTTGGATAAATTCAATCTGGATTGTTCTGTAGCTGGAGACCTTCCGTGAAGAAAAAAAACTTTTTGCACAGAGATTAACATTTATTCATTAGGGATTACAGTAACTATCATGCTTGTCAGTATCAGTACACCGTTATTAGGTAACCAGTAAACATTTTTGTGCAGTGAACAGCTGCTAAAAGCTTAACTATGACGCTATGCGTTCCATGCCATGAAAATATGATTTCCTCAAAGGGTCAGTTCCTAATCTCACAAACAGGAAATGTCAAAGTGACAGGACCTGAACGAGTGTTCAAAGCCACTTCTTTCTCATCATCACCTAGTACAGCCCCCTTGAATGACACTAATATGTTTTCCGGGTTTACAAACATTTAATCTGTAATCTTGGTTCCAGGCTTTCAGCCATTTGAAAGCAAAACTGCTTCTCTCATAAATCAGAGTACTCTCGTTAGAGACCTTACATTGTGTCTACAAATCACTAAACATTTTCTCAACAAAATCTCCCATCACCAAATATTCACACATATTTCCAGATTCTGTGATTTTCATGTTGAAAGTACAAATATATTAATTTAAGCAAGTCTCGCTCACAGATGACATTTTATCTCGTAACATTTCTTTATGGGCATAACAAATCCTGATTTCTGAGAACATTCATCAGCGCCATTTTTACACAGATTAAACCGCTTGTAATATTTGCATGTAAAAGTTCACTCCCACAATTCTCAACTTCATTAAAGAGAAAGCTATTTTTTTAAACTTCAGAAACAAAATTATTTTATTCAAATACAAAAATGGCTCGTTGGACCTCAGCCAGTTTTCTTCTGACACTATCTACATTATTTACAGTCTTGTCTGTCCACTGAATCTTGCAGTGACGGACCAAAGATTTTAAAACCTGTTTTGCATCTCTTCAAAAAGCTTACAATTAAGTAATGCAGGCATTACATTTACAAATGTACAACTTTTTCAACCTTGAAACATGTCTCTTTTAAAAACGGACAAGACAGACAAACACGGATCTCTCTCACACGCAGTAAGACGGAGGCAAAACTCACATACAAAGTAAGAAAAATTAACTGTTATCTTCC
The DNA here is from genome assembly GCF_038048845.1 of Mixophyes fleayi. Classification (NCBI taxonomy): domain Eukaryota; kingdom Metazoa; phylum Chordata; class Amphibia; order Anura; family Limnodynastidae; genus Mixophyes; species Mixophyes fleayi. Next base: position 75,791,597 of record NC_134402.1, read on the forward strand.
AGCCTACAGCTGTGGAACTACAAGTCCCAGCATTAAATTAAATACAATTCAGCTTCAATATGCTATTATCACTCAGCACTCCGGACATATTTTTTACTCGAAAAATTGAAGCATACTTAAAGAACCTTTTTATCAATGATACATACATTGCCAGATAACAAAATACAGAGTCCTTCTTATCTCAACACACTGAAGTCTTCTACATAGAATAAGGGCACATTTCACTCTTTCAGCTGCGCAGCATCAAACATACATTTTTAGTACACAACCTACTTGATTCATTATTTTAGTCATTATATCATTTAGCTTGTGATACATTTAGCATATCCACATATATTGCGACTTTCCAGTTCTCTTAACTTTCCTATGTCACCCCAAACTATCTCTTGGGGTTTGATCTCAATACCCCTTTTGTTCTTGTCACATTACCACTTGCAACACCGTTGTTTCTCCATCCACACATGTCAATTCCTTCTTTGGCTATCCCCGCTTTCTTGAAAAATTAGTTGCAGACCTTCTACTCCCCCATATTCTAGAAATCTGCGCATCATCTCTATGGAGGGGGGGGGGGGGGTTGTTGTCCTCTATCTGCTTACTGTCTATATTCCCCTATATTGACAGTACTTTTGAGTCCCAAGAGACTCTGATCTAGTTTCTGTGGGTTGTCCCGGTAGTGAACATCCCGTTCTGTGGACACCTTGGGGTGGATGTCCGGTACTGTGGGCTCCAAACATTGGATGCCCCTCTTGGACTCCTTACACTGGATGTCCGGTTCTTTGGGCTCCGTGCACTGGATGCCCCTTTTGCAAATTAGCCTGACAGCATCTGGGACGAAGGTCTGCCAAATTCATCTAACTTCTTGACAAAGTTCTGGTGAAGGTGTATCACACATGCACTCAAAGTTCACTCATCTTTCAGAAATCTAATTACCAATACAATTACAGTAAACACATTGAGTTATTAATTACTGTATAAATCTGAGACTTACAGATCTGCGTGCCTGATACCTTAGATGGACATGAGGAAGCTCTAAACAGAGGAACCTGATGAGTAGAAAACTCTACTCACCCAGGTTATAGTCAGAGTCCTGTGTCCAGGGTGACCTCCAGTTGTAACTCTCCTTGGCTCAGGGCAGCAGTCTCGATGTCAACCTGACATTGAAAATAAATCAGATTGTTCACCTGTAAGTGTCAGTTTATCAGTTATGAGCTCATCAGCTGGAGAGAATTAAATAGACTGCATAGATGGCAACAAGATGATGTCAGCTTAGCAAAATCACATTTCTCAATAGTAAGCTCTTGACGGTAATGAATGTGAAGCCTGTTGAACTGTTTGTCTTATACCCTAACACCTAAAGGCACATAAAGTCAAGAGGACATTATATAGACTGGCATTGTAGATGCCTGTACTATTTTTTGGAAAACTTAAGAAAACAATCTCAGATTTCTTCAGACTGGGAGACGGCTGGTTAAAGTCCTACCATCAAGTTCCGCTTTGGTAGCTTGTAGGGAGCTGTAGCTTTGCCAAGCACTCAACCACAAGGCAGCTCCAAGAATTCTTGTTTGTTAAAAGCGCCATCATAATGGTAGACTTTTGAGTGCTAGGAACTGTCTACTGGCTATGACCGAATCTCTGCTCTTTCCATGCTGAAGAGCAAGTCTTTGGGAGTGGAGCAGAAACTACCTGTTGGCACCAGTGATTTGGGGTCTGTGTTGTATTAGTCCCCAGAATGTGGTGACTGTATTGTAGCTTGCTTACAGGACAACCACCTTTCTGGACAAAATACTTACCTTCATCTATTGGTTTGTGCCCTGGTTTACTCTGACCGCATTAGCAGCATTTATTAATTTTTTTTGGTCAGCTTGGTTACAAAAATTAAAACCAGTTTAGCAACTCGTAATTGTTAAATTAGAATGCTCCCTGTATTGTGTAAAGACTACCAGAATAAATTTGCTATTGATTACTCCTCAGATGTAGCCACATTGTTTTATTATACTTCATTCAAATAAGAAAATAAAAATGTATAGTTTACTGGCTGTGTAAAACACAATGCATGAAACACTGCCAGCGTCCTTGGCTGCAATCGTACAATCTCACGCAGTACACCATCCAGCTACAACAGGGGTGTCCAACCTTTTAGCTTCCCTGGGCCACATTGGCAGACGACGAGTTGGTTTGGGCCGCACATAAGATACACTAACAATTAGAGATGAGCGGGCTCGGATTCCGCTAATTCGAGCCCACCCGAACAGTGCGGATCCAAACGGGATCCAAACACTGTTCGGATATTTCCGGCGGGCAAAAAATTGAAAGCGAGGCTCTGTCGTCCAAGTCTCGCGTCGAATCTCGCGAGGGGAGGGAGGGCCCAGAACAATTCCATCTTGTACCTCTTTTTTTGGCATTATGTGCTCAAGCTACCTCGGTGCAACCTTTTGGCCTAACAATATTGTGAGGTGTTCAGAATAGACTGGAAATTAGTGGAAATGATTGGTATTGAATGTTATTGAAGTTAATAATAGCATAGGAGTGAAAAAAAAACACAAAACTGGTTTTTAGCACTTTTTATGCTTTTTTAAAAATAAATCAGAACCAAAACCTTTCGTCGGATGTTTTGGCAAAACAAATCAGAACTAAAAACCTCAAGCTAATCAGAACCCAAAACCCAAAACACTAAAAGTGGCCGGTGCACACCCTTACTAACAATAACGATAGCTGATCATCCAAAAAAACATAGAAAACATGGTTAACATATATATATATATATATATGTAAAAAAGTGATATATATATATATATATATATATATATACATATATATATATATATATATATATATATAGATATAGATATCACTTCTTTTTCAAATTCCCATATACTTACCTTTCAATCGCCCTGTTCCAAAAAATCCTCTCTAGTTATTATACTATAATCACTTTTTGTATTGTTTCGATGCAATATCATTTAAGTCAGGCATTGTATATCAGGGTGCCCTGACCAGGCCTGCGGTACCTGACATATACACCACTGTGACCCCAAATTGTGACCTGTTTTGATAATTACACCGCTATGTTAGTTAAGGGATAAAAACTTATAATGGGCCAAAGAGTGGCTCCTCTGTGCTGCGCTCCGCAATGGATGTTGGGCGTGATGACATCACACCTGACATTCACTATGAGCGCCACACGGAGGAGGAGACAAGGGAGGGAGCCGGAGTACCAGCTGACATGTCCGCGTGACCGCAAGGTAAGTAGTTTCTTTTCTTCTTTTTTTTTTCCATTGAGAGCGCTGCCCCCTTGCCACAACCAAAACTCCTTCTGGGCCACATTTACAGGCGTGCTGGGCCGCGGGTTGGACAACCCTGAGCTACAATATTCCAGAGTCCTCACCCTACCAAAGCCTACCTTGGTGAGCTTAAAAGCACTGGAACACTTCGTGGGAACCCCGCTGATCCCAGTATGATGGGAATGTGGTGACTAAGATCCCTTATGATTTTTTTTTTATACATATATATATATATATATATATATATATATATATATATATATATATATATATATACATACATATACGGTATATATATATAGTAATAAGATAATCAGAAACAATTTTAAATATAAAGTTTAAATAAACTACATACACCCTCATACCTCAATTTACCACTTATTACACCACCATAATCAACTGGTACTTCTTGCACATTTTATTGCACGGGGAAATGTAATTTTATTTGTAATCCAAGTCATGCTGTCTTTTAATCCTGGCGATTTGTTTTCATAGTCCTATGATATTTCAAACATGATCCTAAAGCTGTTGCTGGATGAGCTTGCCGGTAAAGTCAGGGGAAAATGCCCTACAAGTCAGTCCACATATAGAAGTCATTGATACAAATTTCCCCTGAATAGCTTCAGAAACTGACAGCTAGAATGCCAAACATAGCTCAGTTCTAGGAAATAAAAATAATAAATTACATTTTCAAAAATATGTACTAAACAATAATAATGAATTTCTTTGTTGTATGTTACGTTCCTCTATTCAATAAATGATCATGAGACTAACGAGAGCTAGTTGCAGCCTATACACAGCATACGGGTACATTATGTATCTGCTAATACAGAGACTGTATAATGATAATGACATAATTCAGAACGCCTAGAATGTGGCATAAGAGGAGACGTTCGCACCGCGTGCGCACACAATACCGGAACTGAGCTTTCTGCGGCCCAAGCCTCGCCTTGGATTGGCGCCTGAAACGCTGAGTAATGACGTCACTAAGTGGGAGAATCAAATGTGTTGTGTTTAGGAGTGTCGGTAAGTACTGGCTTGTTCTATAGTGCTTGCGGTCAACTTGACGGTTGTAACGGAGAATGGTTCATTATAATTTATTTAATGGGTCTAAGGGTTATGCCGAGGAAAGCGTCCTATGGCTTACCACTTGTAGTCCCAGCATGCACTGCCAAGACGGGCACTTCCAGCACAAATGGAAGAGCCATTGGGTGCATATCTTTGTTGTTATTGCCGCATGCTACATCAATACACGACACTAGAGGGCGCAACTGTGTAGCAGATGAATAGTTCTAGCATCACAGATCACAATGCTGTGGTAATCGCATAGTGTACAGTATGTGCAGAATTGAGAACTAGTGATGGGAAATCTAGTTCATTTTGAAGATTAGTTCATTCTGATCTAGTTCACACAAAAGATTAGTTCAAAAGATTACTTCATTTCACTCAGTAGTTCTATTTCACTCAGTAGTTCTATTTCACTCAGTAGTTCTATTTCACTCAGTAGTTCTATTTCACTCAGTAGTTCTATTTCACTCAGTAGTTCTATTTCACTCAGTAGTTCTATTTCACTCAGTAGTTCTATTTCACTCATTTCACTCAGTAGTTCTATTTCACTCAGTAGTTCATTTAGCTCAGTTCAGTTAGATCACTGGCTCTGGAACACTGCTAAGAGAAGTGATTGGAGACATAGATCTAGTCTATTACACATACTGTAGGCATATATACTACATCTCATTAGATGAGTTTTAGTCCTGTTAAAATGATCAGATAAGTTTAATACGTTAGATCATTTTTAATATTTTAAAAAGGGCAATCACTTATAGAAAAACTAGTAGTGACATGTTGAGCTCTGCAAAGTTAATTACATTTTGATTATTATTTTTATTTCCATAATATGCGAATGAAAAAGACCCAAATTCAGAGTATTATAAAGTGTCACTTTTTTGCTTTTAAAATTGAGATCAGTGCAATCAGGATATAGGGGGGATGTATCATACTTAGGGGGGAATTTTTACAGCTGTAAAAAGACCCCAAATAGGCATCAAGTCACTGGGGGTGAAGCTAAAATGGCGCAATTCATGAAGCCCCGCCCCATACACCAATACCCCGGTCCAGGAACTCCCAGATGTAAACAATATAATGTTGGCAATTATGACTAATCAGCTTCTGTCATTTATCTAGCAGAGTCTATAAAATGACAGAAACTGATTAGTTGCTATGGGCAACACTTCCACTTTATCTCTCTTGAAGGTATAATACATCTCCCCTGTATATATGGTGCAGTAAACAGAACTACAGTATATAACATGCAGCACTCAGCAGTGCAGTGTATCTTGAGCTGACAGGGAAGGGAATGTATCCTGTGACTCATGATCTAAATGATTTCAAAGATTCGAAAGAGTGGAATGATTTGAAGACTCGTATGAGTCACTGAGTGAAATGAACTATTGAACTCCTGAGAGAATGACTCATGACTCTCAGTCAGTGATCAGCTCCAGAGTCTCACACAATGTCTGAGCACAGCAGTGCCACCTTTGGTAGTTTAGAGGTACTGACTCATGAGTATTAAATGAGAGAGCTGAATAGAAACAAAAGAGCCAGTGTGAATGAGCCAGTGAGTGAGGCTGCTGGAGCTGCTCGGCTTTATCTTTAACTCCTCCCACATGTTTTAGTTCCTGGTGAACTAATCTTTGCCAGAGCTGAGAATTAAATGATTTAGTTCACTTTGAAGATTAGTTCATTTGAACTAATCATTCGTGAACTACCCATCACTATTGAGAACATGTTACTCTACTTCACCAGCCCGGTTAGAACATCTTGTTGCAGTTGATTGGAATTGCTGGTTAATCTTCGCTAATATTCTTGATATACTATTGGAGTAAAATGCATGTAGTGTTCTAGTGTTACCAGAGGTCAAAATAAACTTTTGGTGGATAATGGAAATAACTGACTCACTGTGCATATGACAACTGATACCATATGTTTTTGCATAATATTTGACATTGATAACTATGATCATGAGGTTATGTTTGGGTATTTGTTCAGAAAGTTTTTAAACAAAAATCTATATAAGATTAACATTCTTGCCATTTTCAATAATCATCATCATCAACAACATTTATTTATATAGCGCCAGCAAATTCCGTACGCTTTACAATTGGGAACAAACATTAATTAGACAATACTGGGTAATACATACAGACAGAGAGGTAATAGAACCCTGCTCGAAAGCTTACAATCTATAGGACAATGGGAGTTAGAAACACAAGGACATGTGCTACATCATATTGCACAATGGACCAGCCAGACTGCAAAGGTAAAAGTACTGAGTGGGCTGTGTGTGTTGCAATGTTGGTCAGAAGGTTGTTGTCTTGCGTTAGCAGTGTAGAGGATGGTAATAGGGTAATCTAAGGAAATTAAGATGATGGTTGAGGAATATCATAACCTTGTCTGGAGAGGTGGGTTTTCAGTGAACGCTTGAAGGTTTGAAGACTAGAGGAAAGTCTTACTGTGCGTGGGAGGGAATTCCACAAAGTAGGTGCAGCCCGGAAAAAATCCTGTAACCGAGAATGGGAGGATGTGATGAGAGTGGAGGAGAGACGTAGATCTTGTGCAGAACGGAGGTGTCGAGTAGGTAGATATTTCGAGACAAGTGAGGAAATGTATGTCGGTGCAATTTTGTTGACGGCCTTGTATGTTAGTAGAAGAATTTTATATTGGATTCGTTGAAATACAGGCAGCCAATGTAGAGACTGACAGAGTGGCTCAGCAGAGGAATAACGGTTTGTAAGGAAAATCGGTCTAGCCGCTGCGTGCAAAATAGATTGTAGGGGTTCAAGTCTGACTTTGGGAAGACCAGTAAGGAGGGAATTGAAATAGTCGATGCGGGAGATGATGAGTGCATGAATTAATGTTTTTGCGGTGTCTTGTGTCAGATATGTGCGTATTCTGGAAATGTTCTTTAGGTGTATGTAACATGATTTAGATATAGAGTTGATGTGGGGAATAAACGACAGTTGTGAATCAAGGATTACACCTAGGCAATGAGCTTGCGGGGTGGGATTTATGGTCATGTTATCGACAGAAATAGAAATGTCAGGCAGGAAGCTTCTGTTTTTGGGTGGGAATATTATTAATTCAGTTTTTGAAAGATTGAGTTTGAGTTGGCGAGAAGACATCCAAGATGAAATGGCAGAAAGACAGTCAGTAACGCGAGACAACACAGATGGTGAAAGATCAGGAGAGGATAGATAAATTTGTGTATCATCCGCATAGAGATGATACTGAAATCCAAAGGAGCTTATTAGTTTTCCAAGAGAAGTGGTGTAGATAGAGAATAGCAGAGGACCTAGGACTGAGCCTTGTGGAACTCCAACTGATAGAGCAGAGGTGGATCCAGAGAAATTAACACTGAAAGAGCGATTAGATAGGTAGGATGAGAACCAGGATAGGACAGTGCCTTCAAGACCTAGGAATTGTAGCGTTTGTATGAGGAGAGAGTGGTCAACAGTGTCAAATGCAGCAGAGAGATCCAGGAGAATTAGAAGAGAGTATTGGTTATTATTTTTTGCTGTGATCAAATCATTGACAACTTTGGTCAGCGCAGTCTCTGTGGAGTGTTGAGAGCAAAAGCCTGACTGAAGAGGATCCAATAGGTTGTTTGCTGTAAGAAAGTGTGTGAGGCGTGTGTAGGCAATTCTCTCGAGAAGCTTGGAGGGGCATGGGAGCTGGGGCGGTAATTTATGAGAGAGTTGGGGTCAGAATTCTGTTTTTTTAAAATGGGAGTAATCACTGCATGCTTGATTATAGATGGAAAAATACCAGTAGAAAGAGAGAGATTACAGATTTTAGTTAGAGGGGGAATGAGCACAGGAGACAGGGACATACCCATTTGTGAGGGAATGGGATCAAGAGGACAGGAGGTAGAGTAGGAAGATGAGAAGAGAGTAGAAACTACCTCTTCATTTGTGGGATCAAATGAAGAGAGAGTGTCAGAGGGTGCTACAAAGGAATTGAGCAGATTGCTTGTCAAAGGAGATACCATTTCAAGCCTGATCTTATCAATTTTGTCCTTGAAATAGGAAGCAAGATCCTGTGCACTGATGTTAGTTGGAGGATTTGGGGCAGGAGGATTCAGAAGAGAGTTAAATGTGTTAAAGAGGCGTTTGGGATTAGAAGCCTGAGCATAGATGAGAGATCGGTAGTATGCTTGTTTAGCAGTGTCCAGAGCATTTCTGTAGGAGTGGTAGATATCAGTATATGTGATGAAATCATTAGAGGCACAAGATTTACGCCAGTGACGTTCTGCTTTACGAGAGAGTTTTTGTAGAGTTCGTGTTACTGTAGTGTGCCACGGTTGGCAACGAATTCTACGCGAAGTATGTAGTGTCGCTGGAGCCACTTGATCCAGGGCAGTTGCTAGGGTTTGATGAAAATGGGGTACTGCCCGATCAGGGGAGGAGAATGTAGAAATTGGGGAGAGAAGGTGTTGGAGAGAGGTGGAAAACTGTTGAAAATCAATAGCGTTGATATTCCTGCGGGTACGAGGAGGCTTGGAAGAGTTTGACACTAGGGAGGGTAAAGAACTGAGGGTGAGCGCGTAGCTAATAAGGTGATGATCCGAGAGGGGAAAAGGATTGTTAAGGAAATTAGAAACTGAGCATAGTCTAGAGAAAACAAGATCAAGACAGTGGCCATCCTGATGAGTAGCAGATTCAATCCACTGGGAGAGGTCAAGTGAGGAGGTTAGAGAGAGTAGTTTGGAAGCAGCATTGGAACGTGGATTAGAAATAGGGATGTTGAAATCACCCATGATGATGGTGGGGATATCAGTAGATAAGAAGTGAGTGAGCAATGCAGAGAAGTGTTCAAGAAATTGTTGGTGTGGACCAGGGGGGCGATGGATGACAGCAACACGCATAGAGAATGGGTTAAAAATCCTAACAGCATGTACTTCAAAAGATGTGAATGTGAGTGATGGGACATTTGGTAGAACTGTGAATGTGCACTGAGGGGAGAGAAGTAGTCCAACCCCCCCTCCTTGTCTGCCTCCTGGTCTGGGGGTGTGGGTGAAATGGAGACCACCATGTGAAAGGGCTGCAGGTGAGGCAGTGTCTGAATGCGTGAGCCAAGTTTCTGTTATTGCTAGAAGGTTGAGGTTGTATGAGAGGAAGAGATCATGTACGGAGGTAAGTTTGTTACAAACAGAGCGTGCATTCCAAAGGGCACATTTAAAGGACTTTGGAAGAGAGGGGAAACAGGTTATGTGTTTGAGGTTTGCCAGATTTCTGTAGTGTTTAGAATTATATGTTGGAGAAGTGAGGGGGACCTGGATTAGGTGATATATCACCAGCTAATAGAAGCAGGGAGGAAGAAAGGTAGGAAAGATGATTGTAGGATGTGTGTCCTTTTAGTTTCTGGCGGCAGGGTGAGGCTGTTAAAGTTATTGAATTTAAATAGCAAAAGAGTTCATGAGTGTTCACTAGAGGTGAGTGAAGTAATGAAGGGGCAATGTGGACAGAGGTGTGTGTTGCAGGATGGGTGAGGGATGATACAGTACAAAAGATAATGCCATGAAAAGAGATAAAGAAAAATATTTTGGCAAGCATTGGGAGTTATGAGTCAAGTAGCAAAAATGAGGAATTAAAGGAATTGCCTAATTGCAATGTCCAGTGTAATCAGATAAGTAGTGCAGAGCCAGGCTGCAGCAAATGTAGTGTATTCCTGGATGTCTGGATAGTATAAAGTAATGATGTGGGTGGAAGTGTTGAATGGAGAGTAATAAAGAGCAGGTAATTGAGTAGCTGAGATTTTGCAGACTCATGAGAGAGGAAAATTGGTTGAAAGACAGAATAATTTCTTCCTACTTGTAAAGGGAGACCATGCTTAAATAGAATTGAAGTACAGTGCTGAGAAAAGGGACTGAAATAACTGTAGCATGGGTAGGGAGTGGTTGTGCAAGTAGTACAGCAGGCAGATTAAACAGAGTGGATTTTGCATTGAAAACAAACTGATAAATAAAACAAACTTTCATGAGATGAGAGGAAAATGAGATCAGAGTCCAAAACAGTCCTCATGTTGCATGTAGCTTGTAGCCAGTGTGAGTTGAAAACATCAGAGGTAGAATATGGAGTTTCAGGTGAATACTGACTGTAGTCCTTGTGAAGCTGTGGTAATAGGCAGAATGTTCTTCTCCTTTTTCCTCCTATTAAACTCCGGTATAACTCCGAATTATGCTGTTTAAATTTTTGTTTCACACTTGTATCTATACACACTTGGAGCTATACACACTAACTAAGCAGCCATCACTGGCTTTGCAGCCATTCTACTACAATTTAAAGTAAAATATTATTTAAAATCTGATGTAGTAATAGCAGCCTTGTTCTCCATGTACCATTCCCTGTTGTGCACAGCATAATTATCAAAAGCTGATAATACAAAACTGATTTGTATTTTTTTTTGTTTGTTTGTTTTGTTTCTCTTTCTTTTTTTATTTGTGTGTTTAAAACCACTTTAATTGTAGGCCCTATTTTACGTTTGTGTATTAAATGTTTTTTTTTTTACAATTGTAGCCACAATGTTTGCAGGACCAGCAGTAAATACAACCTTTAATCTGTCTCTTCATGGCAGGTGTGAGACTGAGGAGTCGAAGAAAGAAAATGTCCAAAAAGAAGAACAAATCAAAAAATATAAGCACATTGTACGTTTATTGGAACATTATGAACTGATGGGTCCAGTCTGTAAATAAATTTTCCAGGATAGAAGAGTTTGTTTAATTTTAAATAAAAGAAGATATTTCCTGTTTTTGTTTCACAAAAGGGGTTTCTGGGACCCCTAATCCACACGTCATAGCAGATACTTGACATCATAGCTTGAGTTCAGTCGGGTGCTGTAGAGGAATTTACACTACTGTTTTTTCAGTGATATCAGCCAGTATAATTTATATTGGTTTTTTTCTTGTTTGATCAGGAAAAAATACCTGAAAAGACAAGATGTCAGAGACAGAGAACCTACAAGGAATGTGAGTTGTCCAGCAGTGACATATTATGTCTGCATCACGTAGCTATACTCTGTATTATATAAAGGAGATGGCCCATTAATGCATCAGTTCACATCTATGGGCTCATTTTCTTCCTTTTATTTGTATCCACTTTCCCCTCTGGAATCCAACATTGTGTAAATCTGATGGTCTATTTGTGTTCAGGTACTAATTTCAGTTGCTGGTCCCTTATTCTTTGTGGGACTATATTAAAAGGCAACTTGGTGGTATTATGATGATTACACCAATCACAGACTCCTACATAGAGCTCATTAGCTATGTGTTATAACAGCTCTCCAATGGTGCATTGGACTTTCAGAAAGTCTTTTCAACGATACAGAATTTGATTCTTGCTAAGCCACCCCGGCTGTACACATTGACCTGCATCCTGCACAGCTAGCAAGTTTAAAACTCATTGCTTCAGCCTGTTCTCTCTGGGCTCTGCTTTGTTTATACTGCTGGAGTATTTGTAATGTAAACACAGTCTGCATTAGGGGAAATAAATGTAGAAAGGAATGCAGCTGAATACACTACTTCCTCATAAATGACCTTTTATATAACAGTTACTTGTGGGAGTACAATATGAATATTACAGATACTACTCATACTAGTAAAAATGTGACGAAAGCCCTCTAAAGGGCCCCCCCCCCTTCCCTGTGGGAGGTAACCAGTGGGTTGAGCTTAAAAAGCCAATAGAATATTGTGTGGTCTTCTACAATAGCAAGGGTGGAATACTTATAAACACTGCAGGTAATTGGTTTCAGCTCACAAGACCTCTGTTCCATTCCTGGTTACAGCGCTTTTTTAGTGGTAGCATAATGCATTTTACGTTGGCTCTGCGGCAGTCTGTGTACCCCAGTGGTGGGCAGCTTAGCTTAGCTGAAGGGCCACATTTGCAGCCCTCCAAATTTTAAAAGGGCTATACAGAGGAAGGAGGGACTGCAGTGTGCTCTACCTCATCCATGTCTGCCATGTGATCTCTCTTCACTGCGCAGAGGCGGTCACGTGACTCCGATGGTAGCTGCCCGTTCTGTCATATTCTCTGCTTCATTATTTTAGAATAAGATCAGGAGCTGGGTGCTGCAGGTGAAGGCTCTGCACTGGTATACACTATGAATATTGATCTGGTTGTGCGAGGATACAAAATATAATTCATATAATAATTTGTATAGTAATTTTTTAATGTAGCTGAAGTAGAAATATTTATTCAGAGATTGAACTTATTGACAATGAAGGTGATCAGGCATCTGTTCAGTACAAATACAACAGGCTGCAGATATGAGCATTTCAATGCCAAATTCTGCATTATGCTGTACTATTTTTGACCATTATTTCTCTGGGTGCATAAGTAAGAAAAGTCACCAATGAATAAATGCTGCTCCCAATAACCTCCTTTGTCAACAGATGCCTAATGGACTACAGTGCCTGTTAAATAGAGGAACACCTGATTTTAAACTTTTAACTGGAAACCATATAATCACTTTATTAATGGATCCACCTCAGAATTCCATTCCTAAGAGCAAGTCTCTCAGTCTCTCATATCTTCGGTTAGCAGGAGCTGGCTGGGCAGTGGAGCATTTGCCCCCTGGGCCGGTCCCATAGTGGGCTACCTTGGGCTGGGTCACTGGGCCTCCTGCATTTTGTTTTTCCTTTAGAATGTTCCTAATAGGCTGCTGAGTCGATTGTTGACCTCTGGGATAAAATTTGCCAGCCCTCCCCTGTCAGTAACTATACCTTGATCTACTTCCTTTTATTTTTCTATGCTTCAATCAAACAAACAATTTCCAGCAGTCTCTCAATGTATACATGAATTTAGCATCAGCGGTACGGAGCACCTTGTAATTTGAATCGTTGAATTGGCAAGTACAGCAACATGAGATTATACCACTGTATTTGATTGGGCAATGCTGAAGAATCGCCAACTATCCGTTTTTATTGCTTGCTATATAAACACAATGTGTTAGGTTTACCAAACCTAAAATGAAAAAGTGGAGTTGTTTCCCATAGCAACCAATAGATTCTAGCTATTATTTATCTAGTAGATTATAGACAATAACTGCTATGTGTAAATACTATCTTAAACATCTTCTCCAGTTATTATATTTAGAGAGAAATTGGTTATATGTTGGATACAACTTCATCCATACATCTGTTTTATTACCCTTTCTGTTGTAGGCTGATGTTTATAATGCAACTGAGACTGAGGGCAAGAATGAGAAGTCTCCACCTCTGAAACAAATGAAAGTTCATGCTGACAGCTCCTCTATCTTAATGGCGCCGGTCAATGCTATGCAGGAAGATGTTGGGGAGGAATCTTTCAGTGAGTAGGCCTACCACCATCAATGGATGGAATGAATGTTTTGGTGACTATGTGCAACTGTGGTTTCATAGGATTTAGGAGAAATGCCAGAACTTGTTCCTAGCAGGACTGAGGTCTTAGTGGAAAATGACAGTTTGGAGTAATCTATAGGATGACAAAGTTTTGTAGAATTGAGTGACATCAAGAGGCCAGCTAAACCTTTTTAAGGGGAAATATAAAGTGGGCTGCCATTGAGATGGATCCATACTACTCCTGAAGTCATTGATATCTAGTATATTTCTTGTGCTATAGTCTATCCATCGTTCTGCAGCAATTACTGTTCACTATCCTGTGAAATGACTGACCAGCATGAGGTGTTGTAAACGTGAGTGCTGCTGTCCTTTTACTACAGCCATCCACTTGAACAGTGCTGAAAAGTGTAATATCTAGTGCAATTCACATATACCAGCCCAATTAGCTAAGACTCTTCTAACTCTTCATGAGTGGTGGAGCTTAGGGAATAATTAGACTGCTACGTTACCACGGGCTCTGACCCCCTTCCCCACCACCACTGGTGTGTGGTATAAATATCACTTCCGGGGTCCTTACAGTGGGATTAATGAGTAATGCTGGTACAAATAACACAGTCTGAGAGGTGCATTTCTTATATAGATTGTGTGTGTATATATATCTCTCTATCGACTAAACTTCTGCTTTTCTTAACCAAGACCTCACAATGCTTTGTATGCAGCGCTTGTACATTCTACAAGTACCAAAAAGGATGAATAAAAGGATTAATGTTACACACAATGAAAGTTGCCGCCAAAATTATTATTATTCAAGGCGCCACAAAGGGTCCGCAACACCGTACCTGACATACAGAAAGCAGTGATCCATAACTCTTTACATGATACACGAAGAACAAAATACAAAGACCAGACATACTGAATAAACAAAAATTACAGGTAACATGGTAATGCAGATCAAATTGTATGAGGGACAGTGATTGAGAGTGATGGTGGTGATCAGCAGGAGGTAGGCCTAAGCTTAAGAAAACAGGGCTAGGGAAGCAGGCCAAGAGGTACCGAGGGTGAAGGAGCACACAAGGAAAGAGGGCCCTGCACATGAGAGCTTACATCCTAAAGGGAAGGGGAGACACAAATAGGGTGGTACCGACTGGGGGAGAGAGCCAGGACAAGGAAGTTAGGAGGAGGACTGATAGACTTGAATAAAGAAATGAGTCTTAAGGGCATGCTTGAAGCTTTTTAGAGTAGAGGCTAACCTGATGGAGCATGGGAGATCTTTCCACAGCTGGGGAGCAGCCCAGGCAAAGTCCTGGAATCAGACATGGGAAGAGGTGATCAGTGATGTAGTGAGGTGATGGTCATTGGCGGCGGAGATGTAGGAGGGGAGGATTAATTGAGAACTTTGAAGGTCAGGGTGAGGAGATTACATTTAATTCTGTAGGCCATGGGGATCCAATGTAGGGACTGGTGGAGGGGGGCAGGAAGGAAATATGAAGTGTGCAGCAGAAATGGCGCCTGTCCTAGATTATATCTTATTGATCCTTGGCTTTCTCCTTACAAGCAATTGGGGAAATGACCAGAATTCTGCTGATCTATAAGGATTGTATTACTATACTGTTCTATATATCCTAATAATTGTGACATTGATAATAGCACATTTTGGGTCAGAATACATTGTATGACTACGTCCTTGAGCGATCTTTATCCTGTTCACAACTGTCCCATCCCTTGTTTTTGTTTTGTGATGGCTAATGCTGGCCACAAGCTGCTGTATGGGGCTATATTGCCTTATGGTTCTATATAGTATTTAGTGGTGTAATGTGCTTGCTGTTTACAAGATAATTACAGGACAGTGGTGGATGGGATGTCACTATGGTGATACGTTTATATATCTGTTACATTTCGAAGTTTATATTTTAGGATTATGTCCCCCCTAGATCCACCATTACATAGCACCGCTGTCTATACTGATGAGGATGAGGATGAGCTCCTGGCCCCTGAGCAAGTGTCGGCAAGGCAGATATCTCCAATACCACCTACAAGCCAAGAGGAAAGGTAATAACACCTCTTGTGAGGGTGAGAAGGCTTCAATGTGTAGCACAGATATAATGGTGGGTGAATGCCGGGTTCAGGACGTGGTACATTTGCTGTGGGCAGCTCTGCATACCAAACACACCATCTTTTATAGGCTTTTGTGATGACCGTTTTGAACTGGGACCGCAGACAAACTCTGGGTAATCAATCATTAGAGCTCCTGAGGTGGAGGGTAACTGTTGACAGCTTTGATAAATAGTATATGTGTTAAAAAGAAAATAGTAGCTATGAAAACTTAGACTCGACATAACATAAGCTTAATTATCTAGATCCAAGCATCTTGTGCTGGAGAATTTATAATGGTATCTGATGACAAAATACTACTTGTTTTTAAGTTATTTTTTAATCTAATTCTGCAGATTATAATGCAGCGATTTCCTTTGTTGGAAGATCCATCATTTAAGAAAGGCTGGGTGGAAATTAGAGATTACCCTATTCAAAAAAGGCCAAATGTGACCCCATTACTAGAGTCCTATGTGGACACTCAGGGCCTGATTCACTAAGGAATGTAAAGAAAAACAATTGAGTAATTTTTGAACCTTGTCAAAACCATGTTTTGGAGGGGTAAAATGTGGGGACAGATTTATAATCGGTGTAGGACATGACTTCAACTTTACATTTCAGTGTACAAATAAAGCTATGAAGTATTTGTGTGCTACATGAAAAAACTGTCAGTATATATCTTATGTGCAAAATAATAAACATATTTGCACCACGTGCATTGTAACATGGTTTGTCCAGGAGAAAACTTCCGCA